>NC_059220.1:21890922-22237172 GCF_020615455.1 Coregonus clupeaformis
ATTGACAAGTAACCCAACTATATTAGTCATGGATATGAATCGTGTAGAGAGGCTCTGAGAGAGATGAGGTACAGCTACAATGTGCATTGTTAAGATCTGAAGTACTGTAACCCCCTCAAAGAAGACAGAACTATGGAGTGAAGATAGTGTGTGGTCTAGGGGCAGCCGATATATACATAGTAAGCTGTGTCTAGGAGCCAGAATAAACACATCACTCAACCTCACTCAGCGCTGCTCGATTTTGATCCACATTGAAGTAGACAAGCGAGGGTTCAAACAACTAAAGCAGAGCAGGCTCTGGGTGGGAGAATAGCTCTGGCATCCAGAGGGTCATTCACACTGTGCTTCCTACATCACACTCTCAACTTAACCTCTCCCACTCAGATAACGTTAGGGCACTGCTGCCCTCAACAGGACAATCTAGGCATTACAGCAAAATATTTATTGTGGGACTGCAGTCAACAGTAATGTAAGAATGTGTGTGTGTGTCTCACCGGTGTCTGAAAGCAGCAGTAGAGCTGAGTGAGGTAGGGGTGGCAGCCAGCCAGAGACAGCACTCTCTTCTCTGTCATAGTGCACTCAACATCATCATCCTGCAGAATTATGTCCTTCTTCAGCACCTTAACTGCAAACACCCGCTCACTGCTGTTCAACCGAGCCAGCATCACCTGAAATAAGAATAAACCACACACACGTAAAATGATCCAACTCTAAACCCTCACACAGTCCATGGTGGTATCGCTCTATAGTGGTTGTCTCACCTTGCCGAAGCTGCCCTTGCCCAACACCTGAAGGAAGGTGAAGTCAGAGATACCCAGCAGTCTGGTCTGCTGCTGAGGGTTTCCACTCTCCCTCCTCACACTGAGGGCCCGCTCCTGGCCCTGCCCTCCAGAGGACTGGGGGACAACAGGATGAGCATTTAACTACAGAGTATGTATGTAATGTATGCCAAGATTGTGCAAAGCTGTCATCAAGGCAAAGGGTGGCTATTTGAAGAATATATTTTGATTTGTTTAACACTTTTTTGGTTACTACATGATTCCATATGTGTTATTTCATAGTTTGATGTCTTCACTATTATTCTACAATGTAGAAAATAGTAAAAATAAAGAAAAACCCTTGAATGAGTAGGTGTTCTTCTTTGGACTGGTAGTGTATGTGTGTGTATCAGTGGAGGCTGCTGAGGGGAGAACGGCTCATAATAATGTCTGGAACAGAGCAAATGGAATGGCATGAAACACATGGAAACCATTTGTTTGATGTATTTGATACCATTCCACTAATTCCGGTCCAGCCATTATCACAAGCCTGTCCTCCCTAATTAAGGTGCCACCAACCTCCTGTGGTGTGTATGTGTGGATTAATTTGGCTCGCTCTCTTTATCGCTTCCTCTCCCTCTCCCCTTCCCCCTCTCTCTCGCTCTCCCCCTCTCTCTCGCTTGCCCCCTCTCTCATCCTCTAGTTAGCGTACCAGTGAGTTGCGTTTGGAGAGCCCCCCGGCCTGCAGGCCCATCTCTGCCAGCCTGTTGGCCAGCTCCACACTGTTGACCCCACAGCTGGGTGCTACGTTGCCCTTACAGCGGATGTGTACATTCATCTTACAGACTGCAGAGGACAGACAGGAAGTAAAGGTTAATAAGCCATGAAAATGGAATACCTGCCTATAAACATCAGAGAGAGAGAGAGAGAGAGAGAGAGAGAGAGAGAGAGAGAGAGAGAGAGAGAGAGAGAGAGAGAGAGAGAGAGAGAGAGAGAGAGAGAGAGAGAGAGAGAGAGAGAGAGAGAGAGAGAGAGAGAGAGAGAGAGAGAGAGAGAGAGAGAGAGAGAGAGAGAGAATATAAGAAATGAGAGAAATAATCTTACTCTTGCAGTGTAGACCCTGTCTGACAAGGCCCCACAGTAGAGAACCACAGTGGTCACAGAAGGTGGGAGCCTTAAAGTTGTGGATGTTAAACTTATGGGGGACGTTGATACTGAAGCCTTGGTTGGTGGTCTGTGAATGAGAATTCATCAGAATGTCATCACATTGACTCAGTGCTGTAAAGTACTTAAGTAAAAATACTTTAAAGTACTACTTATGTCGTTTTTGGGGGGTATCTGTACTTTACTTTACTATTTACATTTATGGCAACTTTTACATCACTACATTCCTAAAGAAAATAATGTACTTTTTCCTTCATATATTTTCCCTGACACCCAAAAGTACTCGTTACATTTTGACAGGAAAATGGTCCAATTCCCACACTTATCAAGAGAACATCCCTGGTCATCCCTACTGCCTCTGATCTGGCGGACTCACTAAACACAAATGCTTTGTTTGTAAATTATGTCTGAGTGTTGGAGTGTGCCCCTGGCTATCTGTAAATTTAGAAAAAAATATACAAGAAAATTGTGCCGTCTGGTTTGCTTAATATAAGGAAGTTGAAATGATTTATACTTTTACTTTTGATCCTTAAGTACATTTGAGCAATTCCATTTACTTTTGATACTTAAGTATATTTAAAACCAAATACTTGTACTTTTACTCAAGTAGTATTTTACTGAGTGACTTTCACTTTTACTTTAATCATTTTCTATCAAAGTATCTTCACTTTTACTCAAGTATGACAATTGAGTACTTTTTCCACCACTGCATTGACCTAGGTTTGAATGAGGGACTGAATGTAAATACTGCATGTTATAAACCACACAGCCAGCAGGTAGCAGTGTGTGCTCAAGCAAACCATCATATGGCATCATGTTATTATGCCACTTCTCACAACAGAAAAACATTTCTTCACATACTCAGACATGTGTCAATCTGTTTAGTTCTTATTTTTCATCAGTAGTATGGTTTGTCCATATGTGTAATAGACCGTGACATGAAAACTAGATTTTCAGCCTGCATTGAAGTTTTATGTTCCCTATAATGCCTTTAATGTACTTGTAGAATATGTGTGATAATACAGACGAAGGATCTTAATTTGAGCCAGTTTGCTACAGCAGAAAAATAATCCTGCAGCAACAGGAAATGTGAATTATTATGTAGATTATAATTAATGGACATTTTTGTAGGGGTTGATAAATGTAACGGAAAATCAAGTCTGACATTTCAAAGTGGAAATTACAAACTTCAGAAGCCTTTTTAAACCTGCATTGCTGGAAAGTTATCCTGCAACAGGGTGATCAAATTAAGATCCTACATCTGTATTCAGTAGCTTGATGTTGTTGGCCCACACCTTTCTGCCTCACTGAACAACTCAACACAAACAGCATCCGGGGCAGGGTCCCTGGCCGACACAGTTGATGAATAAAGATCTGTTTATCATACGTCTACGTCTTAAGGCTGTCTATTTATCATACATCTACGTCTGAGGACCATTTGACTGGATCTGTGTCTATCAGCACAATGCACCTGTAGAACAGCCTATTTTGACTCTGGAATCCCCCGGATATTCGTCATAGTGTATTTCAGTTACAAAGACAACTTTTTGACTTTGCATTGTCAGAACACATTCCATTGATGAGAAGGTGATTTTTGGAGTATTCAGGGATGGGTGTCATAGTGATGACATGACAGAGCTGTTACAGCGATATTGTAGTGTAATAGGGGTATGGTGTTAAAGGTCAAATGGCTAGTCTCTGTATGTTGTCTCACCGGCTCCTTGACAGGCTTCTTCATGCGTGGACACACCGTGACAACCAACTGATGACATCGCTTGTGAACCACACAAGTGCATACTGGGAAGCAGACAGAGATAGAATCAAAACAACAATCAAACCATGTCTTTCATTAAGAGAGCCGTTAAGTGTGAAAGAAACCTTGACAAAGGCATCATTTTCCTGCTGAAACACTGGTGATTTCTGAGAAAGAGCATGTGGCTGAATTATTTGAGATGGAGGCCAGGCACTGTGAGATGATCTGGGTTTTGGTTCAGCAGCTCAATAATAAAACAGGCCGTGTGAGAGAGCTCAGTCTCTGTGGCGTAGCATTGACTTCCTGTCTGAGTGGGCTGGTGGTCACAGAAATGGTGTGAATAAGAGTGAGAGAAAAGAGAGACTGGTGGTTTGAGCAGAAAGAAAGACCCAAGAAAGAGAACAGTGAAAAGGAGAAAAAGGGTCACTCACCTTGGCATTGGTAGCCCTGCTTCCCAAATACACCCCTGTAACAGAAGACCTGACAGTCAGGAATCATGCAAAGCATACTGTTTACATAATACATATATTGTAATGGGCTGTTTCTATTATAAACAATCGACAATACTATCACTATATGTGTAACACGTTAGATGAACTCTCTGAGGTGAGGGCAGTAGAGTGTGTGTGGGCTTGTATTACTATCCTTGTGGGAACCGGAAATCCCCAAGTCTCTACAAGGATAGTAAATCAAGGAACATTCTCCTAAATACTATTTTAAACTTAGGGGTTAGGTTTAGGGTTACAATTAGGGTTAGGGTTAAGGGTACCTGAATGGGAAATACATTTTAGGTCCGCTCAAGGATAGTAAAACATATGTTGTGTGTGTGTGTGTGTGTGTCCTTACCAGATGAACTCTTTGCAGTGGAAGCAGAAGGTAGGCTGCCGTAGAAAGGTGGACATGAACTTGTGTCCGTTGACCTGGTGAATTTTGCGTTTCACGGCCCCCTGCCTCTTCCTGTTGAACTGCTTAAACACCTTCGCATTCCCTGTGGCGTCATCTGAGAACAGGGGAAGAGAATGGGATGGGATGGGGGTCAGACAGACATGTTCAAATGAGTCAACACAATCATATCCAGTATTGGTGCGTGGGTAAAATCACCAGGGAAACCAATCCAGGACAAAAAGACCATATTACAACCTACAGTGGGGAGAACAAGTATTTGATACACTGCCGATTTTGCAGGTTTTCCTACTTACAAAGCATGTAGAGGTCTGTAATTTTTATCATAGGTACACTTCAACTGTGAGAGACGGAATCTAAAACAAAAATCCAGAAAATCACATTGTATGATTTTTAAGTAATTAATTTGCATTTTATTGCATGACATAAGTATTTGATCACCTACCAACCAGTAAGAATTCCGGCTCTCACAGACCTGTTCGTTTTTCTTTAAGAAGCCCTCCTGTTCTCCACTCATTACCTGTATTAACTGCACCTGTTTGAACTTGTTAACTGTATAAAAGACACCTGTCCACACACTCAATCAAACAGACTCCAAGCTCTCCACAATGGCCAAGACCAGAGAGCTGTGTAAGGACATCAGGGATAAAATTGTAGACCTGCACAAGGCTGGGATGGGCTACAGGACAATAGGCAAGCAGCTTGGTGAGAAGGCAACAACTGTTGGCGCAATTATTAGAAAATGGAAGAAGTTCAAGATGACGGTCAATCACCCTCGGTCTGGGGGTCTATGCAAGATCTCACCTCGTGGGGCATCAATGATCATGAGGAAGGTGAGGGATCAGCCCAGAACTACACGGCAGGACCTGGTCAATGACCTGAAGAGAGCTGGGACCACAGTCTCAAAGAAAACCATTAGTAACACACTACGCCATCATGGATTAAAATCCTGCAGCGCACGCAAGGTCCCCCTGCTCAAGCCAGCGCATGTCCAGGCCCGTCTGAAGTTTGCCAATGACCATCTGGATGATCCAGAGGAGGAATGGGAGAAGGTCATGTGGTCTGATGAGACAAAAATAGAGCTTTTTGGTCTAAACTCCACTCGCCGTGTTTGGAGGAAGAAGAAGGATGAGTACAACCCCAAGAACACCATCCCAACCGTGAAGAATGGAGGTGGAAACATCATTCTTTGGGGATGCATTTCTGCAAAGGGGACAGGACGACGGCACCGTATTGAGTGGAGGATGGATGGGGCCATGTATCGCGAGATCTTGGCCAACAACCTCCTTCCCTCAGTAAGAGCATTGAAGATGGGTCGTGGCTGGGTCTTCCAGCATGACAACGACCCGAAACACACAGCCAGGGCAACTAAGGAGTGGCTCCGTAAGAAGCATCTCAAGGTCCTGGAGTGGCCTAGCCAGTCTCCAGACCTGAACCCAATAGAAAATCTTTGGAGGGAGCTGAAAGTCCGTATTGTCCAGCGACAGCCCCGAAACCTGAAGGATCTGGAGAAGGTCTGTATGGAGGAGTGGGCCAAAATCCCTGCTGCAGTGTGTGCAAACCTGGTCAAGACCTACAGGAAACGTATGATCTCTGTAATTGCAAACAAAGGTTTCTGTACCAAATATTAAGTTCTGCTTTTCTGATGTATCAAATACTTATGTCATGCAATAAAATGTAAATTAATTACTTAAAAATCATACAATGTGATTTTCTGGATTTTTGTTTTAGATTCCGTCTCTCACAGTTGAAGTGTACCTATGATAAAAATTACAGACCTCTACATGCTTTGTAAGTCGGAAAACCTGCAAAATCGGCAGTGTATCAAATACTTGTTCTCCCCACTGTATGTGTTGTGATAATTGCGCTGATTGCTCTATAACCTGTTAGTTCATATGCCTTACCACTGTGATATATAGGCCTAAGGCCCAAGGCAATAAGAAGACACAGTGGAAGAATAAATTCAACCACACATTTATTTCATTACAAAACCGGACAGATGTTGCTGTCCGGTTTTGTAATGAAATAAATGTGTGGTTGAATTTATTCTTCCACTGTGAAGTCCACAAAACATATTGCATGTAACAAACAGTTACATGACCTACAGCACGGTCGAGCAAGGTAATGTTTCCAACATTTCCGCACTACTAAACAACTATTTATTTTGAAACACAGAGACTTACCGCAAGTCGCAAAGAAAACAGGAGCTGCCTCCACTATTCCAGCACCATTTCAATTTCAATATCATCTAATTACCTATGCTTAGTCTAATAGAGAGACAACTACACTGAACAAAAATATAACACAACATGTAAAGTGTTGGTCTCATGTTTCATTTGCTGAAATAAAAGATCCCAGAAATGTTCCATACGCACAAAAAACGCATTTCTCTCAAATTGTGTGCACAAATTTGATTACCTCCCTGTTAGTGAGCATTTATCCTTTGCCAAGATAATCCATCCACCTTACAGGTGTGGCATATCAAGAAGCTGATTAAACAGCATGATTAATACACAGGTGCACCTTGTACAGGGGACAATAAAAGGCCACTAAAATGTGCAGTTTTGTCACACAACACGATGTCTCAAGTTTTGAGGGAGTGTGTAATTGACATGCTGACTGCAGGAATGTCCAACAGAGCTGTTGCCAAAGATTAGAATTTTAATTTCTCTACCACCGGAGAACAATACAATGAGATGAAGCAATTCAAGTTTTCTTCTGTTAGTAATGACGATTGGCTTGTGATGTGAATGGTCTGAAGCCAAATCCAAACTGGCTTCCCTTGACACTTTTTTTTTTTGGTGCACCAGGACCATTCACAGCTGAGCTCACTACGTTTAGCGCAATGCTGATTGGCTATTATTTTATGTGTTTTTTTTATCAACGGAGGCCAAATGCTCGCTAGCTATGGACGGCAACAATGTCATACTCTTTCTGACCAGACAGCATCAGATAGATACGCTACACATACTGAGACAGAGGGGTGCTGTTTCGTTCGTTCGGATGCTTTCTCTGGTGAGATATGTTCAGCCTCTTGCGAATTGAAGGACATTTATGAAACACAGAAAGACAAAATATAAATTATTTTGATTATTTTTTTCTTTGTCAATTTTTTGGGGAAACCTGGTTTCCCTTGGCACCCATGAATACACGCCACTGATCATATTACGTATGGTATCATGGACGAGTGCGTGCATGCATGCGTGAGTGTGTATGTCTGTGTGTGTTTGTCTAGAGTAATCTTTGAGCTATTGTTATATTTGTGAGGTGCTAAAACCACATATGGACAGCGGAAACTTGCATGTTGTAGAGTCCCGACAACCATGAGAGAGATGGTGGAGTACTACACTGAGAATAGCACTCAATTGTCAGCTATTGAATGATGTTTGATATGCTTCCCACAACAAATGGATCGAACCTCTCTAAATTATTCATGACCTATTCCAATTGTACTCGTATACTCTCTACAAATTAAATATTATTATTATTATAATAATAATATCAGGGAAGTGATCTTTAGAATGGAGAGGTTTATGAATGATATTATGATAAAGTGAGAGAAACGTGCAGAGCTAAGTGCAATTTTGATTTAAACAGTATATAGGTCAGATGCAGTTCAGATAAGGTCTTGATGATTTTCAGTGGCGATTAAACCATGACAGAGCACTATACAAACTGCTAGAGGGGAGTATGTTTGTCAGACAGAGAATGAAGGAAAAAATATGAATGATTAAAGCAACAATGTTCTATCTGAAGGGATACAAAGAAGATAGGATTCCCATCAGTCAAAGCATCGACAGCATGTCTTACAGTAAGTCAGTCACAGGCATGCACAAACGCAGACACACACGCAACCAGGTTTTTGTGACGCTGAATGTCTGTTTCTGACAGCATGTTAGTTATCAGCTGCATCAGGGGCTGTGTTGAAGCTGACAGACAGACAAACACACAGACAGACAGACTTTTAACTTTAGAGGGAGGAGGGACTTACTGTACATATGTCGAATAGAACAAAATGTTACTGAATATTTAAGGAGTTGAAAGAATGCGTGCCATCTGAGTGTAAGAGAAAAAGATAGGAACAGAGAGGGAGGTAGAGAGATAGTATTGCCATCTATGGGTGAAATAGATAGAGGGTTAGTGTGAGATACAGTGAAAAACCCTTACCATCAATGAAGGAGCCATTGAGTACTATGAGTATGTACACCTTGCCCTCTGGCTCCAGGTCCACCTGCACACAAACACACACAGGAGACGTTAGACTAGACTATTTAAAGGCACAGGACAGTCAAAAATGTGATTTTCCTGTGTTTTATATACATTTCCACACTATGAGGTTGGAATATTACAGTGAAATTGTGAAAATGATGATTAAGTCCTTTTAGTTTAAGAGCCGTTTGAAAAGAGAGCCTGAAATTTCTGCCTGTTTTGGTGGGATTAAGTTTTGGCCTGCCTGGTGACATCACCAGTTAATAGACCACTAAGAAAGAGAGTTCCAAACCTCTGCCTAGAACAGCTAGTTTTTGGTTTTCCCCTCCCCACTCAGACCACTCCCAGACAGTCCTAGCAAAAATCTTGCTTGAGAAATTGCTATTTGTTTCTTTTTGACCATTTCATTCAAAACAATCAATCACAGGAGGGTTCTTAATTGTTACCCAGAAATGATTTGATATTGAGATTAAAAACGGCTGCATTATTAGGTCTTTGTTTAACATACCGGTATGTAGCATGTAGGTGTGTGTTGAGCAATGTGGTGGAGAGACTAGAGAGCAGGTCCAGCTGGTTTACCTAGCTCCATTAAATGACACCCTGCTCCAGTCAAAATAACACCCATCTCACACAGGCATAAGTATAAAGAAGACATACACACAGAGACAGACAATAGACATAATAAGACTGACAGAGACCAAAAGGTCGGTATGAGGCCCACAGTGAGAAACCTGAAAGAGCTCCACTGTGCTGAGGAGGCCATGCACAAACCACTAAATGGAAACTGAGGTTACTTACAGCCAGGCGCGTAACTTGCAGGGGGGACGGCGGGAGTAATGACCGCCCCAATATTAGAAACAGTTCAATTTGACCCCCCGTTAATATCCTACCATGATTAGTTTGATTGATTGGAAAACATGTCCCCACTGTAAAGCAGTGGAGGCTGCTGAGGGGAGGACGGCTCATAATAATGGCTGGAATGGAGTGAATGGAATGGTATCAAACACGTGTTTGATACCATTCCATTTACTCCATTCCAGACAATATTTTGAGCCGTCCTCCCCTCAGAAACCTCCACTGCTGTAAAGCGCCAGGCAGCTACTTGCTTTATTTGACTCAGTTCCTCATCCCCCCACTGCCAAATACGCTTTTGGTTGCGCCTGGTCTCCAGAGGCAGCCGGGCACGTTCGTGGTAAGCACAGGAATGCGCACACAGCAGTACAGGGTACCTGCGAATGTTCCAAAATGTAATTAGCGAGAACACAATTAGCGGGAACACACCCATTTGATCTGAACGAACCGTGCCTCGAGTACGTCAACAGAATCAAGCCTTTAGACGTTAATGTTAATTATCCTACATTATATTTGTCAACATGACTGGCGTTTAGCATATATTTATGTAATTAAAAGTCTGGCTACATTTTCTGGCGCCTCCCTCATGTCAGCATCGGTGTGGACATATCAACTAGGCTACACTTTGAGATGTTGGCTAATTATTTATGTACATGTAACTGCCAGAATAAAGGAAACACCAACATAAAGTGTCTTAATAGGGTGTTGGGCCACAACGAGCTGCCAGAACAGCTTCAATTCCCCTTGGCATATATTCTACAAGTGTCTGGAACTCTATTTGTGGTCCTCTGTAGCTCAGCTGGTAGAGCACGGCGCTTGTAACGCCAAGGTAGTGGGTTCGATCCCCGGGACCACCCATACGTAAAAATGTATGCACGCATGACTGTAAGTCGCTTTGGATAAAAGCGTCTGCTAAATGGCATATTATTATTATTATTATTGATGCAACACCATTCTTCAACGAGGAATTCCATCATTTGGTGTTTTGTTGATGGTGGTGGGAAACGCGGTCTCAGGCGCCGCTCCAGAATCTTCCATAAGTCTTCAATTGGGTTGAGATCTGGTGACTGAAACACACATACACTTAAACCGCCTATGCTCCTTTGAGACCCCTGAGATTACATCTTCTAGCCATGGTGGTACCCAAAATAACGGGCAACTGGGCATTTTTATATCTTACATGACCCTAAGCATGATGGGATGTTAGTTGCTTAATTAACTCAGGAACAACACCTGTGTGGAAGAACCTGCTTTCAATATAATTTGTATCCCTCATTTACTCAAGTGTTTCTTTTATTTTGTCAGTTACCTGTACATTTAGGAAAAATAGATTAGAATATTATTCCAGTGTTGGCCTTTTTAGAGGCACATTTCTGGCTCAGCCCCATTTATCTATTTCAGTAGTACTCTTATCAGCCTTTTAAATCACTGTGAATGACCTATGTCCTAGAGTAAACCCATGTTGCCATATAAAAACATAAAAATAAACAAAGTACACTACATGAGCAAAAGTATGTGGACACCTGCTCATCGAACATCTCATTTCAAAATCATGTGCATTAATATGGAGTTGGTCCCGCCTTTGCTGCTATAACAGCCTCCACTCTTTTGGGAAGGCTTTCCACTAGATGTTGGAACATTGCTGCAGGGACTTGCTTCCATTAAGCCACAAGAGCATTAGTGAGGTCGGGCACTGATGTTGGGCGATTAGGCCTGGCTCACAGTCGGCGTTCCAATTTATCCTAAAGGTGTTCGATGGGGTTGAGGTCAGGGCTCTGTGCAGGCCAGTCAAGTTCTTCCACACCGATCACGACAAACCATTTCTGTATGGACCTCGCTTTGTGCACAGGGGCATTATGCTGAAACAGGAAAGGACCTTCCCCAAACTGTTGCCACAAAGTTGGAAGCACAGAATCGTGCTTACACCACTCCAGCCGACGCTTGACATTGCGCATGGTGATCTTAGGCTTGTGTGCGGCTGCTTGGCTATGGAAACCCATTTCATGAAGCACCCAACGAACAGTTCTTGTGCTGACGTCGCTTCCCAGAGGTAGTTTGGAACTCGGTAGTGAGTGTTGCAACCGAGGATAGGCGATTTTTACGCACTACGTGCTTCAGCACTCGGCGGTCCCATTCTGTGAGCCTGTGTCGCCTACCACTTCGTGGCTGAGCCGTTGTTGCTCCTAGATGTTTCCACTTCACAATAACAGCACTTACTGTTGACCGGGGCAGCTCTAGCAGGGCAGAAATGTGTAAGGCCATTCTACTGCCAATGTTTGTCTATGGAGATGGCTGTGTGCTGGATTTTATTCACCTGTCAGCAACGGGTGTGGCTGAAATAGCTGAATCCACTCATTTGAAGGCTGTCCACATACTTTTGTATATATAGTGTATTTTAATGTGGGACGGTTCATCTTCAGTTTGGGACGTTTAAAGTTGCACTTTGGGACGATTCTGGGACGGTGATGAAAAAACATTTTTTTCGAGCACTGGGTAGCTATATTCACGTGCGCTCCAATGTATGAATGTTTTGAAAGTTTAAAACAAGTAAAAGTTCATGAACATTTCATAAATGTATTCCTATGTTCCTGTGTAACTAGTGAACTATTGGTGATGAGATAATTGTGTAAAAAGAGTTTCATAGTGAGTATTCTGCCCTTGAGTTGCGTTCCCGTGCAAAACTAGACAGATAGCTAACAACTGAGTCGTCAATAAAACTTCCAAGGCGTGACTTTTCTTGAACGAATGTATTGAAAACGTTTATGTTGTGAAACTGCAAATACAGAAAATAATATACTTTAGTATTCAATTCACATTGACATACTGTAGCTGTACATTATACATTTCAAGTTGAAAGTTGCATAAATACAAAGCAAGTGCCAAGTTACCATATATCTGGCATGACGACAACTAAATAGATAATTACTCTATGAGTAACAACTAGCCAACTCCTTTCATTACTCTAATAATGTACAAACACCTCTGTACAATAATAAAGCATATTACACTAGAAACAGTAACAAACTATAGTATGTTTTACACTTCTTTTACATGACGCACGAGCAAACTAATACAGCTAACGGCATCCATGAAAGTCAATGCAATTTGCGTGAGTAAATGTAACCAATTAACTTTGATAAGTAAGCAATTCTGTCAATAACAATATTATCATCACTTGCAATATGCTTGAATTGAACTTACAAACAAATATTTTCCGAGGCTGAAGCGTAACAAGAAATAGTTGCACTGAAAGAACTGTACAGTAACGTTGTTTCTAGCTGCTTGTCGCGTGCATAATAACAACTTTACTTCCGGGTTTTCGTACATAATTCTAAGTACCAGAAAGCTCCACTAGGGGGCGCTAAACAGCATGGAACACAATGAAAGTCACTCTTAATCACTATAATAAAATAAATCTGATACCTTCTAACAAGATGGCAGCACACTCCCCGCCTGGTATAATGAGATTGTGCCACTATGAAATCAAATATTTTGCCTCTAGGATGCTTCAGAAAGAAGAACAACAATCTCTGAGATTGGTCTCAGAAACACCTTAGCAATCCCTTGCTTGACAACCTTTAGTTCTACTTTCCTGACCTTTCCGTCAGTACTGGGAAAGGTTTTGACCACAAGTCCGACTGGCCAGTCATTTCTGTGCGTCTGACTGTCTTTCAATAAGACAACATCTCCCACTTTCACATTTGGCTTTTCTGCTGTCCATTTTCATGCGCTCTGCAGTGTTGTCAGGTACTCCTGTCTCCACCTTTTCCAGAAAGTGTCAGCGAGACACTGGACTTGCTTCCACTGTTTTCCATGAAGATCGTTCATGTGGAAATATCCAGAAGGGGCTGAGGTAGCGTTGGTCTTTTGTGTCAGTAACATTGAGGGTGTAAGAATGGCAGGCATGTCAGGATCGGTTGACACTGACACTAGGGGTCTCGCATTGATTATTGCCATAACTTCAGACATAAGAGTGCTCAAGACCTCATGTGTGAGACGAGTGGAGCCCGTCTGAAACAGCATAGCATCAAGGATACGTCTGGCAACCCCAATGAGTCTCTCCCAAGAACCACCCATATGAGACGAGTGTGGGGGATTAAATATCCAAGTACATCCCTTGTCTGAGAGGTATTTAGTCCACTCTGAGTCATTTGTGTCGATTCCCAGTTCCCTGCAGGCACCTATAAAGTTTGTACCTCGATCAGATCGTAGCACTTTTGCTGGACCGCGGATAGAGAAAAAACGCCTCAGCGCGTTGATGAAGCTGGATGTGGACATGGATTCGATGAGCTCAATATGGACTGCTCTAGTAGACATACATGTAAAGAGTACCGCCCATCGCTTGGAGTCTGCACTACCACCTCTAGTGCGACGAGTTATGACATTCCATGGTCCAAACACATCAAGTCCAACACTGGTGAATGGTGGCTCTGATGTGAGTCTGTCTGCAGGTAAGTCCGCCATCTTTTGGTCAACTGACTTTCCTCTAACCTTACGGCAGGTGACACACTTGTGGATGATACCAGAGACCAGATGTTTGCTCCCAATAATCCAGAAGCCTGCTGCTCGAATAGCTCCATCTGAAAAATGACGGCCCTGGTGAGCCACTTGCTCGTGATAATGTCTTACCAGCAGAGTGGCGACATGATGCGTCCGTGGGATGATGAGAGGATGTTTTTCGTCTTGTGACAGGTCGGCAGAGGATAATCGGCCTCCCACCCTCAGCAACCCATCCTCATCAATCACTGGGTTCAGCTTTTTGAGTGTACTTTGTTTTGGTAACTCTTTTCCTTTCTCAAGGCATTTGAATTCCTCTTTGAAGGCTTCATGTTGCACACAGTGAATGATTGCTGTTTTGGCTTGTGATAACTCACTTGTACTGCATGGTTTTTTACACTGATGCCAGCCTCTGCAGTTGTTGTCGTCCGCACTTTTGTGAAAGGATCTGGCAACATGAATGAGTCGTGCTGTGGCTCGATTGAGAGCTTTCCAGTTCGAGAACCTCTCAAAGCGATGAGAGCCGAATTGAGCTCCAGAAACCTTAGTGACGAAGGCAGTGACGTCTGGCCGAATCTCTGCGTCTGCGTCAGGCTCTACAAGGTCAAAATTGATGGTCTCAGACTCACTTGAGTTTGCTTGAGCCAGAAAAGGGGGACCTGAGAACCAACTGGTGTGCTTTAAGAGTGCGGCTCGTATGGGCCTGGTTGCTTGGTCTGCTGGATTGCTGTCAGTGTTTACAGTTGTGCTTGGATCTCTCGAGTGCCCTGTAGAGAGAGAAATGTGTTGCTGAGCTACGCTGCTGTAGTTCTCTTTCACCTGGATGATGTCAGGGCAAGGGCTCAGATAGGACGTGCGACCATTTTGAAGTATGTTTGTCCTGAACACGTTAACACTGGCTGGTCGGTGAGCCGTTCCCAGACAAACTTCACCCACGATGACCCACCCGAGGTCGAGTCGCTGTGCATAAGGAGTGTCGTGGGGCCCATTGATTTGTTCTCGTACCTTGTGTACCCTTAAGATGTCTCGTCCTAAGAGCAGGAGAATGGGAGCGTCTGGGTCCACAGCTGGAATTTTGTCCGCCACTGGTTGCAGATGGGGATGATGATGCGCAATGTCTGGGGAGGGAATCTCCATTCTATCGTCTGGCATCATGTCACACTCTATCAGAGTAGGGAGAGTGAGCTGCTTGTGTCCGTCTATAGACTCCACCATGAAGTTGACGGCTCTCCTGCCTGAAGTCTCTGTTACCCCAGAACAGGTCTTCATGGTGTATGGAGCAGAGTTGTCATTGATGTTGAAGAGATTGAAAAACTCTGTCTTGGCCAGAGATTTGTTGCTCTGTTCATCAAGCACTGCATACATTTTGACAGCTTTCTCTCTTTTCCCAGCTGGATAAGCTTTGACTAGGCATATTTTTGAACATGATCTTGGATTGGCTGCCTCACCACAGATCTCGGTACACTTTGAGGTGACTGATAGAAGAGCATCTTCACCTTGCTCCCGCCATGCTCTTTCTCTGCTGTAGCGGTATCTATCGTTGAAGGAGCTGGACCTGGATGCAGAGCAGCAAGATGTCTGTCGCTGTCACACTCGGAGCACTTGATTGACACCTTACAGTCTTTAGCTCTGTGCTGAGTTGACCCACAACATCGGAAACAAATGCCATTCTCTTTGAGATATGCTTTGCGCTCATCTAGAGTTTTGTATCTAAATCCGCGACACTTTTTAAGAGGATGAGGCTTGTTATGTATTGGACAGTGATGGTCAGGGCTTTCAACCTTTGTCTTACTGGGTTTGGTTTGGTGGTCTGAGGGCTCAGATGACACATCTGTTTTGTGTACAGTCACAGGTGTCTTGCTGCTGTACCTGACAGGTTTCTCACTTTTCACAGACACCTGGGTAGTTGAGGTGTAGAGGGTGAAGCTGGGGTCGTTTCTAATTTTCGCCTGGTTCCTGATGAATCTCGAGAAAACGAGAATGGTGGGAATGCTACCCGATAGTCCTCCTTGTATTTGGATCCCTGTGCTATCCATTTCTCTTGTAAACTGAATGGAAGTTTCTCTACTATAGGGTTTACCCCACGAGATGTGTCCAGATAAGCGAGGCCTGGAAGGTACCCTTCTTCTTTAGCACACTCCAGTTCGAGAAGAATGTCACCCAGTTCTCTTAGTTTGTGATTGTCTTTGTTAGACAGTTTTGGAAATTCATCAATTTTCTTCAACAGTGCATTCTCGATCACTTCGGGTGTACCATAGCACTCTTCTAGTCGTTGCCAGACCATGTTAAGCCCTGCTGTTGCATTGAGAATATAGACAGATCTAATTCTCTTTGCTTGCTCAGACGACTCTGCCCCCAGCCACTTGGTAATTAGATCTAACTCTTCCCTGGCTGATAGATTCAAGTCTCTGGTCGCATTGAGAAAAGATGCTTTCCATGCCCAATAATTTTCAGGACGATCATCAAACTTCAGGAGTCCGGAACTCACCATCTCACGGCGCAGGAGGTACTTGGTGAGTTCTGGTGCCACTTGTGACTCAGGGAAGCCTTGTTTCGGTGACTGGAAGTGGGTTTGTTTTCCCTTTCCACCATGCTGCTTTTCATTTCTTTTGTACGGAGAGTCTCTGCTCATGCTCCGTTGTTTGCTACTTTCTGGATTGTGGCCTGTATCTGGGTCAACACTAAGCTCTTGTGTCTCTACTTCAAATGGCATTTCAGCAAAGTAGGGCCTAGCATGTTGTTGCACATACTCACAAGTACGTTGGACTGGACTTAAGGGCTGTGTCCCTGTGTTGAGTTCTCTGTGGAGCTCTCTGCGTTTAGACTCTACAGCTTCTTCAAAGGCTACAGCTTCAGCCAACGCAGCAGCAGCTGTTCTCTCAACTTGGAGAACATATAAACTCGCATCCAGTTCCGCCTTTTGTTTCATCATAGAAGCTTCCTTTTCAGCATAGGAGACTCTAGCACGCAGCTGCGTCCGCCTTGGCACGTGCTTTGATGGCTGCATAACTCGCCGTTGAGGATCTGCTTGACTGTTTTGATGACCTTGATCTTGCAGACTGAGACTTGGTCTCAATGTGCTGAAGAGGCTCCTCCATCTCTCTTACTCGCTCCTCTTCCTCTTTCTGTCGAACACTTGCCTCTGGTTGCTGCATCGTAGACTGCTGGTCATCCCTAGGATCAGAGGCTTTGTTGGCTAATGAACGTAGAATCATAACCACCACGTGCGATTATTCTTGTGCTTGAGCCCGCCGTGATGATGTTTTTTCACTATTCTGCCCTTGAGTTGCGTTCCCGTGCAAAACTAGACAGATAGCTAACAACTGAGTCGTCAATAAAACTTCCAAGGCGTGACTTTTCTTGAACGAATGTATTGAAAACGTTTATGTTGTGAAACTGCAAATACAGAAAATAATATACTTTAGTATTCAATTCACATTGACATACTGTAGCTGTACATTATACATTTCAAGTTGAAAGTTGCATAAATACAAAGCAAGTGCCAAGTTACCATATATCTGGCATGACGACAACTAAATAGATAATTACTCTATGAGTAACAACTAGCCAACTCCTTTCATTACTCTAATAATGTACAAACACCTCTGTACAATAATAAAGCATATTACACTAGAAACAGTAACAAACTATAGTATGTTTTACACTTCTTTTACATGACGCACGAGCAAACTAATACAGCTAACGGCATCCATGAAAGTCAATGCAATTTGCGTGAGTAAATGTAACCAATTAACTTTGATAAGTAAGCAATTCTGTCAATAACAATATTATCATCACTTGCAATATGCTTGAATTGAACTTACAAACAAATATTTTCCGAGGCTGAAGCGTAACAAGAAATAGTTGCACTGAAAGAACTGTACAGTAACGTTGTTTCTAGCTGCTTGTCGCGTGCATAATAACAACTTTACTTCCGGGTTTTCGTACATAATTCTAAGTACCAGAAAGCTCCACTAGGGGGCGCTAAACAGCATGGAACACAATGAAAGTCACTCTTAATCACTATAATAAAATAAATCTGATACCTTCTAACAAGATGGCAGCACAGTGAGTGATGCAATACTAGGTTGGCTATTTTAACCAAAGCTAGCACAGTATCTGGATCTTCCTCTATTCCTTTTCAACTGCAGTTTAAGATGAGCAGCACTCAGTTAGTCAGTGTTCACCCTAGTGAAAAAGTAGTTAGTGTCCTTAATGGAGGTACCAATGCCAAAGAGGAGAAAGGTTCAGGACATAAGACTAAGTAACTGAATTAATGGCTACATAGCTAGCTATCTAACTACATTGTACAATTCATAATAGACTGGTACTATGTTGTCAGCTAGCTAGCTATACCTATTGCCAAACAGTAAATAAATAATGTAGCTAATAAAAGCAGAATCTAATTTATGTTTTAAGCTAACCCCATCATTGTTAAGGCCAGACATTTTTGTCATATGATAATGGTATTTGGCCAAATGATTATGGGAGGCTTCAAAGACAGGCAATAGAGTGAGAGCGTACCGCCTATGTTGAGGCAGGGAGAGGACAAACAGGTCATCAATGTAGGCAACAACTATAAGTTCAACTCCTCATCTTTGCTGACTGTAGCCCAATTCTATAACAAAACAGTTGTTGCCTACATTCTGATTTCATTTAGTTGTCATGGCAGGGGTCAGAGACAGTCAGTAGAGAGAGGGAGAGCACCGCCCATGTTGAGGCACAGGGAGAGGACGATCAGGTCATCGGGTGAGAATTTGACATTTCAGTTATAAGGCAGTCTGGTAAAGCATTTTGCACAGCAATTTACATCACACACAGATTGGAACTATCAGTTCAACTTCTCATCTTTGTTGACTCTAGCCCAAGTGCTGTAACAAATGCTGTTGCCTGCATTCTGATTTCATTTGGTTGTCATGGAAGATGAAGACGTGGCTGCGCTCAACAATGACACAAAGCAGATTGAACCATGTTGCCATCTGTCATATTCACCAGGAGAAGCTGGATACCATAAATAGGAAAACAATATTCCCACATTTTATTTCTGGCAGTGACAGGCGTAAACAGTTATTTGGTACATTTAAGTGAATTGAGAGTGAACATCTGACCACTCTCTGTAGCACTATATGCCCACCTTTATATAAGATTGCAACAGGTTATTGAATGTGTGTGTGTTTTTACTTGATGGTGAATGACAATGAGTTGTTGCTATGTATTTTTGAAGTCTATTGCTTGAGCATGATGCTATACTGATTGTTTAATTTTGAAGTCTATTGTTAGATCATTTTGAAGAGTTATATTTTGACTTAACTGAATTATTTTATGAATAAATACTGCAATTAAATTGTGTAACTAAGTAAGATGTTTCTGGAGTCAGATTTTAAGTTAATTGGGTATAAGAAATTAGTTATTCAAGACCACGTATTAGCCAAGCGTGGTGAATGGTACACAAATTGAATAATGGGTTTTGACATTGAAATGTAGTTAAAGAAGGGGTGTTGTGGTGACTGTTTAAAGTAATATCGAAAAAATATTTGTGTTTCAGTTGTGATTGGGGTATATTGACCAAATTATCAGACAGAATTCACCAGAAACAACAATTTCAGAGCTACTTAAAACAAAAAATCTCTAGTGGGGGCGTGTCCCCGGACTGCCCTAGAGAGGTGTTGACACCGGAAGCCATTGACCCTGACCCCGCCCCCCTCCCCCCAAAAAAGAAAATCCAACAACATGTTATGCCCTTGCTTACAGCACAAACTACAGAGAGGGTTCATGACAGATCGATGCCCCAATTGAAAACCTTGACAACCCACAACAAAAGTGACATGATTGGACTGATACTGCAGGGTCATCTCTATCCTGATTTAGTAATCTCTACCAGCCGGTCTCTCCATTCAATATACTTGGTCAGTTAGATAGTTCTGTATCACTGTAAGGAGGGCATATACAGTGCATTCGGAAAGTATTCAGACCCCTTGACTTTTTCCACGTTGTTACGTTACAGCCTTATTCTAAAATTGATTTTTTTTTTAAGAATCCTCATCAATCTACACACAATACCCCATAATGACAATGTGAAAACAGGTTTTTAGAAATTTTAGCAAATGTATTAAACATAAAAAACTGAAATGCCTTATTTACATAAGTATTCAGACCCTTTGCTATGAGACTCAAAATTGAGGTCAGGTGAATCCTGTTTCCATTGATCATCTTTTAAATGTTTCTAGAACTTGATTGAGTCCACCTGTGGTAAATTCAATTGATTGGACATGATTTGGAAAGGAACACACCTGTCTATATAAAGGTCACACAGTTGACAGTGCATTTCAGAGCAAAAACCAAGCCATGAGGTCGAAGGAATTGTCCGTAGAGCTCTGAGACAGGATTGTGTCGAGGCACAGATTTGGGGAAGGGTACCAAAACATTTCTGCAGTATTGAAGGTCCCCAAGAACACAGTGACCTCCATTATTCTTAAATGTGAGAAGTTTGGAACCACCAAGACTCTTCCTAGAGCTGTCCGCCCGGCCAAACTGAGCAATCGGGGGAGAGGGGCCTTGGTCAGGGACGTGACCAATAACCCAATGGTCACTCTGACAGAGTTCCAGAGTTCCTCTGTGGAGATGGGAGAAACTTCCAGAAGGACAACCATCTCTGCAGCACTCCACCAATCAGGCCTTTATGGTAGAGTGGCCAGACGAAAGCCACTCAGTAAAAGGCACATGACAGCCCACTTAGAGTTTGCCAAAAGGCACCTAAAGACTCTCAGACCATGAGAAACAAGATTCTCTGGTCTGATGAAACCAAGATTGAACTCTTTGGCCTGAATGCCAAGCATCACATCTGGAGGAAACCTGGCACCATCCCTACGGTGAAGCATGGTGGTGGTGGCAGCATCATGTTGTGGGGATGTTTTTCAGCGGCAGGTACAAGATGAACGAAGCAAAGCAGAGAGATCCTTGATGAAAACCTGCTCCAGATCACTCAGGACCTCAGACTGGGGCGAAGGTTAACCTTCCAACAGGACAACGACCCTAAGAACACAGCCAAGACAACGCAGGAGTGGCTTCGGGACAAGTCTCTGAATGTCCTTGAGTGGCCCAGCCAGAGCCCGGACTTGAACACAATCGAACATCTCTGGAGAAACCTGAGAATAGCTGTGCAGCTACGCTCCCCATCCAACCTGACAGAGCTTGAGAGGATCTGCAGAGAAGAATGGGAGAAACTCCCCAAACACAGGTGTGCCAAGCTTGTAGCGTCATACCCAAGAATACTCGAGGCTGTAAGTGCTGCCAAAGCTGCTTCAACAAAGTACTGAGTAAAGGGTCTGAATACTTATGTAAATGTGATATTTAAGTTTGTTATTTTCTATAAATTTGCAAAAAAATTCCAAAACCTGTTTTTGCTTTGTCATTATGTGGTAACGTAACAAAATGTGGGAAAAGTAAAGGGGTTTGAATACTTTCCGAATGCACTGTGTCCAACATCACACATGATCTAATGCTGAGGCTCAAACATTAGAAATGGAAATCCCAGGCAGAGAATGTCATCAGATGTAGAATATTATGATAATTCCACCTCTCTCATTCCTTAACTATTCACCTTGACATCACCCTCCACGCATGTTTCCTTTGTGTTCAGCTGAGCACACACACACCTCAAACTATTAGCCTACTGTCACCCATTACTGTTAGGTCCCATTCTCTCTCTTTCTTTGAGAGCACTGGGTCTGTGTTCTCTGTGAAGCAGCTGATGCAGTCAGGACTCCAGAGTCAGATGAAGACAGAAGAGTTCAGACTAAATCAAGCTCTGATGCAAACAGGACCATGCTAAATTTTAAAAGCAGGAACTTTGCCTGACTGAGCCACAGCCACACAGCAATGGAGGAAGTGTTTTTTTCAGGGAGTGGAAGCTGCTGACAGACATTTACAGTTAAAGTGAGTCTACTGTATTCAGTCCCCAACCCCTTCTAGAAGAGACAAAATATGTATGAACCTGAAAAATGGTTAAACACAGGCCACTATTTGAAGTCGTCACAGGTATAAGTTGTAGGTCTTAATGGAAACTGTCCCCCCGTGTTGAGGATGTGAGTGGGGTGTGTGAGGAGTGGGTGGATTGCACATGAGGCTGAGCCACAGGCCGATGAGACACAACAGATATGACTGCATGCTTCTATTTTGAGCTGCAGTTTTAAGGTTAACACCTCAGACTGCTGCTTACGATGCCTGCTTGTCCTGACACACAACACAGCCTCTCTCTCTCTCTGGTCCTCAGTACTTTGACATAGGGGAGAGATGCACACAGTGTTATGGTGCTGGTCAAGGTTCTGTGTAACAGTGAGCAGTGAAATAAGAAGTAAAGTTATTGTGTGTGTGTGTGTGTGCATGCGCGTGTGTGCCCCAATAGCCCCCCTCAGATTTAAGACACTGTAAAGTGTGTGTTTGTGTTTAATATGCAACATTGTACTGGGCAATTCCACGGTAACACAAAGTTTGCAATAATTTTTTTAACATTGTCCAAAAACACATTTACTTAAAGAATAGTGCAGATGCAAACTTTGGAACAGAATGACAGTTTGTGCTGTTCTTCCAGTAAATGTGATTTTGTAAAATGTTCAGTGGAAATTGTTAAAAGTAGTCCTTGTGCATAGAGTTGTATGGTATGTTTAACTTTGCAATCATTGAATTTTGTTTGACATACATTTTAAAGTGAGAAATCTGAGTCTCAGCATCATTCTGTTATCGTGGAATTGCCCTACTGGTTAGAGAGGAACACAGGTGAGAAAGAGAAAGTGCTGTTATTGGCTCTGAGCCAAGAGAGGTTATAAAACGAGGGAGATGGGATGGGATGGGGAGAGACTTGGAGCGTAAAGCAGACGGTGGGAAAGCAGCAATAACAGTGCTGTGGGCGTGTAGAGGCCTGTGCCCTACTCTCTAGTCTCTACTCTTTGTCACATGTATAGGGCCCCAAGCACTTCATCTGAGACAGCTAACAAAGCAAAAATAAAGTTTCACAGTTCAGATCTATCAGATAAGTGCTGTCAAGCTTGCATTTCATCAAGTGTGAGGACAGGCTATGCCCACATCTCTGTCAATAAAACCTCAGACACACCCACTGCACTGACTCTGGTCTTCATTGTTTGGCTCCTGGTGGAAGCTTTGCAAAAAAATCTCAGATTCTACTTTTCAAGAGGAGCGAGCTGTCTGTTAAAGGGATACTTCGGGATTTTGGCAATGAAGCCCTTTATCTACTTTCCCAGAGTCGGATGAACTCATGGATACCATTTGTATGTCTCTGCATCCAGTATGAAGGAAGTTAGAGCCAATGCTAACTAGCGTTAGCGCAATGACTGGAAGTCTATGTAATATATAATACCATAGACTTCCAGTCACTGCGCTAACGCTAGTTAACAACTTCCTTCAAACTTCACGCGGAGACAAAAAAAATGGTATCCACAAGTTCATCTGACTCTGGGCTTCATTGCCAAAATTAAGTATCCCTTAATAGCTTTTTGGCACCATGACACAGAGGAGGTTTTGAGTATGTCAGACCATTGTACTGTATGACCATAAGAGATAATAGGAAGCCCAGACAGCCATTAGAGGACGGTGGGTCTCAAGGCACACAGCCGATACCAACTCTTCCTGCCCCAGTTCGCACAGGTTCAGGTTACACATCATTACAATTTTTTTGTTTATTCATCTAGGACCAAAAGTAAACCAGACGAGTGAAACTCTGTTAGACGGCAGTTCTCTCTCCAGCACCAAACATATTCCAAACCATTAGTAGCCTACTATGGTATAAAGAGGTATCCATGTAGCCCCCAAAGCAATGCACATCAACCAGAGAGAGAAATGTAGAGTGTAACACCAGGTCATTCTCTTGATACCGTCACTTTAACATCTATCAGTGGCTGTATGAGAGTGGCTGTATGAGAGTGGCTGTATGAGATGAAGTAAGATAGGGTATTATCACGCTTCAGCTTGTTTGTACAGGCAAGTCATGGGCCCTAGATGCAAGTCCTCTGCTGGTTTTGGTTTCCAGCACACTTTACAATGCAATGCTTGACATACTGCTAGCAGGGAGCACAATTAGCACATTAGAACGGCATGTGTGGTTTTGACCCTTTGCTGATGCCACTTCTGCCTTTCTGACAGGCTCAAGCTAGTCTCTCTAGACATACATGTTGCTTCCTAAAATGTACCAATGTGGGTCTGGGTTTTCGAGACTAGGCTTAAGTTATACACACTGAGGCATTCTCTAAGATGCAGCCTATAATGAGCTGCTGAAGCTCCATATGGGGAAAGGACACTATCGGATCTGCATGCCTTGGATATCACTTGCCCTGTAAAGAAAGGACTGGAAAGGGAATGGGAAAATGAGTGTAAACTATGCATCTCAGGTCTACAAGTAGCACTATTGATGGGGATGTATTAGAAGTCCCTATTCCCTGGCCTCTGGCCCTTGGCATTAGTTTATCACCAAACAGTACAGTATGGAATGTGTATATGCAAATTCCCCGAAAAGTTCTCCAAGGGAACTTCTCAGAGGTAAAGGAAAATATGATCAGGTTCTTTTTTTACTGACTTGTGAAACGTGAAAATGGCGAGTTTTATATTTTGTTGTAAAAAGTCAATGTCTTTGAATTTGCTAGTAGTTACATTTTTCCAGCCCCATCTCTCAGCTTTTTACAGAAACAGGGCAGGGAGTCAGCTTTATTATTGTTTTAACTAATGATTGTCCCTATAAAGCTACTCACCCATCCTTCAAAAGTATCTTCTGTGTTCGAGGTTTTGATCAGGTCCTCAAATTGAATGATGCAGTTGGCAACAAAGTCGTCATACCCTATGGGTGCATCATGAAATACACCCAACTCTATATGCTTGCCGTCGTTGACATTGAGGCAAAATTCCTCGTTGTAAGTTGGCATGTTGGTTTTCTGCTTTGTATGTGTTTGTCCAATTTTGTACTCGTCCACCTTTATCACAATGTAAGGGTCCAGAGTGGGAACCGTTTTGTTGAACATTACAGAGTGGCGAAGGGAAAAAGTAGTTGGTTTGAGGTCCAACGCCTCACCAATTCTAAGCTTCAGATACCCGTTGAACTTCATGTTGATCCTCTAAAGAAAGAAAAAAACATCTACAACAAATTCAAAGTTACAAAAAAAAAAAGACTTAAAATCAAGTTAAAACTACCCTGTTGCGTTAGGCATGCAAATCATTCCTACTTACTGATCTAATTTCAAACGAATATAAATCAAGTCCAATGTTGACCCTAGAGCAATTCGAAGACATTGCTCTTGTCAATAGGCATTTTCAGGTGACGCGTTCGCACGGTGCTCTTGATCCTCGGTCGTGAGCGGTTCCCTGGACCAGCGCGTGTGACCTTGTCTCCCAAAACACCAGGCTATACAGAAAGCGCGCACATTCTGAGAACGACCTAGGTCTACTTCGAGGAAGCACAAGGCAAGTTCCGTAAAATGGAACTAACAGAAGTACCGACCATGCACGATAATGCTTTCTATAGAGTTTATTCTTTCTCAATGCACTTGTGTTTACATTTTGTTCCAACTAATCGGCATGCTACCTGCAACTGTAAAAGGTCTTGTCAATATGTGTCAAGATTGGTCTCCTCGGTTACTATCAAGGATTGATATAATACTGTGAGAAAGTAGCATTAAGACTATAACTACCGTGGTGCACCGCAGTGCTTAGGGTGCCACAGAGCATGGAGGTAGGCTATCGAAATGACTCACATGTCCTCGGCAGATAAATAAGGAAATAGCACCCCCTTGTGATGTACAGAGAATGTGACTAGAGCTACAAATTATTTTGGCCTATTACCTTGCAGGTTCCATTCTGAGTCTTTTAACCCTCCCGTTGTCCTAGGGTCAAAATGACCCGCCACTGTGTTGAACCAACTTTATTTAATTTTTATATTTTTGGGATCATTTGTGAGAAGGAGGCAGTGAGACTTCAACGGGAGGGTTATTAAACAACCGTTGGCTATTTAGCCTTAGTAGTTCATCCCATATTCCAGAGGTCTCTTGTACAGTTCTTGTGTGAAAAATATCCTACCTCACCTGGCACAGCTGTGAAGATGCAATTAAAGGCACATGGCCATGAGCTGCAAGATATGGGAGAAACAAGTGGGCTTTTAATCTGAGTTGAAAGGATGAGCGCTGTGGAGTTGATTTATGCTGAATGCTAATGACACTTCAGAATCAAAAGGGCAAGAGAGTTTTCTGAAAGAGAGCCTCAGAGGACCTATAAAAGTAACCAGCATGCACAAATGATGACCTTGAAACTCATGGGTTAGTCCTAACTCCCCTCCAGTCTTAACCACTCTTTGGTTAATCTTTCTCTCTCTCTCTCTCACGATCAAAGTCTGGCCGTTATTAGTGTTAGACTTGACCTCTCTGCCTTCTCTGTCAAATGTCGGCGACCCACATCTCTCTCTTCCAGCTGCTTCCAATAAAGAGGCCACATCCCAGGGAACAGAGGTGGTCTTAAAAAACTAAGCTTTTAACACGACTCTTACACATCTCAGGGATAGAGCCTGTCTTATAAACAACAGCTTTTACCTTTATAAAAAGAGGAGAGTGGTGAGATAAAAGTGACAGATAGATAGGATAGTGTGGTTTCATATGTGTTTCACAATTATCACACCAGAATGACTAACCTGAATACTACAGATGTATGTGTATACTGTATGTGTCAGTGTGTTCAGAGTCAGACATGGAGTCATTACTGACAGGGATTTGACCTCATACAATAGCATTCCGAGACAAACATGTGCCAGTAATACATCAAAGTGGTCTAAGACAACCTCCTGAGAAAACTTTCATTACCGGTAAAACACATTCAGTTGATCCTTCATCCATGGTCTGTGAGTAACCATTCCTCACTTTGAATATTCCCAAGGAATACATTGGTTTTCGTTGCCTGGTTTGTGGAGCATTACACCATACTGTCCAGCAGGGGGCAGGCTGAGACTTCTGTTGAACTCAAGGAAGTTAATTTGATAGCCATCTTCCTCTTTCATACCTCATCATCAATCTTTTGTTTTTTTCTGTCTTTACATTTTTTTACTTTTACATGCCCTACTTCCTCATCTTGACAGTGGTCTTTTTTTCTTAGGCTACTGCACACATTTTTATCCACAGCAGTCGTTTCACTGGCTGGCGTTTATACGATCATGGAGTGTGATTTGTTTGGTCTCTGTTTTCCCAACTGTCCCCATCTCTCTATCTCTCCAACTCTCTCCTGTTTTTCATCCCTTTTTATACTCTCCTCTCTACAGCTGTTGCCATGCCCAAATCAAGAGTTATGATCACACACTTACACACATCTGAACTCAAACGCGTGTTCTGGTGTGTACTCCACAAACACACATGACCACACTTTCTCATACATATAATCACACATTTCTTTGCAAGGACACACCTCTGGTGTAAACTCTAAAACAGCATGTTAACGTTCTTGTACACATTAACACAGAAGCAGCTACCTCACCAGGCTGTAACACAGTCCAGGGCATTCATTGGTACGATTAAAGTAACTGCCACCTGTAGTGTTTCCACATTCCCTTCACCGTCCACATTCCGATTTATGCTCCTGTAACCTGGGACTGCTCTATTCTCTGGCTCCCTGCCCAGGTACACTCTATAGCTGCAGCTAATGAACCATAGCATTGGTGCCAAATGGGACAACAGGGAATATGGGTAATATGGGCCAGGTATGGTGAGCTCCATTCCCTGCCCTCTGTGTGTGAGTGTTGACCGGGGTAAGGGAAGGCTGATGGGGCTAGTATACAAACACCATGCCTCCCACATCAACCCCCTCCCCATCACCCCCCTCAGCCCAAACCCAATTACCTCCATCCCTCATAGGGGCAGTACCCCAACACTATCCCCCTTACCTAATGCCACATTGGACCTCTCGTCCCCGTCAGGATGGGTACGACTAGAGACTTCTGCACACTGAATACTGAACTAGGCCAAATTAGCTGATTATGTGTAATCCACCAGTATCTTACTCTCTTTCCTACTCACTGTCCTCACAGGGCTATAAACAGAGATATCAAAGGTACACGTTAGACCAGAGTAAACCCTTCAAAAGAGATCTGTAGGCTATATGTGTCATCATTACCAGTGGCATTATGCCAAACAATTGCAAAATGATAAGCCAAAATGGTTGAATGCAATTTGGGGCAGGTCAATGTTGGACGACAGTAACCACTTATTTTGGGGATCATTTGTTATTGTGAGAACGTACTATTTATTCTTTGCAGAACTAAGTCAATGTATGTTTGCCCTCCAATAGCTTTTGAGCCCCTCAGTTTACCTCTCCCCCAGCAAAATAAAAACAGCAGTCCTTTAGATGAAATGAGGGGAGAACCAGCAGGCCATAAATCACAGTCATAAAAGCTGATTTGGTGCTAAGTGTCCCTTTATTCACACGTCCATATTTCATACCAGCACTCTGCCGCTGGGAAACGTGACACCATAATTGGTACAGGTTGAGGGCAAGGGAGAAAGGCATGGAGAGATGGAGACAGAGAGAAAGAGAACGTTTGTGCCAGTCAGGGTGCATGAGACCTCACTAGCCCAATTTACCACTCCTTCCACCATTTTTGGAGTAGGGACAGAGAGTGAGTTCTGATTTTCCTATTTCAAGTTTAATATGGAGAGACAAGCAGATTGTGTGTGAATGGTACTATAGTAGATGTAAAAAGATAAGTTATGGGGTGAGAGAAGACAGCATATGGAAATATAGACTGGGAGACAGAGAGAGACTTAGAGGAAGGGAAAGAAGGGAAAAAAGAGAGCGAGTGAGAGAATAAGGTTGTGAAAAGCAGAGGAATGTGTGTGTGAGACTGGGCCATCCAGTGTGGGAGGGTGGGGGGCTATGTCACAGCCCCTCCTGAGTAATTGGCTCCAGATGTGGGGCAGCATGGCTTCTGCCAGTGAGGCGCCAATTCTACTGCCAAGGCTTCACAAATATATTCTGTTGACATTTGGTTGGTGTTGAGCAGTGAACTCGACATTGTCTATCTGTTGCAGGGATTGATAAAGCACCTGAGAGGACAACTAGGGGAAGTGGAACTGGAAGGCCCTGCTACAATATTGTCTGTATAATAAGGGTGAAGACCACTACACACAGCCCTTCAGCCACAAAGACAAAGACAATACAATGGTGTGTTTTCAAGATCTTTACACAATCTTTACAAGAAACTGCCTGTTGCAATTTGAAAAAGTAATGTTAGCTTCTTTCAGCTTAACCTTCCACGAATGCTTTTGTGATCAGTGTATGTCACCCACTTGACAAAGAGGCTGTTTTGAAAAGCTCTGTGGTCCTGAATCTTCCGTCAATTACACTGCGGGAGCCTGCTGCCAGCTTTACATATATTTAACTGAGTGTCAACTCTTCAACCCAGAGAGAGAGAGAGAGAGAGTGTGTGTGTACACATTTTACTATACTTGTGAGTACCAGAAGTCCTCACAAGAATAGTAAAACAACACAAATTCAGAGAATTGAGGACATTTTGCAGATCCTCATTTGTAAAAAGGCTATTTTAGGCTTAGGGGTTAGGTTTAGGGTTAGAATTAAGGTTAGTGGTTAGGGTTAGGGGTTAGGTTTAGGGTTAGGGGTTAAGGTTAGGGTTAGGGAAAATAGGATTTTGAATGGGAATTAATTGATGGTCCCCAAAAAGTTCTCACAAGTATAGTAAGACATATTGTTTGTGTGTGTGTGTGTGTGTGTGTGTGTGTGTGTGTGTGTGTGTGTGTGTGTGTGTGTGTGTGTGTGTGTGTGTGTGTGTGTGTGTGTGTGTGTGTGGTGGTTAAAGGGTGATTCCACGGTAACAGAATGATGCTGAGACTCTTTTTCACTTTAAATTGTATACCCAACAAAAATCATTGATTGCTAGGTTAAATAAACCATACAACTATATGCACAAGGACTACTTTTTGCAATTTCCACTGAACATTTTACTAAAACACGTTTGCTTGAAGTACAGTGTACTGTAGATGCGAAGGTTGGTAACCGAATGATGGTAAAATCTTCCTCAGTTTTCCAAAAACTCTGTTAAATTTCTACTCCAAATCAAAGATGTGTGCAGAAAGATAGGTATGACACTGAGTAAAAAATATATATATTTGGGTTATTGAACTATGGTAAGTGAAGTGGATTATAACTCCCAGTAACAAAATGATGGTAACAGAATGACATCATGAGTCCCTGATCTGTACTACACAGAAATGCATAATGAATATGATTATCTTCATGGTGATATATCCTGAACAGTACACAAAAGTAGATACAGTTGAAGTCGGAAGTTTACATACACCTTAGCCAAATACATTTAAACTCAGTTTTAATCCTAGTAAAAATTCCCTGTCTTAGGTCAGTTAGGATCATCACTTTATTTTAAGAATGTGAAATGTCAGAATAATAGTAGAGAGAATGATTTATTTCAGCTTTTATTTCAACCATCACATTCCCAGTGGGTCAGAAGTTTACATACACTCAATTAGTATTTGGTAGCATTGCCTTTAAATGGTTTAACTTGGGTCAAACGTTTCGGGTAGCCTTCTACAAGCTTCCCACAATAAGTTGGGTGAATTTTGGCCCATTCCTCCTGACAGAGCTGGTGTAACTGAGTCAGGTTTGTAGGCCTCCTTGCTCGCACACGCCTTTTCAGTTCTGCCCACACATTTTCTATAGGATTGAGGTCAGGGCTTCGTGATGGCCACTCCAATACCTTGACTTTGTTTTCCACAACTTTAGAAGTATGCTTGGGGTCATTGTCCATTTGGAAGACCCATTTGCAACCAAGCTTTAACTTCCTGACTGATGTCTTGAGATGTTCCTTCAGTATATCCACTTAATTTTCCTTCCTCATGATGGCATCTATTTTGTGAAGTGCACCAGTCCCTCCTGCAGCAAAGAACCCCCACAGCATGATGCTGCCACCCCCGTGATTCACGTTTGGGATGGTGTACTTCGGCTTGCAAGCCTTCCCTTTTTCCTCCAAACATAACGATGGTCATTATGGCCAAACAGTTCTATTTTTGTTTCATCAGACCAGAGGACATTTCTCCAAAAAGTACGATCTTTGTCCCCATGTGCAGTTGCAAACCGTAGTCTGACTTTTTTATGGTGGTTTTGGAGAAGTGGCTTCTTCCTAGCTGAGCGGCTTTTCAGGTTATGTCGATATAGGACTCGTTTTACTGTGGATATAGATGCTTTTGTGCCTGTTTCCTCCAGCATCTTCACAGGGTCCTTTGCTGTTGTTCTGGGATTGATTTGCACTTTTCACAGCAAAGTACGTTCATCTCTAGGAGACAGAACGCGTCTTTTGTAGATTCTTGTCTGATTTCTTTTGATTTTCCCATGATGTCAAGCAAAGAGGCAAGGAGCTTGAAGGTAGGCCTTGAAATACATCCACAGGTACACCTCCAATTGACTCAAAATATGTCAATTAGCCTAACAGAAGCTTCTAAAGCCATGACATCATTTTCTGGAATTTTCCAAGCTGTTTAAAGGCACAGTCAACTTAGTGTATGTAAACTTTTGACCCACTGGAATTGTGATACAGTGAATTATAAGTGAAATAATCTGTCTGTAAACAATTGTTGGAAAAATTACTTGTGTGACGCACAAAGTAGATGTCCTAACCGACTTGCCAAAACTATAGTTTGTTAACAAGACATTTGTGGAGTGGTTGAAAAATGGGTTTTAATGATTCCAACGTAAGTGTATGTAAACTTCAGACTTCAACTGTATATGCAATATCATCCTTTGCATATTTAGGTATCTTTCTACATACTGGCTAATGAGCTTCGCCCCCAAACAAGACCAAATTTGGTTGGTCTACAACCAAAATTCAACGTCCATGGGCGTCCGGTGTCGGTCAGTGCTCAGTGGGTGAGAGGGCTGTTGACAGTATATGAAAAGAGAGGGAGCTCATAGGTAGGTGTCAGTAAGAGCCAGATAGGTGACGTTAACTGGAGAGAGGATAGAGAAAGTGGCAGAGAGAGAGAGAGAGAGGGGTTGTCCAGACTGTTTTCACACTTGCTTTGACCACCAGACAATAGAACGAGAAAGAGAAAAGTTATGAGCTGAACTTAACAGTATGACAATGGAAGGGAGGACAGTAGCAGGTGACCCAACTGTGGTTTGTGACTACTATGAATTGCCATAGCCAATTAAATTGCAGTCATTCTGTTCCAGATTTTTTGGTCATTCTGTTACTGATTTGGTAAAAGAATGATGAGTTTTAATCACTTAAAGGTGCACTATGCAGAAATCCCTCCGCCATTTCCTGGTTGCAAAAATGTGAATAGTTCGCCTAATTTCAGTTTATGTGACAAAACAAGCAAGTATAGTGTAGAGAATAATTGTACCATCTAAACCGCTGTTTGAAGCTGGTGTACAAAACCAAAAGTAAAAGACGCAAAAACAAAACTTAAGACCGGTATGCATAGAAATAGCGCACATAGAACATATCTACCACTTCTTAGACTTGCTTTAACGAGAATGACAGATCTATAACTGACGTTTCTATGTGAATTTGGTCGGTCTCGCAAAAACGTACATATTGTAGCTTTAATAATTAATAAACAAAATTGTAATCAAGGAAAACACTATAACTAATTGGTAGGTCTACCTTCAATTGTTACTTCTGTGAACTTTCATTATCCTACTTAAATGTGGGTTTTTGGTAACAGAATGACGAGACACTAGGCAATTTTCTTAACTTACAAAAGGCAATTCATTTCTTCAAAACAAAATATCGTTCGTAGGGGTTTTTACTTCAATATTATTGTGTTTTGGTGTATTCTTAATACCTTTTAAGACTTTTACTGGTAGATGTTTTCTTAGACCCCTTTTCTATCTGTTTGAAAATAAATCAAAGCCTTTGCTTATTTAAAAAACAAAACGGATGGAAAATGGTTGAAACATTTATACATTGTTGTGTTACACCCTGAATTTAAAATGGATGAAAACAGTTAAATAGTTTAATGAAAACTTGAACTAGACTGACAACCTGTTCTGATTCTCCGCACCTTAGCACACATGCACTCACTCACACACACATGCACAATTGCTGCTACCAGACTTTTATTGTGATTGCTAAATACTGCACAATTTAAACACTTGTCGCCCAATTCCCTATTCCCCAAAACACGTGTAAATATTGGACTATAAGTTGTTCCTTCCTGTATTATACTTATGCTCAAATGTTTATTCTACAGAGCCATTTACTTTATGTCATATTCTTATCTTTTCATATTTATTATTGTTGTTGCATTGTTGAGAAGGAACCTGCAATTAAGCATTTCGGTGTATACCATGTGTATCCCGTACATATGACTAATAAAACTTGAAACTTAATGGCTGTTATAGGATAAAACTGAGGATGGATCAACATATTGTAGTTACTCCACAAAACTAACCTAAATGACAGTGAAAAAAAGGAAGCATGTACAGAATGAAATATTCAAAAACATGCAACCTGTTTGCAATAAGGCACTAAAATAATAATGCAAAAAATGTGGCAAAGAAATGAACTTTTGTCCTGATTAGCCTACAAAGTGTTATGTTTTGTGTAAATCCAACACAACAATACATCACTGAGTACCAGGAGTGTAAATCGGATATGTCAGAGTATGGCAGTCGCCATACCCTAGCTCAACACTAACGATTTAAAATAGGCTACTAAAATCATTCCAATCCCAATTTAAAAGGCAATTGCAGTTTAGTGGGATTAGGCGCTGGTTTTAGGACCATGCGGGTGGCGAAGAGCTGACTGGCAGGCTTCAGTGCATTCGGAAAGTATGCAGACCCCATTACTTTTTCCACATTTTGTTACGTTACAGCCTTATTTTAAAATTGATTAAATAAACAAAAATCCTTATCAACCTACACACAATACCCCATAATGACAAAGCAAAAACAGATTTTTAGAAACTAAGCCATGAGGTCGAAGGAATTGTCCGTAGAACTCCAAGACAGGATTGTGTAGAGGCACAGACCTGGGGAAGGGTACCAAAACATTTCTGCAGCATTGAAGGTCCCCAAGAACACAGTGGCCTCCATCATTCTTAAATGGAAGAAGTTTGGAACCACCAAGACTCTTCCTAGAGCTGAGAGCACCAAGGTATGGCTGACACACACTGGCGTAGCATGCACCCCCGCAGCCCACGCGCTCCCAAAAGTTGTGGTCCCCCTGGAGGTCGGGCCCCCCAGTTAGCATATGAACACCTCATAAACCAATTAATATTTTTTTGAATGACAGGAAATTAGCTTAAAACTGCCAAATGTTCTCTCAGCCTCATGGCAATATATGTAGAATAGCAGGAAATTAGCTCAGGGATTCTTGAAAAGTTGGGACAATCCTCATCCAGCAGGGAAACTTAATTTGTATTATTTGAGCTTAAAATTTAAATTGAGGGGAATTTTATAAGGGAAAATATTGGAATTTTCTAAATACTTTCAAGAATATTTCTCTCAAAACTTTGATTCCTGAAAGATGTGTCAGGAGATTTGGTCAACTCCATCCGATTTTGTCTAAAATCCTAAATTAATCAGGAAAAAGCAGTGTCAGCTATACCATAAGGACCCCTTATTCATGTCCTCATTACATGCAGTGCAACAAGACCAATCATGGTCTGTAAAGTTCTCTACTTTTGATAGATATAAACAAACAATATTGGAATCACCATGGTCACAAGCCTAAACTGTCAACTCAATCTGCCTGATAGATTAAAATATAATATTAATTTTGGTTAAAATATGTTACATTTAATAAGGTTTTAGAGTCATAAAGCAACTGAGGAAAAATGAAATTGCTACTGTGAAGAAAAATGTAATTCAAATTGCTGAAAGATCTGACAGAATGGTTGTTTTTATTGGGGATTTTCAAATGAATCATTCTCCATATTTTACAAATGTTTGTATTGAACTTTGATTTTTGGAGGCAAAAATATGTCTGTTTTGAGTATGTTGTCAACTCCGTCAGTGGCTTGTCAACACCACGTCTGATGGCTAACCCTTAAGAAAAACGTATTGTAATCACTGTTCTGCAACATATGCTTAAACAATTGAAGTATTTGCTGTGCTAGACCTAAGGGATCATGTTTGCTTTATAAATGTTGTTTAATGTTGTAAATCAAAAAAAAAAACATGGCAAAATGTTAGCAAAATTCAACCTGGACCATTTAATAGTGCTATAAAACAAAACAAAAAGAAGTTTGGAGATTTGTATTACATATTTGAATAATCTAATGTTAGAATTAAACAATCAAGACCTTTAAACACTTGATAAACAATAATTGTACAAATGAAATGCCTTTTATGGTGTCTGATGGAGTTGACATAAAACCACTTATTTTTCATAAAATGCAACTGTTGTTCCTTTACATGGTGTGATAGCTGATACTTTGGTCTATCAAAATATATATTTAAAATGTTGTTAATATTAAGACAAATATTTGAGATTGTCCAGTCTTTCAAGAATGCCCTAATATGACTGGAGTGGTGTGAATGAGGGGACATCTGGGGTCTTAAAAGAGTCCTCAGAGTGAGGAATGTTCTTAGTTTGACGTGAAAAGCATGGTTAGTGATAGACCATGTAAATCGATTGGGGTTGAAGGTGGTCTGGGGGATGGAGAGAAGCAAGGAGGAGGGGTTAGAGGGAGCAGGCTGACACAGTGGTTACAAAAACACTTTATCTGTGGTGACACTGTCAAATTACATTATGTAGAGGTCTATTATAGTATTTACACGTAGATTCAGACTGTTCTCATGTCTGCGTGACATTCCACAACCATAATATTAGAATAATTAAAACTCACACCGCCACTAGGAGAAAGTATAATATCAGAAAATATTACAAGGCTTCTTCTCAGTGCTGACTTTGAATAGGTTGCAAAGGTAAACAGTAAGCAGATGTCTTACAGTGCCAGATGGCGCCTGTAGTGAGCCTATAGTGACCGCTACTCATCTGTTGCACTGAGACAGGACCAGGAAGTGTGGCACTCAAGCAGAGGTTCTGCTCTCCCTCATGGCCATGCTCTCAGAGCCAACCACTGATCATCCTGGCTACTACCACACACCCAGTTACACCAGGACCACCTAAGGAAACCTGGACTGTCTGACCATTCATTTGTCTGGCCAGGACCTGTCTCTTTCTACTGGGAGGACTACAGGCCATTATACTGTGTCCCTGTGGGTTTACTCTGTATCGTTACTCAGTTCTGAGAATAGGAATACATTGAACTGGAATTCTTAGACTTTAGAACATATTTTTATAAAATGTGCACGCACACATGCACACACACACGTACACACAAACAGAAGGGTTAGAGTAGGCACATGGAATAAGAACTGGTGGTGGTACCCCGCGTCCTGATCTCCAATAACAGAAAACTATTTTTAAAGAATACAACTGACAGCTTTAAGAATTATGGGGCAAGCTGCGGCTGCCAACAGTGTCCTCTCCTCCCCACTCCATCTCTCCTCCCTGGGAGACGGTGTTGTCATTCTGCTAGACACAGGCCCAGGGAGGGAGCCAGTTAAGCAAAACAAAAACACTCTAAGGACACATGCCCCAACCCTCCATTAAAACATCTCTGGTCTGCATTAACATACAGCTCAAACTCAGGGAAAAGCTTGGAGAAAACTGCTGCATTTGGTTACATCTCTCTACCAAAGTTTACGTAAACGAAGCACGCCATGTCAACAAGTGGTGGTAGAGAGGTAGTGGAGTTGAGGCTGCTGTGAGCTTGGTCAAACACTAGATGGTGCTTTTGTTCAGTGATTGAGAAATATTGGCAATTTACTCTATACGGGTTCCTTTGGGAACATAAGACATGGCCATCAGTGTAGTGATGTTCCTGATTATCACCATTTCAGTGGAAACCTGTGTGCTGACCAACAGACAACAGTGGTGACAGATAGCTATGATCTGTACAACTCATGATATCTGTTACTGTTTAACAAGCCTGTGTTTCTGCTGCAATGCGTTACAGAAAAGCCTCTCTTTGCAACCAAAGTCATCAGAGGGAAATCACACAAAGGATTACTTTTCTGTTTGATCAGTTCACTGTGGAAATATACCTGTGTAGTTATGGGGCAGATTAGAGGAGATGAGAGGGTGTAGCGTCTATGGGAAGATCTCTCCCCTCTGACCTTCTCACCCAATGAGTTTTGAGAAGGAGGCAAGGAAAGAGGATTGAGGAGTATGCAATTGAGATTCTCCCCTTGGGTTCTATAAAGCCAAACTAGGAGATCCTCCCTCTGGGGATTAAAGCCTGTCATAGGAAAGAGCACTGGACTCCTCACTGCTGAGGTAGACGAGAACTAAACCACATACAGTATGTGAGCTAAACTAGCAAATCTCTACCAGAATACTCCAGCAATGACACCACGTCCTCCCTCCCCTGACAATAGCAGATCTCCCATATTATTATTTTTATAGTCAGTAAACTGTCTCCCTGGATTAGGGAGCCTCCTAACCCATGGTTGGGGGTGTGAGGAATGGGCGGTCTCCTGCTAGGCCTGGGGAGGGTAATGGGGACCAGTTTACCTAAATCCTCAGATTAGAAGCAGCAGTACAGCGGCCAGAGGTTCCAGAGGGTGCCGAGAGACAATCTAAAACAGCATCATGATTGGAAACGTACTGGGCATTTGGCCTTCATTATCTACAGACAGGACCCCATACTCTACACTGCAGAGTTTGTCCCAACGTCAATACAATGCATGCACATACAACATGCTAGAGTGATTCCCATTCCACAGTAAAGCAGATCACAGCAGTACTCAATTAAAATCCCAAAGTCAGTTATACAAATCACAATGTTTCCCTTTTATTTAACTTCAAACATTGACAATTTCATATTTTACAGTACAATAAATGTATCATGTAATACAATAGCTCATAAACCATAAGCATTTTAATGTTTTACAACCAGGTCGATGTAAGACACAGTAGGAGAACTTTGGCTATGACTTTTATACGATTGATACCAGAGGTGCAGTCTAGGACTGTATAGTATATTCACTCAATACATCAGAGTAACATTCAGTAACTGAAAACTACATGATTGTCAGAGAGATCATGTAAACTACAAATATATGTATTTTATATAGCACTTTCATTTAGAAACAAGAATCTGTCTCTTTGAATGCAAAAACTAATTTAGGGATCTGGCAGTTCATGGTCTTCCACAGCTTGAAGTGATGCTACTAGTGATTTAGAGTTAAAAAGGGCCAGTGGCGTCATGCACCCATCATTTTAGAGGGGGCACAAAGTACATGAGGATATGCCTATTTTTCTGTATGGGTTATCTAAGTATACCTCTTTAACTGTTCAATTCTCATTTTAATTACTGTCATTCTGACTTTTGTTAATCACACCTCAATATGCTGCACTAACATGCCTAGGATATTACATCCACATTACAACACAGTACATAGGATCATATAGGCACATATCACAGCATCATAATTAATACACAAATATCATGATATTATCATAAGGTGCCAGATTACATTAAACCAAGTATTTTTCTACGTCTTGAGCTGTCTGTATCCTCCTGACTGGTGGTTCTTTTTTTAAAAGAAACTAAATATGCTTCTCTGCATCTTTGCCAAAATCTGGGTAAAAGATTGAAAGGAATGTGAATTATTTAGTACATTTAGTAATTGCTTGCTTTTCTAAAGTCTACCAACCTTGCCAGCAGGTATGCCAGCTAAGATACTTAGATAAGCTACTCTAACTTGATTGATAGCCTGAAATGGCTTTGTAGCTAGTTATGAGGTTGGGAACCTATCTAGCTGGCTAGTTAAAGCTAACTTCATAAAATTGTTAGGTGGCTAGTATTACAGCAGAAACAAAACATTTGTTTTATTTATTCACCAAGGAGTCAATAGGCTACATAGCTTGATTAACTTAATTTACAAACACACCGCCTGCAAGTCCTACCCATCACCCGCTCTATACTTTGCTCCATGGTGCACCTTGGAAGGAACCACTTACTAGGGAGAATTGGGGGGGGCTCTTTGCCTGGTCCAGTCAGTGTGCCCCCTCTGCCAAATACTGCTGACAGATCTTTTTTTTTAAAAATAATTATGATCAAACATGGGCTTAAAAATGAAGTTGTCATTAAATTAACATCTGAATTTTTTTTTTTTAAAACAGGACAAATCTGAGGGGGCACATGCCCTCTGTTGGGGTTTGGTAATTGGTCAGTCTTCAGCATGGTCAGCACCAATAAAAGAGCTTGGCTTTCTAAAGCATTATGAACGATTTCTTAATCATGTCAATAATGAGGGAGTTTAAAAGCAGTTAAAAATAACAGTATGAATAAAAAAAAAATATCTATTCACTGACTCCGATACTAATATGTCATCCACATTCAAGATGTATTGTCATGAGTGTACACATTGTCCATAAGTAAGAAAGGCAACTGAAGATTTAGAAGCACTATAGCTAAAAGGTACAGTTCACATAAAAACACAAGAGCAGCATTGATTGTATGGGGGTATTGGGCAGTCGAATGCTTTCAGAGTCTGTGTGAAGTGATGCAGTGATCTTGTGGTCATACAGTCCTGTTTTGTGGTCATAGAGTTCTGTTGTGCTGCCTAATAGTATTTCTTTGGCATCATTTTCCCTTTAGGCTCTATGGAGCGAGCTGTGGGTGGTCTAGTTCTGTGGTCCTGTTCAGGGGTTCTGTGCCCAGGTGACCACAATGACACACAGACTGAGCAGTCCCACAAACAGGCCGAAGATCAGCAGACATACAGCCTGGGGTGGGGCACAGGGAGATGACATCATCTTAGTATTGAAGTATATACAACCACAGATAGTCATGATCATTACATTGACAGATGATACTGTAGAATAACAATGAAGTGTTGGCTATAGAAATTCAATAGTGGTGTTGTTTTCTTCAGTTTTCAGCCATTACAAATTCATATGAGTTATGAGGCTAAACAACTCCAGTATGAGGATGAATTTGGGAAATGTGCACGTACCCCGACAGACTCCAGAGACTTGAGCGGCTGGTTGCTGAGCCGGAGGTAGAAGATACCCGGGAACACAAACAACAGGCAGGTCGACGTGGTCGAGCCTGGAGGATGCACAGACACAGGCGGTAAAACATCTCAACAGCTCAGAACATACAGTGTATACAGTACACACAATATCCCATGCTATACTTAACACCTAAATCAAACTACAGATGAATGACCCCGTCACCCTAAACATGAGAACATTAACCAACCATTTGAAACCCATTTAGCTGATAAGGTCCTCACGTAGGAATGCAAATGGCACAATAAATAATCCCCCCCTCCCCCGATCAAAGGAACCCCATTAGTTAAATGACTTAACACCTACCCACAACCCCGAACAAATTCCTGATGTCAGGGACGAGGATGGCCAGTAGCATCACCACAGTCAGGATCAGGAGAGTAGAGAAGATGTGATAGACCCAGGAGAAAGGCCTATCTCCACAAAACAGCACTGACATTGCCTTCCGGGCCTTTAGGACAGACAGCACCGGTTTAGAGCAGTCATACAACTGGACTCATTCATATATGGTACTGTGATAGGAGGCAACTCAAATAACTTCCTATGGGACTAACATGTCAATGTTTGGTCATTTAGCAGATAGAAAGCCCCAACTACTCATATGGAAGTATGAGAGTGTGCAGACAAGCAGACACAGAGCAGTAGTCTTAGAGGGGTCCAGTACTTACAGGGAAATGGATGAGGGGTACAGTGAGCAGCACAGCCAGCAGGATGGCCAGACGCACAGCCATCACCAAGACATCATGCGGCAGGTACGTGTCGTAGCCTAGCAAGAGCTGCGAGTCCACGTGGCCTGTCAGAGATATAGCAGAGCTCGTCCTAATATTTATATATTTCTTAATTCCATTATTTTCCTTTTTAGATGTGTGTATTGTTAGATATTACTGCACTGTTGGAGTTAGGAACACAAGCATTTCGCTACACCCGAAATAACATCTGCTAAATAAGTGTATGCGACCAATAACATTTGATTTGAGTGAAGGACTGGTCCAATGTAACATTTTGGAAGGAGGGGGAGACACCATGGATTTAATAGTTTCAACCAGCTCTCTCTCTGAGAGGTGTGTCACTGCCCGCTTACCGTAGAAGGTGAGGTAGCCGAACAGAGCAGAGATCAGGTAGAGCAGGAAGCTCAGAGAGATGCTAACATTGGTCACATTCTGCATCCTCTTCTTACTGGGACTAAACACACGTTAGGAGAGGGATTTATTATTTCAGGATACATACATTTAAAAAGGCCCCACAATATATACATGATAACTGTAGAGGCCATGATAGTTTCCATAGCAATATGCTGTGAAAGTAAACAGGAAATGACTGCCCCCTCAGCCTTGTAGTTTTTCGGAAATGCTCTTCAATAGACAGAAATGTAGCACAATGGTCTTCAAGTGCAAAAACTTCATAAAATGCATCTTGTAGAAATAAATTAATCCACAAACAAATATAATTTCATATATATTTTAAAATGCCTGCATTTTCATGAATATGAATAATCGTAAAGCCTGTTCAAAAAAGCATGAGAGAAGATACGGAAGTAAAGCGGAAGTGGCCGTCACTTTCACATCGTCTTGGTCCAGAAATATATATATTTAGAGAGGGAGGATGAGGATAAATGGCGGCTAAGGTTATTGGTTAACAACTAGACAGAGCGACCCCATGCAGGCCGAGGGTTGAAGTAAGGACGTCGAATACACAGGTATGTACAGTATGATGTGTATGGGCTGTGTCAGGCAGGGTACTGACCGGTCCATCTCACTGTAGATGGGCAACACAGCAGTGTGGCAGAGGAAGGAGAAGGCCAGGGTGGGGATGGCGTAAGCGCTCTGAAACACACATCAATCATTCACCACACTGCCGTCATTTACGCCTTAGCAGTTTATACGGTTACCCAGGGAGGGGGAGCGGCAGTGTGTGTACGGATCTAGTAGTTGGAGTAATAATAGTAATTACCAGCAAAACTGAAATGTGTGGTGATGCGTCTCTCTCTCTCACACACACACACACACACACTCTCTCTCACACACACGTGAGTGTTATTCCATACACCACATAATCCTGCACTCTTAATTATTGGGAAATGTCACCAGTGACCAAGTAAGAACTAGAGACAGACAGTGCCTATTTACTAAAGTGTCAAAAGATCCATAAGACTGCTTCTGCAACTGTAATCACTGTACTGCACTACTTATTGCAGCTTACCAATTATTATAAATCATATATTATTATATAGCTTCTGTCTGTTTTACAGACTACATATCCAGGGTTGATGGAGACAACTTTTGAACCAATGCATACATACCTTACTGGAGATGACAAAGAGTTTGGGTGTACATTCCGATTCCGAGGAATTTGATATCTGGGAAAAATGTATGAACAGAGAAAATGCAGTAAGGTTAAAGCTATTCCATTATTATTCTTAATTTTAAATTTTTCAGAAATGAGACAAGTTGTAAAAGGTGGCTGAAAATGTGAGCGTTGTTGGGGTAGACTGAATTCCAGTCTTGGCTGTGGAGGAACGTAAACAACGGACCCAAAGCTGTGACTGTGTACAAGGAAGCAATAGTGCTGCACTTATATCCAACAAGGTCAAAGGTCACTCCCTTGCACTGGTGAGATCGTAGGTACTTCCTCCCCTCAAGGACTGGCACCAATCACAGTGCAGCGTTCCCTGGTCTTCGTCATACATAACTGGCTCAGTCAGCCACCAAAGCCTCCCATTCAGAAACTCAATCTCCAGGATTCCTGCCTAATCCTATGGCCCTGAACCAGGCCTGAAGTAAAGCTCATAACCTTCAGGTCAATGTGACCAACAGTATTTAGTGTGTGTGACCAGGGCAGTTTGTAATGTGGTTGTTACCTGGTTGATGCTCAGGGTCACATTGCTTGGGAGGGGACAAGGGATGGCCCACTTCTTGACCACAACCTGGGAAAGAGGCAACAGGTCAGGTGGACTATGGAGGAAAAGAAACAAGTCCTTTACAAGCATAAGATTTTAACTGAACTTACCACAACTGTGAAGAAGAGAATGAAGAGGAATGCAAGGCTACTGGTGTAGCCCAGGAAACCTGGAGGGTGGAAGGAGAGAGATGGTGATACAGACATCCATCAAAGATTCAGGGGCAAGAGTGCCAGATGGGACCAAACTGGGCCACTCACCAATCTTGGGCAGCAGAGCCAGAGGTAGAACCACACATACAGTCACCAGAATCAGCAACGTATTTCCATCTTCATACCAGGCCCCCCTACAGAGAGATGGTCAGAGAGGATGAAGGGAGAGAGGGAAAGAGAGAATATTTGCTGTTTTCATAGATGAAAGTTGATATCTTTAGATCCCCTTGACCCTCCCCCCCAGTCTGATGATGATGAAGACAATGATGGGGAATCGCCCTCTCCCCTGGACCCCTCTAAAAAAATTGACTAGCCCTGGAAATGTGTCTCCATTTCGTGCTTAAATACAGCGAGACAGTCTCATCATGTGGAATAAATTAAAGGCTTTAGCTCTCACAAACCATAACAATTATGTAATTCACATGCAAACGTTCTGTCGCTCTGTCAGATGGGGCCAGATTTCAATCGCTGGCTTTTTTCTGAGGGCGAATAATATTTTCCTTTGCTGAGGGATAGCCTTGGCAGTTTATTCGGGGGCTCCGTTGGGGTCGGTCGGGATGGGGGTGAGCGGTGGCGAGTGTGCGCTGGCTGCTGTGTGTTGGGAGGAAAGGGACGCAGTGTTGAGTCATGGGGGTCTGGCTCCAGGGCTGTTTATGGGGCTCCCAGTATCAGCAGCACCTGCTCTGACCACATCAACACCAAGTGACTCGTTTGGCAGTTTCACAGCTCCAGGGTTACTATAGTGGCCCAAAGTCTCGTCTCTGTCTGCACATTCCTTAACAGGATGCCATGTAAACAACCACTCTGACCCAAATGCCTGCCTCAGCTCAAACCTAAACCCTTCCCTTACCTAGGACAATCAGGTTACACTACTGTTCAGTTCAGAACCTTTCCTCTGGTTCTACCCACACTGCTGCTGACAAAGGGACTGGCTATCTCGAGGATATGGATCAACCCTGGTTAGAATACTCAATGGAGAGGGGAAAAGATAAGACACTTGAAATACCCGTGAAATGTGGTATAACAAGCTGCAGGATGGGACTGAGTTTTGACTAGCTCTGCCAATGAGTCGATCTCCACCAAGTGTTGGAGATTAGCATAAATCTGGTCATTGCAGCAGAAACCTATCCCAGCTGTCCATGACCCTGCCCGGCTCTGTCAGTGGCCTTTAACAAGGGCCCATTGACTTACTGTAGGCAGTACATAAATCACTACAGACACGGCTCGAAGGCTACAAAATAGACTACAACTGGCTGCCTTTCACTCTGGGATACCAAGATAAATGAGGCTGCAAAGGGGTAATGCTTTTTAATATAAATCAACTGGATTATTTAGCATTTAATGGGCTTCAATATGAGTGTGTTAACATCCCAAAGCCACTCATCAACAGCACTGTTTTGTTTCCCTCAGCACGGGACGTAATTAGAATGGCAAAACTGATATCCCGTTGTATCGCTCTGATTCCAGGGAACATGTGCGAGAGATTTGGGGCGAGGGAGAGCCTTTAATACAAAGCAGATGTGAGGGGAAGAGTCAGATGTTGACGGATTGGGCCGAGACCAGCCACAGCTATCGCTCAGCTCAGTGTGGCTGGTAATAAAGTGATAGAAGTTACATTCTTGGACTTCTGTGGGCTGTTCTCAGGGGGTAGGGAGGGGAAGGGGTATGTCTACCAGGCAGCCAGGCCCAAATGAAGGACAGGACACTGATGGGGTCTGAGGAATGGTTCTCAGTCAGTCAGAGGTACATTTCCTCCACGTGATACAACACCACTGAGGCTTTCCTCCAAGCCCTGCTAGACAGTGTATTGTGGTTTGGTGACATATGTCCTCCACATTCTTCATGTGATCTTAGCTGAATCTGATGCCTGGCTATGTATGAGGAGTTCATTCCAGGTTTTGCTGCCTTGTGGGTAGAATTCTCTTAGCCTTATGTCAAATCTGCTCTAATGGCGTTTTACCTGTGTCAGTCAGTTCATGTGATTAATGCACCATATAGACAGAAATAACTGTTAGTGATAAGGCAGCTAAACCACAGGAGTAATGTCTTGGTAACTAGGCTCTTGTTTGTTTGAATAAAGGTCAACTCATTTGAATTGTAAATGCAGGAAGTGTATGCATACCCAGAGGTCTCAGGGCTCTGGAAGCTGGCTATAGCTGCAGGAAGCTCTGTTTTCAAGATGAACATGTATGACGACATGGCTGGGGAGGAATATCAACAGAGACTGTCATTAAAGAGAGAGTTGGAACCACATTGTCACACACAAGAGCAAATAGTCAAATATGCTGTTCCAACCAAACACAGACAGGTCAGACACAGGTTTAGAATATTAGTCCCTGTCTCTTCCAAGCTGACAGAGGTGGGGCAGCAGACTCTGGGGATCACCCAGCTAAGCCTACATTGCAGACGCTATGCAGATGTTCCCACTGCAGAAGCCCTGTCAGGGCGGCCAGAATGGAGAGGGAAGAAATGCTAACAATAATGATCCCTGACACTAATCCAGGTATTTCTCCTCCTCCCACCCGCTTCCTAGGAAACAGGAAATCGTATGAGTCTCGTGGGCCCCCCCTCCCACCCAAACTCTTCTGACAGCCAATCAGAGGCCCGGCTTTAGGTCACTTCCTGTGGGTCAGACTGCCCACCCCTAATATGAGAGAGGGGCAAAGGGACAGAGGGAGCAAACGACGTGAGGCGAGAAGTGTTTAGGTCAGGGTAAGTGCAAGAGAGAGTCAGTTGCTATGGTAAAGGGAGGCAGTGTTATGGGGATTAGGTTGGGGAAAGAGGGAGGGCCAGAGCTAGCTGCCTGGACCAGACTGCCCTGGGGCTGGTCTTCCTGTCTCCTTTAAACTAACCTGGACCCTTTTCCCTACTGATCCACTAATTGTTTTCATTAGAAAATTATTCCCTTCTTCCAATACTACTGCCCACACAGACAGACACACACACAGATACTCATTAGGCCCCTATCATGGACTCATACAGATTAAATGAAGAATGTGCCTTTAACAGTGTCTTTTCTCACAGGATGTGAGGGAACCCCAGTTTCACATGCCAACTGTTGTCTCTGGCCTGGCATTGATGAGGTGCAGTTACAGCTTTGGCATGCTTTATTTTGAGCCGTTACTATGGGGGTGCCAGTAATCTCCCTTCCTCAGACATAATAGCCTAGTGGTATGGCTACAGTGTGTGATTTTCCTGGCTCACACATTCTCTCAGAGCTCAGTTCAGTTCACAGACACTATGGTAAATACAGTACATGACAACACCTAGTTTGGAGTTTAGTCTGAAGTCTGTCATGTGGACCACAGAGACCTGACCTTCCTTTTCGACGATGGATAAAATAGATTCACATGTCCATACAGACTTTGACATAGGGCACATGACAGAATCGCTTAGAGTCATGCAGTCATTTACGGTAAGTATACAACGTCTTCCACAAGCCAGACACATTGGTAGTGGGGAAAATACTAACATCTCTAAACATAAGGCCTTGAGCATAAAAATGATATTGTTTAAATCAAAAGCTGTTGAAATATGGTCATTATCAAAAAATAATAAAGGATAATTGGTGTACTGTATATTGTCTGTGTATGTACAGTATGCACCCTGTGGACACAGTGGGAAGGTGTATTTAGCACAAGACAGAGGCACTTTCACTTCATTAAGAGAGTGGGCGGGGGTCTGTGAGAGCCCTAAGCCAGTGGTTCCCAACCCTTTTCAGTTATTGTATCACCAACTGAATTTTGCTCTGCCCGGAGTACCCCTGAAGTACCCCCTCATGTGCATTTTACCAGTAGGCCTATGGTCTCATGAGTCTTCAAGTACTCCCTGTGGATAGGCCAAGTACCCCTGGTTGGGAACCACTGCCCTAGGCCATGCAGTAATTAAGGTTAATTGGCCCATCAGCTTTTGGCAGGGTAGATAAGTATTTACCCAGAGTGGGCTAATTGCACCCCTTATAAAAGGGGAACAGGGGTGTGGACTGACACAGGGGGGCATGGCAGTGCGTAGGCCCTCTCTCACACACTGCCCCATGCTGGGACAACCACAAACATTCCACAGGGCACGGCAATAATAATCCACTCAGCCCTGCTGCTAATGACTGGGCAAGAGAGATCAGTAGGGCTGAGGAAGGGAGGAGGGGGGCTCCCAGTAGGTCTCTCATCACTGTGAGGGTCATCATCTGAGATCAATTAGTGTGTTCCAGCCCCATATGGAAGGGGTCAGAGGGGACAGTCCCTTGAGGTTAAAGGTTATCAGGGACTCTGGCCAATGGCCACACAAAATAATAATAATAATAATATGCCATTTAGCAGACGCTTTTATCCAAAGCGACTTACAGTCATGCGTGCATACATTTTTGTGTATGGGTGGTCCCGGGGATCGAACCCACTACGTTGGCGTTACAAGCGCCGTGCTCTACCAGCTGAGCTACAGAGGGAAGGGTTGTGGTGCAGGGCCCTTTGGTTTCCAGCAGGAGGCCCAGTATATGACTGCAGTAAACACTAGAGTCAAATGAGCAGTTACAGGAAACATATCCAGCTTTACCCCCTCCCCACTCCCGCCCGAGACACATCTGATACTCTGAGGCTGTGACATCATTGAGACTAAACAGAGTCAGGTCCGCCTCATCGTGAGATGTTACTTCTCAATGGTGCTACTTCATTTCAAATGTTACAACAGCAGGATGCAGAATTGAGGAACATACGAGCAAAGAAACAAAGCTGACCTTACCGCCAATGTTTTGGATGAGAATAGTGACTCCAACAAGAACCTACAAAAAATTGAAAAGGGGGTTACTTGTATGATAGATCATTTCCTACGCAGATACAAAATAGTGAAACATCAGGGTTCATAATGTTCCATAACTGTAGTACTGTACTAGGCACACAAGCTTTATGTCTTCCTTCCTCCTTGATGGAAACAGCAAATATGATTTATTCATGACTTATGATTTGTTATTTGGACTCACCTTGCCTGGCTTCTGCAAGGCTCTGCCTCCTAGGTCTTCATATGAGGTGATACCTATGGGAGACAGATAAACACATCAACCCACCATGAACAGACACTGTAAATTCTCTACAGTTCACAACTAATCTGAAACCTTTATCATCAGACAGAGGGCAGGAACTATACGGAGGTGTACTGTAATTCTAATTCCCATTGACATCTTATCTAAACCAACTCTCTGGAGACAATATTGGTAGTAACCTACTCAAGATGATTGAATTAGAGGTGTGCTATCACCTGACTCATCATGTGGGTTTATTTTAGCTTGACTAAGAGATATGTCGGAATGAGCTAGATTGACATTATTACACTGTGTCAACCTAATCATGCTGTGTGATACTGATGTTTGAGATAAGATCTGAAGGCCAGCTCACCTGTTTGATCACACAGCTTCAGTAGGAGGTGTATAGAGTAAGCTGCCAGACTGGACACTAGCAGCAAGAGGATACTGCAGACAGGGTGGACATGGAGCCACATTCACATCACAGTGACATACAGTGGGGGAAAAAAGTATTTAGTCAGCCACCAATTGTGCAAGTTCTCCCACTTAAAAAGATGAGAGAGGCCTGTAATTTTCCAAAAATCCAGAAAATCACATTGTAGGATTTTTAATGAATTTATTTGCAAATTATGGTGGAAAATAAGTATTTGGTCAATAACAAAAGTTTCTCAATACTTTGTTATATACCCTTTGTTGGCAATGACACAGGTCAAACGTTTTCTGTAAGTCTTCACAAGGTTTTCACACACTGTTGCTGGTATTTTGGCCCATTCCTCCATGCAGATCTCCTCTAGAGCAGTGATGTTTTGGGGCTGTCGCTGGGCAACACGGACTTTCAACTCCCTCCAAAGATTTTCTATGGGGTTGAGATCTGGAGACTGGCTAGGCCACTCCTGGACCTTGAAATGCTTCTTACGAAGCCACTCCTTCGTTGCCCGGGCGGTGTGTTTGGGATCATTGTCATGCTGAAAGACCCAGCCACGTTTCATCTTCAATGTCCTTGCTGATGGAAGGAGGCTTTCACTCAAAATCTCAAGATACATGGCCCCATTCATTCTTTCCTTTACACGGATCAATCGTCCTGGTCCCTTTGCAGAAAAACAGCCCCAAAGCATGATGTTTCCACCCCCATGCTTCACAGTAGGTATGGTGTTCTTTGGATGCAACTCAGCATTCTTTGTCCTCCAAACACAACGAGTTGAGTTTTTACCAAAAAGTTCTATTTTGGTTTCATCTGACCATATGACATTCTCCCAATCCTCTTCTGGGTCATCCAAATGCACTCTAGCAAACTTCAGACGGGCCTGGACATGTACTGGCTTAAGCAGGTGCCATTAATACAGGTAACGAGTGGAGGACAGAGGAGCCTCTTAAAGAAGAAGTTACAGGTCTGTGAGAGCCAGAAATCTTGCTTGTTTGTAGGTGACCAAATACTTATTTTCCACCATAATTTGCAAATAAATTCATAAAAAATCCTACAATGTGATTTTCTGGAATTTTTTTTCTCAATTTGTCTGTCATAGTTGACGTGTACCTATGATGAAAATTATAGGCCTCTCATCTTTTTAAGTGGGAGAACTTGCACAATTGGTGGCTGACTAAATACTTTTTTCCCCCACTTTACATATAGAGAGACTGGTATGGAGCTTGTATGGGAAAGCTGAGCACAAAACAAAGGATTTAAGAGGCAGCTCTATATTTTTTTCTTTATAATATGCTTGGATGTGTTCTACTCACCAAAATCCCACTATGCCTGTGTTGGCCATAGCGTAGGCCAGTCCCAGGATGCCACTGCCCATGATGGCATTCATCAGGTTGAAGACAGATGAAGTAAAGGAGGCCCCTTTAGCCCTTGGCTCCTCTGCTCTCTGGAGAGATAGAGGAAGAGCGAGAGGGGGGGGGTTAGGGTTGCATAAGGAGAGCTCAGTCAATCACAAATCAAACAGCTCACTATCCAATACATTTACTTTCACTTGAAAGCACAATTTCATATACAAAACATAATCAAGAAAAGGAAAATCTGTCAATCAAGAAAGGAACACACTTGGACCACTGCAGCAGAATGAAATGTAGGATGTGGGAACGGAATGAGCGATGAGGAGAGTGGATTTGAGCCATAGCCTGCAGGACAGCTGCCTGGGCTGGGTATATTAAGGGTGATGCCTGGCTCGGCTTGGCCTCTCTAATAGGGGATATCCTGGAGTGATCCAGCCATAACCCTGGTGTCAATGTCACAGCAAACAGGAGTATAAGAGTCTGGATTAACCTATGAGTTATTGGATCTGATATAGCCAAGGTTCCAGCAGTGGTGGATAGGAAGTGCACTATAATTACATCAAGAGGGCTACACAAGAGGCGATATGGGAACTTGCAGAGGCTCCCTCTGTGCTGTACTAAAATGTCTGAGGTGCTCCAATTCCCTTGATTGTTTCACTACAATCAATCACCATAATGAGTAACCAGCCCATCAATCATGTTAAAGACTAGTGTTGCAATGCTTGACCTTATTAGGGGCCATTATCTTTCCTTGTCATGACCTCTAAGGTTCACTTTACAGTGGGATGTGTGAAAACAACAAACTTAACAAAAAAAATGCCAAAGAAATATGTAGCCTACCAGTCACTATCTGCTGACTCAAGAATAATAACTTTTTAAAAATAATGATAATGGTTGCGTGCAGTACCTCCCTGGGGACAAATCATTGTGAAATGTGGACTTTGCAATGCCAAACAGCCTGAGATCAGAATGTGCATGATTTGTGCTGAGAGAGACAATGCAAGTGGAACTAAAGTGTCATGTGAGATAGAATTGCACAGATTGAGCATGTGATTCATGTCACTAGCTGGGTCCTGCCTTCTTTTTGACCATTTCACTTTCATCATAATAGCTAGGTGGCAATTACACATTTCTAATATAATAGACTGCCTACTAGAGACCAGTTGTAGTAGGCTAGATTGGAGAGTTGAAATACATAAGGGATTCTAAACCTGTTGCAAAAAGTAACGTTAATGAAACCCAGACTGCCATTCTCTGAGTGAGCACAAAGTTATTCAACTTATGCCTCTTAATTCCGGCCTAGAGATAAGTGCTTACTTACATTTCCCAGGAGACGGGTAGTCTCGCTTCCCATGTCCTCCTCAGCGGCCCAATGGTCAGTGTGGACGGTGGTGCCTTCTCCATTGATACTCATGTCTCCAGGTGATTTACCCACGAGCAAGGCGTTAGTAGTATGTTACTTACAACAACCAATACAATAGATACCTCATCTGTACAGTTTGTGGTGCCTGGTGACGGCAAACGTTTCCTTTAACCAACAAACCTGCTCCACAATGAGAAACTCTACGTTCTAGCTGTGCTTGCAACTTCTCACAGCTGATTTGAGGTGGTCATATGACATGAAAACGCTTCTGCTTGTATTCGTCGCCTTTATACGTCGCACAACATTTCTATCAAATCAGAGATCGACAGTTCCATCTGACGAATCATGTGGCTGCAAACAAGTCCACTAATGATGACATAGAAACGTGTGCGCTCTGCAGAGGCGATGTTGAGGTGAGGAATACGTTTCAATGTTTATGTTTTTACTGAATAAAGTAACGATCTTTCCATGCAATAATAACAAACAGTAATCGTTCAGTGTTGTGTGCCAATAATCCGTTTTATATTTGACATATATTATCTGTTAGTTTTTCATTTTCCTAAGGTTGATGCTTAGGACGGGTAATATTTCAAGGAGACCTCTTCTACGATTAGTCATTGCAGGATTATTCCAAGAATCTTCTCACTACTACAAATTCAAAACTGCTTGCAATCGATACCGGACCCAGTGTTCTGCGGTCCTGCAGCCGGACCGAGCATCAACTTGTCCTGTGAGTGTTCTGAAGCAGATGCCTGAGCAGCAACAATACAGCGCGATGTGCCCAGCCTATACACAGCTCCTCCAGAGGTCCGAGGTATGACTTGTTTGGATAAAGAAGCCTTCGCCCAGACAGTTGTTGTCCCAGCCCTGCGTGTGCCAAAAGAAGTCCTGAATAAATTGGTGAAGAGCCTGAAAAAAGTAGCCCTCCAGCGCCCAGGCATGCGAAGAGTTGTTGGGGTCGAAGGCAGCGATGATGACAGGCTCTTGCTGCTGGACCCTGCCATTGTCTCCTCACCCAACTCATTCAGCGACGCAGAGGCCAAGGCGTTGCGGTCATTTGGAGTACCTCAAGAGCTCCAGCACTACGAGCTGAGGCTGACCTACGACAACCTGAAGAGTGAGGAGGTTCTGCGCGCTGTACTGCCAGAGGGACAGGATGTCACCTCAGGGTTTAGTCGAGTGGGTCACATTGCACATATGAACCTGAGGGAGCACCAGCTGCCATACAGAAACCTCATAGGTGAGAGTGCTACAAACATACTGTACTGTTCTGCATCACAATGTAAGTAGTACTATCTGTCAGAAGACAGACACAGGCATGGGTATCAGTGATGCTGTTGACAGGTCATTGTGTATTTTACATGTGATGCTCTCTTCAATCCCTGACCACTCTCCCAAGATTGTGTTTCCAGAGTGGTCAATTAGCTACAGATGAAATACATTATGTGTGTGTGTGAGGAAAACGATAGTGCCGATTCATTTTGTTTTACTGACATGATGCTGTCTGCTGTTGCGAATCCATTTCCAGGCCAAGTCATAATGGATAAGAACCCTGGGGTGACCTGTGTGGTCAATAAGACCAACACCATCGACTCCACCTACCGCTTCTTCAAGATGGAGGTGATGGCTGGAGAGGAAAATATGGTGGCCAAAGTAAGTACTTAGAAATTGTGATTTTTGATTAAGCATAGTTTGTCATGAAATCAGAGGCATGGGCATTGCATTCATTCCTTATCTTCTCTCTACCTCTGCTGTAGGTGCGTGAGAACGGCGTGACATACGAGTTAGATTTCTCGTGTGTGTATTGGAACCCTCGTCTTAGCACGGAGCATGAGCGTGTGGTGGCTCTTCTGAAACGCGGTGACACTGTGCTGGATGTGTTCGCTGGTGTGGGTCCCTTTGCCATCCCCGCTGCCCGGCGTGGCTGCACTGTGCTGGCCAATGACCTCAACCCTGAGTCCCACCGCTGGCTGCAGCACAACTGCAAGCTGAACAAGGTGGAGCGTAAGGTCACAACCTTTAACCTGGACGGCAGGGCCTTCATCCAGGGGCCACTGAAGCAGAAGCTGCCTGCCCTGCTTCATGAACCTGCCTGCCTTGGCCCTGGAGTTCCTGGATGCCTTCAGAGGCCTCCTGGACCAGGGACTTTCCTGCGATGTGAACCTGCCGCAGGTGCACTGCTATGGGTTCTCTAAGGAGAACGACCCTCAGAGAGACGTGGTGGAAAGGGCCTCAGCCAGCCTGGGGTTATCCCTAGAGGGGTGGTGCTCTGTGCATCTGGTGAGGAATGTGGCCCCAAACAAGGAGATGATGTGTGTGAGTTTCACCATCCCCAAAGAGGTGCTCTTCAGCAGTAAGAGCACAGAGACAGGTGAGCTTTCATTCACAGTACTCAACACACATGCATGATTCATTCATTCACTCTCTGAAAGACTATAGACTGATAAAATACTAATACCCTTTGTCCTCTCCTCAGGAACCATAGAAGAACCAGCCCCAAAGAGACATAAGTGTGGGAAGACAACAGATTGAATATATTTCACAAAGGTCATCATTCTGAGACATTAAATTGTACATTTTATTTTTTATCTCTGAATTGTGTTCATGTTTTTATTTTAAAGTGTCAATGAGGCGGTCATGATCTAAATCATGGTGACGTCTTCACCTAAAAACAACATCCAAACTGGTATGTGTTGTTGACTATTTCAAATACTGGTCCATTATCCAGGTCCAACAATAAGGCATTGTTTCAATAGTTTTATTATCCAACAAACAGGACAAGGGTCAGACCACAACTGGCTTAATGTGTTTTTATATTTATTTTAATAAAAATGAAAAGATAATTTAAAAAAATAGCAACATATACATTCTGGTCTGACTTCAGACTATAGTCCACCATCCATAGCGGTCTATGGCTCCCTCCACAATGTAGAGCAGGGTGGTGATTTGAGTCCTGAGAAAAGAGTTCATATTGACAGCCTCATATTTCTGAGCTCCTCTCTCAGTTTTAGAGGGGTCAGCCCAGTGGAGGGAAGAGCCCACTAAAGGCATCCTGGATGGCTCGATGACACGCCAGTCCTGAGTTGTATCCTCCAGCCATGTCCTGGGGCTGGGCAGTACGCACGTGGTTCAGATACCTGTCAACAGAAAGAGAGAAGAACCATGATGTCAGTTAAAAATATTATTTTGTAACAAAGCAGTTACAGTATCATAATGTCAGCACCTATATTAGTCTACTATCCCCTCTCCATCATCCCTATATTAGCATCACTGCTACTAGCTACTACTGTATATGTGATGTAAAGATCAAATCTACACAGTCTCAGGCTTTAGAGGTGGTGAGGCCTTTAAAAACCATCACCCAGTCTACACATCAAAAGCTTGGATGCAAGGGCATTGATGCAGTTGATGTGAAGCGTTTCTTGAGCATCAGTTGATTTTTCCTCAGACAAGGTTTTTCTAGCCCTCCAGAATTCCCTCAGCCCCATATGAAGGCAGGAGTAAACCGCCCGTCAACCCCACACAGTGCACACTCACAAACACCTTGTGCCTAGGAGCCCCTCCACCCTTAGTATTATAGGTGTCTTTTATTTAAGTGCTTACAGATGTAGCCCTAGCCCACCAGAAGATGGCGAGTCACTGTATATTTTCACTCTGAGCTATAGATGGAAAAAACAGCTGAGCTGTCTACTGCATCTTAGACCCTGGTCTCTGTGGTGATGGGTGCTCTTCCACTAGGGAGGGGATGTAGGGCTGACTACCTCCCCTCTTCTCTAATCCTTCCTCCTCACACATTCAGTCCTGGGCTGTCAGTCAGCTCAGTGGGCACCAGGGGAGTGACCTCCCACCCCCACACTACTGGGCCTCCCTCACTGGGTTCTACAGTCTCTGACTACTAAGCTAACATAGTCCTCAAGCCACTGAGACCAAAAGCAACAGACAGCACACACTCACCCCTCTCCTCTCCCACACTCACAGCCCAAGCACAGAGGGCTAAAGCCCCCCACACGAGTTAGGCTTTATGCCTCCTGTCCCTGAGAGCCAGGAAATCTTCAAAGTGAAATAGGAAGCGAGCACACAGACAGCCCTCTGATTTCTGCTCCGGTTCGGTCTGCTTTACAGAGTAACCCAACACGTGGGGAGGCTCGGAGAGAGAATAGGAGTGGGAGGGAGGAGGAGGTGTGTGTGTGGAATACTTGTGTTGGAGTATGTGTTTATGGAGCATTTCTTTTTGGCAGTTTGCATGTGTACCTGTGTGTCAGTGTGTCTTTAATGTTTGACATGATATACACAGTATATGAAAAAAATACTAATATCTAAAAACCAACTGCTGAGCATAACGTATGCATGGTCATTAATATGGCATTTACTCATGTGTTATGCATTGACATGAACAGAAAATGAATTCTAGCCATCAGTGGTTAAGTTCCAGACGTAAGAAGAGAAGGACGGATCAGGTTTTGTACATAAAGACCACTCTTCACCCACTAGAGAAACAACACACAAGTCCAAAACAGGCGTCCCAGTGATTAATAATAACTTCATTAAGCCTGAGCTCCTGTAGCCTGTCCTTCACGGAGCACTTGAGGCCTTCTCCGATGGCTTCCTGCTCCTCTCCCCACAGCAGATGAGTGCTGACTATTGATTATATTGTACTGGGCCCTTTTAACAGTGAAAAAGTGGTCTATTTCCAGCCCGGCTAAGTCTGTTCTTCCTGCTAATCTAATCCCCAAGCTACTCGTGTGGTCATTCCTTCCAAGAAAGCTGAGAGCTCTGTGTAACTTTATACCAGCCTGCCCCTAAGGAGGGAGAGGAGAGAAAGAGAGAGGGAGGGAGAGAGAATAATGGTGGTAGGAGAGAGAGAGCGGGAGGATGTAGAGTGAAATCACCTTTGGGTATCATCATCACCAGCCAGTCCTCTAGTCTACAGCCGTTAAACTAACCAAGTCGGTCTGCTTTCTGCTCCCCCCTAACGCCACACGTTAGTTCAGTTCTGCTCCATTAACTCTGCTCCTGTAAGTGCATGTCCTCCCAAAGCTCTACTTTATACACACACGTGCATAGACGCTTCCAAACAGACAGACAAATATTTTACACAGACGCTTTATAAAACATTTGCAAACAGACAATGAAGTTTGGTAATTGGTACACACAGCAATAGACAGTGACTACTACACATACTGAATGAGACACTTAACAGTATACAAGGTGCACTGAGCCAGCTTTGCTGCTACTATTTCACTATACTATGTATGTACTGTACCTTCTAAGACAAAGTTAGGCTTACAACTCTCTCCCCCCTCCCTCCCTCACCCCTCATTCTCTTTCTCCCAGAGGACTGGCTGCCTTTTGTTCACAGGCCCCTGAAACCCAAGCCGTTTCGGCCGGTAACATCTTTCACTCTCCGGGCCCCACTGGAGCATTAGCTGCAACTCGATCTGGGCCTTTTCAAAGCCTCCTGTTATTGGGTAAATATGGGTCACTTTGGACTGGTCCATTATGTCGCTTAGGGGGGCGGGAATAGACTAATGCAGGCGAGAGAGATGACTGAATGACATTTGTCAGCGTGATTTTAGTCCATACAAAAACCCATGATAACGTGTAGGCCCTATGGATCCTATAGAATGTCCAGCTCTTCATTATACTACACAAAAAAATATATAAACACAACATGTCAAGTGTTGGTCCCATGTTTCATGAGCTGAAATAAAAGATCCCAGAAATATTCCATATGCACAAAAAGCTTGTCTCTCAAATTTGTTTACATTTACATCATTTAGCAGACGATCTTATCCAGAGCGACTTACAGTTAGTGAGTGTATACATTTTTCATACTGTATACAACCACTGCCAAGATAATCCATCCACCTGACAGGTGTGGCATATCAACAAGCTGATTTAACAGCATGATCATCACACAGGTGCACCTTGTGCTGGGGACAATAAAAGGCCACTAAAATGTGCAGTTTTGTCACACAACACAATGCCACAGATGTCTCAAGTTGAGGGAGCATGCATTTGGCATGCTGACTGCAGGAATGTCCACCAGAGCTGTTGTTAGAGAATCTAATGTTAATTTCTCTACCATAAGCCTTCTCCAACATCGTTTTAGAGAATTTGCCAGTACGTCCAACCGGCCTCACAACCGCAGACCATGTGTATGGCGTCGTGTGAACAGAGTGCCCCATGGTGGCGGTGGGGTTATGGAATGGGCAGGCATAAGCTACGGACAACAAACCCAATTGCCTTTTATCGATGGCAATTTGAATGCACAAAAATACTGTGACGAGATCCTGAGGCCCATTTTCTTTTTATTATCTGTGACCAACAGCATGTATTTCAATTGACTGATTTCCTCATATGAACTGTAACTCAGTAAAATCTATTAAATTGTTGCATGTTACGTTTATATTTTTGCTCAGTATACAGTGGGGAAAAATAGTATTTAGTCAGCCACCAATTGTGCAAGTTCTCCCACTTAAAAAGATGAGAGAGGCCTGTAATTTTCATCATAGGTACATGTCAACTATGACAGACAAAATGAGAAAAGAAATTCCAGAAAATCACATTGTAGGATTTTTTATGAATTTATTTGCAAATTATGGTGGAAAATAAGTATTTGGTCAATAACAAAAGTTTCTCAATACTTTGTTATATACCCCTTGTTGGCAATGACACAGGTCAAATGTTTTCTTTAAGTCTTCACAAGGTTTTCACACACTGTTGCTGGTATTTTGGCCCATTCCTCCATGCAGATCTCCTCTAGAGCAGTGATGTTTTGGGGCTTTCGCTGGGCAACACGGACTTTCAACTCCCTCCAAAGATTTTCTATGGGGTTGAGATCTGGAGACTGGCTAGGCCACTCCAGGACCTTGAAATGCTTCTTACGAAGCCACTCCTTCGTTGCCCGGGAGGTGTGTTTGGGATCATTGTCATGCTAAAAAGACCCAGCCACGTTTCATCTTCAATGCCCTTGCTGATGGAAGGAGGTTTTCACTCAAAATCTCACGATACATGGCCCCATTCATTCTTTCCTTTACACGGATCAGTCGTCCTGGTCCCTTTGCAGAAAAACAGCCCCAAAGCATGAAGTTTCCACCCCCATGCTTCACAGTAGGTATGGTGTTCTTTGGATGCAACTCAGCATTCTTTGTCCTCCAAACACGATGAGTTGAGTTTTTACCAAAAAGTTATATTTTGGTTTCATCTGACCATATTACATTCTCCCAATCCTCTTCTGGATCATCCAAATGCACTCTAGCAAACTTCAGACGGGCCTGGACATGTACTGGCTTAAGCAGGGGGACACGTCTGGCAATGCAGGATTTGAGTCCCTGGCGGAGTAGTGTGTTACTGATGGTAGGCTTTGTTACTTTGGTCCCAGCTCTCTGCAGGTCATTCACTAGGTCCCCCCATGTGGTTCTGCGATTTTTGCTCACCGTTCTTGTGATCATTTTGACCCCACGGGGTGAGATCTTGCGTGGAGCCCCAGATCGAGGGAGATTATCAGTGGTCTTGTATGTCTTCCATTTCCTAATAATTGCTCCCACAGTTGATTTCTTCAAACCAAGCTGCTTACCTATTGCAGATTCAGTCTTCCCAGCCTGGTGCAGGTCTACAATTTTGTTTCTGGTGTCCATTGACAGCTCTTTGGTCTTGACCATAGTGGAGTTTGGAGTGTGACTGTTTGAGGTTGTGGACAGGTGTCTTTTATACTGATAACAAGTTCAAACAGGTGCCATTAATACAGGTAACGAGTGGAGGACAGAGGAGCCTCTTAAAGAAGAAGTTACAGGTCTGTGAGAGCCAGAAATCTTGCTTGTTTGTAGGTGACCAAATACTTATTTTCCACCATAATTTGCAAATAAATAAATTAAAAATCCTACAATGTGATTTTCTGGATTATTTTTTCTCAATTTGTCTGTCATAGTTGACGTGTACCTATGATGATGAAAATGACAGGCCTCTCTCATCTTTTTAGTGGGAGAACTTGCACAATTGGTGGCTGACTAAATACATTTTTTCCCCACTGTACATTGTCCTACACGGCATGGAAATAGCAAACTGTAATGACCCTACTGTTAAATCTAAAAACATGGGCGCCTTGGATCAGTGCATTACCACAATGATGGAGTAATAACAATATTATTCTAGAATCCGTTTCTCAGTATTCATGCTACCATCCACCCCTTTCCGAGAGCCAAATGCCTCCAAACTGTTGGAGCTAACAGCATTTTTCCTCTCTGGCTTGGAACGGTGAATACCTGGGCAATGTCTCCTGCTAACGCTAATAATCATCTTGGATTTCCCGTTGGGACCCCAAAAGTATTCCCTGCTCCCGTTGCCTGGAAAACTACACAGAGGCCCATCTCTAATTCAAAGTGAAAAGAAAAGTGCCGAAATGTTCCGGAAGGTTCTGTGTGGTTTTCATCTGAAAATGTGTGGCTTCTCTTTGTGTTGTGATAGTGTGTGTGTGGAAGGCAGGGAGGGTGTTAGACTTCTTCAGTGAAATAACTGCAGGACTGAGGCAGAGTGAAAACAGCCTGCTTTGGAGCAGCTACATTATGTGAGGGACTGGCAGGCTGGCTGGATCGAGGCCCCAGTCTAGACTCCACGTGCTGGCTGTGGGGAAACCCAGCCATGATGTAAAGAAAAGAGGCCCAGATATAATGCTGCCATGCCCACACTTGCCTATAGATGGCCAACAGTTGGTGGTGCTCTCTTAAACCACATACAGACACGAGAGACAATGTATTAATTCATTTGGACCAGCCTTTTAAACATTGCTGATCGACACTGTGGGATTATGGCAGGTTGCTTTGTTGCATTCCCGTAATAAAACATCCCTGTATGTAGGTCTGAGTGGGTTGTGCTCATATACAATAGCGTATCAGTATAAATTACCTCCACTGTGAGTGAGTGTATAATAGAGGCTCCTTCCTATCAGAAAACCATGAATCACTGAAGCAATGCCGTCTAGTAGCGATAGCCAGCTGCTGTTACAGTACGTCTCCGTCTCCCTCCCTCTGCTACTGCACTTTACTTTCACAACGGTCTGGCCACTGACCCCAGACCAGGCTGCAGCTCAGCACCTGTCTGCTCCCAGACCACACTCTCTGATCCTGGGAATGCAGTTGCTTTTGCAGCATAAAGGATCAAAGAGAAGTGTTACTTCCCATAACTCATGGCCATGGCAGAGACGGAGCATCTTAACTCCTGTCACTACCGCACTACGGGACAAAACTTGGACAATTCTACTCTGTACATGGTGAGAGAAACAATATTTAGCAATGTCAAAACTCAATCAATTAACTTTCACCTATCCGAGACTCCATGGCCTTCTGGTTGAAGGTGGAGCTACTGTAAGATATCAGGGCTGAAGTGTGTGGTGAGAGTAAAGGGTTATTAAGGTCAGTGGTTGGGAGGTCCTGGCTGGAGCTCTCCACAGAGACCTGTTTCATACTTCTGAAAGGCCAGTCATGAGTCTCTTGGACAGCAGGCCTCATGTCCGGAAGTCTTCCTTTAGCGCTCCGATCCAGCAGAGGTTGGGAATCCTGGCCTGGGAATGAGGGGGTGGGGGTGCAGAGCCACACACCTGCCGGATGATTTGTCATTATAGAGGGGTCAGCACTCAGCTGTCACCCCCTAATCACCCTCCCCACCCCAACCGCTCCTCCAAAAACACTCCTGCATTCCTTAGCCAGCTCCAGTTACACACTCACAGCTCCACTACCCCTCCCCATCCCACAACTGCCCTAAAAGCAAGAGCACTGCTGTGTGTGTATGTGTATCTGTGTGTTACAGGGTAGTGACCTGCATATCTTTCCCAAAACCGTCCTAACAATACACTTCCTCTCTGCAGAATTTCCTAGAAGGTATGCCAGCCGTCCAGGAACAAAACCCCCTGCAGTGGAGCCAAACATAGAGCACTCTTACAGGTATACTACATCTGTCAACAGCAGTCTTTCATCATCGGGGGCCAGAGGCCAGTCTCGTTTCCCTGGGATGGAGTTTCCTCCAGGACATGGGAGTGTGAGATTATATCCTGAACCATTTGGATGATACGGCACGGCCCAAAACCCCCCGTTGTACACTGAAGAATTGGTCTCAGTGACATCACACACACACAGGCTAGGCCATTGACTCCTTATCATGTATCTTATCATCACTAGCAGGTCAACTCCACTGACAGAGAGGGTGTCTCTCAGAGAGCCACATGGGGAATCAGTAACACTTAGTGAAGGGGGTACCACTTTTAGGGTGTTAACATAAGCATTGTATGACACTTGACATTAACGCTTATAGAAATCCATACTCATTTGCAGTGATTGACAACCAGCAAGCAAAACTTGTAAGGCCGGTTTACATTAATCACAGCAAGAGTATGAATGACGTTGGCATTTATGTGTGTGACATGAAGGCATTTCAAAGAACAGAGGCTTAAGTAGACGCCTAAAACATAACTATCCTTCCTTCACAAAGCATCACCTGTCACTGCTCCTCCAGGACTGTCTCTATATCACAGACATGTTCTTCCCCTGTCTGGCCTGATGGGGGCGGTAGAGGCTGCCTGACAGCAACAGGACAGTGCCCAATCTCTTTTACAGCCATGGCATGGAAACCCACCACGAACTAGCCACTTGATACAGGAATCCACATTAAGGCAGTGAGATGCCTGGCAGGTACTGAGCATCTATCTATCCCCTGGAGAGCAGGGAGAATGCCATCAGTGTCATCGTTAACCAAATGGGCCCGTAAACAATGGAGGGGCATATGCTCTTCACCGAATGGCTGTTAGCACGGGACACACCCACAAAACACACCACACGGGAGTATTGATTATCACATGTAGCAAATTGTGAATAGAACACTGGTACACTGTGGAAGAAAAGCCTTTTCCCAGGTGGGTTCTGAAACACTGGTATCAGTTTCCACAGACCCTCGAGCTATAGGGAGAGGCAACATCATTTCAATTAGAGGGAGGGAGGGGGGGAGGGAAAGAAAAACAAAGAGAGAGGGTGGGAGGGATATTCATACATCATAATGGAAAGGTACCTACTACAATTAGCTGTGTGAGGCAAGTCCCCACAGCACAGCCCCAGATGACGGGAGTTTGTTTTCTTTCCCCAGCTCTTAAGAGGGGAAAATGAGCCGGCTAATCCCCTTGTACATCACTGAGCCCTGGGCCCTGGGAGGGAAGGAGGAGACACACAGGACTCCACTGTGCCAATATCTGTGTGTGTGTGTGTGTGTGTGTGTGTGTGTGTGTGTGTGTGTGTATGCCTATAGCTAGGGTGAGAGGAGCCTGCCTTACACACCTCTGCATACATTAGTGGAATGTATAAATAGTAAGGAGACGTCGCCCCTCTCTCTCTCTCTCTCTCTCTCTTCTGGGAGTTGACCCTGCAGTCTCCAGCCAGCGCCACAAATAAACAAAGGAGGCAGCAGGCAGGCAGCTAGCTAGCTATCCCTGGCCTGCCCTGGTGGTGTCTCCTTCACTTGGGCTGGCCTGTTGTGTGTGTGTGTGTGTGTGTGTGTGTGTGTGTGTGTGTGTGTGTGTGTGTGTGTGTGTGTGTGTGTGTGTGTGTGTGTGTGTGTGTGTGTGTGTGTGTGTGTGTGTGGGAACACCGCCCGCCTGCCTGGGGAAGGGGCTGGCAAGGGGCCCTCATAAGAAAAACAAAAAACAGCCCTCTCTCCATCCAAACCCACAGACAGATCCCAGGAAAACCCTGTGGAGGACTGGCTGGCGACTCCCTTGCTTTCTGCTGTTTTTATATTCAGACACACCCATAAAGCTAAAGAGCTTTCTACTGTCAGCAGAGAAGCCTCCTCCAATCCACTGGCCTAATGACTCACACTCAATCAATATTTGCACAGATCACATTAAGAGACAACAATAGATCCGGTTTATACAGAGCTATGCTTGTTTTGCTTCCGTTTCCTAGGACAGAGAATATTCTCTGTGAGTGCAGGTCAGGATAAGGAGTGGATTCTGTACTATACAACATTCACACAATACCCTGGTATTAGCACAGCTACTCCAGTAACGGAGAGAACAACCACTGATCCCCTACCCCCCTATTTCCAGGCTTCCCCCATGAGAATACAGCACCTGGCCACGCGAGAGTAGCTATAATAGATTATCAGAGATGAGAGTTGACTGACTGAGCTGAGTGTGATGCTGGGAAATAGCTCATACTGTGGGTTTGCAAGTCAACCCTGCTTTAAAGATCTGTCTCCCACTCTCTCGTATACTTCCTGCAGTATCTTCTGGCTATGCAAATGTCAAATCTGTGAGCTACAGCTTTCATTCATGCTCACTGCTCTGAGGGTGTGAATAGAGCATCCAGAGAAGCAGTATTTTGCAATGGTATACTTCATCCAGCTAGCTGCTAGCACAAGTTCTGAGACTTTCAGCCTGAGCTTTTGAGAAACAGAAAGTGTACCATATTTGTTACACAAAAATATCATAAAGCATCTTTATGATTAATTACTTTTACGTTTTACATTTCAAATCGCCAAAAAAAATCACGAATAAATAAAGACAGGTTATGTAATTGTAGTAAAACCAGATCAAAGAACTTGGGTTCATCTGAGGTCATACTAGACAGCGCCTTTCTCGCCTTCATCCAGCCCCATAACTCAACCATCAAAGCTATATTGTGTGTGTGTGTGTGTGTGTGTGTGTGTGTGTGTAGGCCCAGTATGTGAAAGGCCTTCACTGTGAGGTGCCATCACTCTGCTCCCGTCCGTCACTCTCCTCTGTCCCAGGACAGCCCCCCAGGACCCTGTGAAGACCTCTACCCCTCCCGACCCCCTCTCCATCAAGTGGATTTGATCTCAGCTGGGATCAGAGAGCCGTGGCCGTATGGAAAAGCCATTTCAGGCAGTTTTGTGTAGAAAGAGCAAACAGTCCCTCCTCTGCCAAGCAAACGCCTGCTGCTCTCCACACACTCAGAGAGCAAGACGCACGGGAGCCACAGTGACTGAGATTTACTGACTCCTACTAGTAAGTAAGTAAGTAAGTAAGAAAGAAAGAAAAAAAGATCGAGAAAAATAAAAAATGAGAAAAATAAAAAAAGAAAGATAAAAAGAAAACAAAAAAGAGAAAAAGAAAGAGAAAAAGATAAATAAAATAGGATAAATAGAATGAAAAAGTGAAAGGATAAAAAAGAAAGAAAAATATAAATTAAAAAAGAGGGAAATAAGTATTTGACCCCTTTTAATGAGGGAAATAAGTATTTGACCCCTCTGCAAAACATGACTTAGTACTTGGTGGCAAAACCCTTGTTGACAATCACTGAGGTTAGACGTTTCTTGTAGTTGGCCACCAGGTTTGCACACATCTCAGGAGGGATTTTGTACCACTCCTCTTTGCAAATCTTCATTAAGGTTGAGGCTGACGTTTGGCAACTCGAACCTTCAGCTCCCTCCACAGATTTTCTATGGGATTAAGGTCTGGAGACTGGCTAGGCCACTCCAGGACCTTAATGTGCTTCTTCTTGAGCCACTCCTTTGTTGCCTTGGCCATGTGTTTGGGTCATTGTCATGCTGGAATACCCATCCACGACCCATTTTCAATGCCCTGGCTGAGGGAAGGAGGTTCTCACCCAAGATTTGACGGTACATGGCGCCGTCCATCGTCCCTTTGATGCGGTGAAGTTGTCCTGTCCCCTTAACAGAAAAACACCCCCAAAGCATAATGTTTCCACCTTCATGTTTGACGGTGGGGATGGTGTTCTTGGGGTCATAGGCAGCATTCCTCCTCCTCCAAACACGGCGAGTTGAGTTGATGCCAAAGAGCTCGATTTTGGTCTCATCTGACCACAACACTTTCACCCAGTTATCCTCTGAATCATTCAGATGTTCTTTGGCAAACTTCAGATGGGCCTGTATATGTGCTTTCTTGAGCAGGGGGACCTTGCGGGCGCTGCAGGATTTCAGTCCTTCACGGCGTAGTGTGTTACCAATTGTTTTCTTGGTGACTATGGTCCCAGCTGTCTGGAGATCATTGACAAGATCCTCCTGTGTAGTTCTGGGCTGATTCCTCAATGTTCTCATGATCATTGCAACTCCACGAGGTGAGATCTTGCATGGAGCCCCAGGCCGAGGGAGATTGACAGTACTTTTGTGTTTCTTCCATTTGCGAATAATCACACCAACTGTCGTCACCTTCTCACCAAGCTGCTTGGCGATGGTCTTGTAGCCCATTCCAGCCTTGTGTAGGTCTACAATCTTGTCCCTGATATCCTTGGAGAGCTCTTTGGTCTTGGCCATGGTGGAGAGTTTGGAATCTGATTGATTGATTGCTTCTGTGGACAGGTGTCTTTTATACAGGTAACAAACTGAGATTATGAGCACTCCCTTTCAGGAGTGTGCTCCTAATCTCAGCTCGTTACCTGTATAAAAAGACACCTGGGAGCCAGAAATCTTTCTGATTGAGAGGGGGTCAAATACTTATTTCCCTCATTAAAATGCAAATCAATTTATAACATTTTTGACATGCGTTTTTCTGGATTATTTTGTTGTTATTCTGTCTCTCACTGTTCAAATAAACCTACCATTAAAATTATAGACTGATCATTTCTTTGTCAGTGGGCAAACGTACAAAATCAGCAGGGGATCAAATACTTTTTTCCCCTCACTGTATATGGAGACTGTTTAGTGACAACAATAAGGGGTTATAGGATAGACACTTCAGAACAAACTTCCATTTGATTTGTTTTTGGGGACTATCTGTTGTTCCATGTAGTGAATCTGTTATTCAATGAGCGTTTGTATGAGCTAATAGCAGTAAGGCCAAATATATACATTTTTATACTTCAAAAGGTCAAAAAATTCAAAATGATCCTTGGTATGACCTCCTTAAAACAATTCCATATAGCTTAGTAGTACCGATATTGAGATAAAAACGGCTGCATCGGAACTTTAAGGAGTGAATTGGATGTGACTTAAACCTTGTTTAATGTAGGGGAGCAGTTGGGAAGCCAGAGGTCAGAGGTCATAGTGGGTAGTGAGGCAGGTTTGGTTGACCTTGGAACTCAGGACTAGGATCCCCACAGGCCCAGCTCTGGGAGAGAGATGGAGTCAGACCTGGAGACAGGCCAGCCTGAAACTGACAGCTAGGAGGATGATTGTCACAGCTCCTCAGCCAACACTGCCTCTGACACACATACTTTACTTATGCACACGTTCACAAACACACACACCCATCCGCACATAAACACACACCTGTCTAAGCTAGACGGCTAGGTGGAGAACACAGGCAGGAGTGCATCACTCAAAGACCCATCACTCCCTGGCTCCCAGCCAGACCAGGGAGCAGGCATCAAGTCAGTACACCTTCAACTGAGTGTGTGTGTGTGTGTGTGTGTGTGTGTGTGTGTGTGTGTGTGTGTGTGTGTGTGTGTGTGTGTGTGTGTGTGTGTGTGTGTGCGCAGATACAAGATTATGAAGGAGACAAGAGATTATGAACACAGACTATGGAGGCCACAGTAGGCAGGTTTCCATTGACCCAGGTTTAAAATATAATTGCGACATGTGCAATGGAAATGGCAGATATAGGAGAAATGTTCTAAAGATGGACAACATTTGTATCTTTTAGACGGGTGGAGTTCTCTTTTGTCTAACTTTCTTTATTGCGACAAATGATAGAAACTGTGTTTTTCTAATAAATGATTGCTGAATATAATTTTGAAGGTACGCAGGGAACGTGATGTCAAAACGTAGCCTAACTATGAAGCTCCACTCCACATTTCATTCTAAATGCCTACTGCTTGCTAAATACATTTTTCAACTATAAAAATAATGTTTCTTTGCAGGATCCTTGTCCTGACTTTCAAGAATGGCTGAATTGCTTAGCCTTGCTCTTCTGGTTGGCTGGATGCAAGTTCTACAATTTTTACTGTAATAGAGACTCAACTCCCAAAATAGAAATTAGAACAGAGCAGACCCTACTAAAACAGGAGTATCAATGAACATGATTGTGGAAAATTAATGCTCAGTTTGTCGGGTGCGGAGTACCGCTAGCAGCATTTTAGCCACAGACTTGTGCTAGCTGTCTAGTCTGTGTTTTATAAAATGTGCAATGAGCATTAAAAGATGCATTTGTATAAGGAATTGGCAACTCGTTCTCATTCTGAGAAATAAGCATCTACTTATCCAGGTAGGCCACTTGATTACATTTTTAAATTTTTTTGTCATTTAGCAGACGCTCTTATCCAGAGCGACTTACAGTTAGTGAGTGCATACATTTTTTCATACTGGCCCCCCGTGGGAATCGAACCCACAAACCTGGCGTTGCAAGCGCCATGCTCTACCAACTGAGCTACACGGGGCCCCGTGTACAACATCTAAAAGTGAACAGGCTATGTTGTTCAAACACTTGGAGACAGACAGGAGGGTGTATTCATAACAGTTCAACTGTTCTACCTTGTTCACAAGCAAATAGATTAGCTGGCCTCTCACTAGCACGTGGGCTTGTGCTTGAGAGACTGTTGATGAGACCTGTGTTAATTGTATTTAATGCCTGCTACAAGAAGTTGGTCATTATTAGTGGATGTACATGGTTCTGGTTAAATTTGTAACAAAAAATGGCATTTTCATAGACACACCTAAAAGCCAGATCAGTGATAATTGCAAAAAAGCAGGTTAAAGTATTTTGATAAATGAATTAGTGGGTCTAATGGTTGTGGAAGGCTTATATTTAAGCCTAGGTATAATTTAACAAGCCCTGAATTCATCAAATTATTCCTGACTGTTTGAAATGCAGTGTATTGACCTTTAATTATGCAACAAAGCTTATTTACAAAGAAATAAATGATAATTTTGAGATACATATAATGAATACGTTTGAAAAAATATAGAGATATGATTTTTAGGCCATTTGGCCCAGCCCTAAGTGCAAGTTTCACCATGGCGATACATTGGCACATGAGAATTATTAGAATGTCAAATATTTGTCAATTCTTGCATTCTATCCATGCTTGCTTTTGCGGCTAACTGAGACATGAAACAGATAGTGGGACGGCATACAGGCTGTTGCCAATTTATTAATGAGACATTTTCCTGAATGGGTAATGGAAAACCACTTACATTTTTATTTGACAGTGTAGGTTTTTGCGAAAATGTGTTTTTTAGGTGTGAGGTCATTACGTCCAGCTGTTTTTATCGACACAAAAATGTCAAATGGAAACGCACCATAGCAGGCAATTGTCAAATCTATTTTCTATACTTTCTAAATGTAGAACAAAAACAAAAAAGTGAATGGAAACATAGCTTATGGTAGCTTGACAACAAAGCTTCCTTTTCTCTATATGTACCAATCAATCCCCTCTATCCATCCATCCCTCAGAGAGAGCTTGAACCCTTCAGCCAGACTCCAGTGAGTCTCAGGAGCCACCATGGCTCAGGAGCACTACTTCCTGGTCTGCAGCTCAGCTCTGGGTCCCCTGGATAGGAGCTCCAGACTAAACACCCCGCCCTCCCTCCCTGCCCCCTCGCTCATCTGCTCCCCTTCACCCCGACCAGACGAGGAGAGACGGCCGCATGACAACCAACCACTCCACGACAGAAACCTCACTTTTTCCACCAATTAAGTAGAGCTGGGAGGGAAGAGAGGAAGAGGAGGAGGGTAAACCTTCAAAATATTATCTACATTGGCATTTAGAGTGGCGCGTTGAGCAACGCCTGTCACAGAGATGGACTAATTTCAGGGCAACCTGTGCCAACACAAACAACTGCTCTCTCTAGCTTTCATTGTCAGCACTTGAGGTTTTAGTATAATTTTTGAGTGTGGTGCTGCCAATTCCTCCTTCTCCCTCTTTTACCCCCACACGATTAGTCATTGTCCAAGATTTACTCCCCTTCTCTCTGGAGCGGCAGAGAACTTGGGTCTTTCATCGCCTACACAGTCAGAGCTTAGGAAGTGCACCAGAAAACAGAGAGAGATCAAAGACAAGCACATAAACATGCTCCCTCTTTTCATTTCTCAAAGATACACACACTGAAGACCAAAACAAACCTTCTCTAACAAACACACAAAACGTACATGACTTCCAAAACAGTAACATATGTTCATAATATACAAATGTACCATCATTCAGGTTCTCTTTTCATCCACAGGCAGCAGAAGCACAGATAGTAAAATGGTGTCCCTCTGTAGTGTGTGGCTGCTGTGTGGAGTCAAGTGGTGAAACCTCAGTAATCAGTTCCCAGCCATGTCACTGGGAGTCAAGCTGGGCTGGGCTGAGGTGGCGTGGCGTGCCAGGAGGGGACAGTATTGACCCAGCCACACCTGTCCTGAACACCCCCTCAGACTACAGTAAACCACCTGGTCAAACTACACCTTCAGTGGTCAAGATCACAGTGGAGGAAAAGGCCTCATCCTCTGGCCTATGAGAATTCACATTCTAATCTGTTATGGTAATGCACAGCAACAGGTATTTTCTGTGCGGATTATATTAATGCATTGACATGTGCCAATCAGTGAGACAGAATGCGTGACGCTTCCTTTTCATAAAATGTCTCTAACTATAGGGTGCCTCCTCTCTTCTGTTGTTTCTCGCACACAGAGACACACGCACAAAAACATGCACACAACAGGGGATGTGTGTTTCTGAGATCGTACATGTGTGGAGGGGTGGGTGGGGTGGAAGCTGAATGGACACTTTCGGAGGCCCCTGTTGCCTGAGCATGCAGCCTTCTCTCTCCCCCATTATTGAAGCAGCTGTCTTTAATAAGAGCTCAGCCCATATTTATTCAGGTACAGCAGAGAGAGAGAGACACACAAAGACAGCAAGATACAGAGAGACACAGCAGGAGAGATAGCCGGAGTGAGGGAGAGCGACAGCTAGAGGGGGAGACAGCGAGACAATGAGAGACAGAGAGAGCGAGAGAGATACAGCGTGAGCGAGACAGACAACGAGAGAGAGAGTGAGAGCAAGAGTGCGAGAGCGAGACAGCGAGAGAGAGAGACATTGAGAGAGTGCGAGACAGCGAGAGCGAGACAGACAGCGAGTGAGAGAGAGCGAGAGTGAGACAGCGAGAGAGAGAGAGAGCGAGACAGCGAGAGAGCGAGAGAGAGAGAGCGAGACAGCGAGAGAGAACGAGACAGAGAGAGAGCGAGACAGCGAGAGAGAGAGCGAGACAGAGAGAGAGAGCGAGACAGCGAGAGAGAGAGCGAGACAGCGAGAGAGCAAGACAGCGAGAGAGAGAGAGAGAGTGAGAGAGTGAGAGAGAGCGAGTGAGAGAGAGACAACGAGAGAGAGAGAGCGAGACAGCGAGACAGCGAGAGAGAGAGAGCGAGACAGCAAGAGATAGAGAGCGAGACAGCAAGAGAGAGAGAGCGAGACAGCGAGACAGAGAGAGCGAGAGCGAGACAGCGAGAGAGAGAGAGAGCGAGACAGCGAGAGAGAGAGAGAGCGAGACAGCGAGAGAGCGAGACAGCGAGAGAGAGCAAGACAGCGAGAGAGAGAGAGAGTGAGAGAGGGCGAGTGAGAGAGAGACAACGAGAGAGAGCGAGACAGCGAGAGAGAGAGAGCGAGACAGCGAGAGAGAGAGAGCGAGATAGCGAGAGAGAGAGCGAGATAGCGAGAGAGAGAGCGAGACAGCGAGAGAGAGAGCGAGACAGCGAGAGAGAGAGAGCGAGACAGCGAGAGAGAGACAGCGAGAGAGAGAGAGAGCGAGAGAGAGCGCAAGACAGCGAGAGAGAGAGCGAGACAGCGAGAGAGAGAGAGCGAGACAGCGAGACAGCGAGACAGCGAGAGAGAGCGAGACAGCGAGAGAGAGCAAGACAGCGAGAGAGAGAGAGCGAGAGAGAGCGAGCAAGAGAGCGACAGCAAGAGAGAGAGAGAGTGAGCGACAGAGTGAGCAAGAGAGCGAGAGAGACAGCGAGAGAGCGAGAGACAGCGAGCGAGACATCTAGCGAGAGAGAGCGAGACAGCGAGAGAGAGAGCGAGAGACAGCGAGCGAGAGAGCGAGTGAGCGAGCGAGTGAGAGAGCGAGACAGCGAGAGAGGAGCGAGACAGCGAGCGAGACAGCAAGCGAGTGAGAGAGAGCGAGACAGCGAGCGAGACAGCGAGCGAGACAGCGAGAGAGGGCGAGAGAGCGAGACATCGACAGCGAGAGAGAGACAGCGAGAGAGAGAGAGAGAGACAGCGAGAGAGAGAGACAGCGAGAGAGAGACAGCGAGAGAGAGAGCGAGACAGCGAGAAAGAGAGAGAGCGAGACAGAGCGAGAGACAGCGAGCGAGAGAGCGAGTGAGAGAGCGAGACAGCGAGAGAGGAGCGAGACAGCGAGCGAGACAGCAAGCGAGTGAGAGAGCGAGACAGCGAGCGAGACAGCGAGAGAGGGCGAGAGAGCGAGACAGCGACAGCGACAGCGAGAGAGACAGCGAGAGAGAGAGAGAGAGAAAGAGAGACAGCGAGAGAGAGAGAGAGACAGCGAGAGAGAGAGAGAGACAGCGAGAGAGAGAGAGACAGCGAAAGAGAGACAGTGAGAGAGAGAGCGAGACTGCGAGAGAGAGAGCGAGACTGCGAGAGAGAGAGAGCGAGACTGCGAGAGAGAGAGAGCGAGACTGCGAAAGAGAGAGAGAGCGAGACAGCGAGAGAGAGAGCGAGACAGCGAGCGAGAGAGAGCGAGAGAGCGAGACTGCGAGAGAGAGCGAGACTGCGAGAGAGAGAGCGAGACTGTGAGACAGCGAGAGAGCGAGACAGCGAGACCGAGACAGCGAGAGAGAGCGAGACAGCGAGAGAGAGCGAGACAGCGAGAGAGAGCGAGACAGCGAGAGAGACAGAGCGAGACAGCGAGACCGAGACAGCGAGAGAGAGCGAGACAGCGAGAGAGAGCGAGACAGCGAGAGAGAGCGAGACAGCGAGAGAGACAGAGCGAGACAGCGAGCGAGAGAGAGCGAGACAGCGAGCGAGAGAGAGCGAGAGAGAACAAGACAGAGAGAGAGAGAGCGCAAGCAAGAGCGTGACAGCGAGCGAGAGAGCGTGAGACAGCGAAACAGCGAGAGAGAGAGTGAGAGCGAGTGAGAAAGCGAGCGAGAGCAAGACAGGGAGAGAGAGACAGAGAGACAGCGAGAGAGAGAGAGCAAGCAAGAGCGTGACAGCGAGCGAGAGAGCGAGAGAGCGTGAGACAGCGAGAGAGAGAGAGACAGCGAGAGAGAGAGAGCAAGCAAGAGCGTGACAGCGAGCGAGAGAGCGTGAGACAGCGAGAGAGAGAGTGAGAGAGCGAGTGAGAGAGCGAGAGAGAGAGACAGCGAGAGAGAGACAGCGAGAGAGAGACAGCGAGAGAGACAGCGAGAGAGACAGCGAGAGAGACAGCGAGAGAGAGCGAGACAGCGAGAGAGAGACAGCGAGCGAGAGAGCGTGAGACAGCGAGAGCGAGAGACAGCGAGAGAGAGAGAGCGAGACAGCGAGAGAGAGAGAGTGAGAAAGCGAGCGAGAGCAAGACAGGGAGAGAGAGCGAGAGAGAGAGCGAGAAAGAGGGAGACAGCAAGCAAGAGATTCAGAGACAGCGAAGAGAGAGAGACGTGGCCCTTCTTTTTCCTGGCAGCATCGCAGCGCTCCTGCGGTTTTTTGGGGGGCAAAGGGACAAGGCGAAAGAGACAGAGAGACACAGACACACACACACACAGTGAGAGGGAGTACCTTGCATAAAAACCAAGGCACCACTCAGTCCTCCAGTGGGTGCAGAACATCCTGTTCAGAGCCGGGTGAGTGTGGCTGTTCGCCCAACTCTCTCGTCCCCCCTAGATTCCCCTTTCCAAGACAAATTAGCAGCAGTGCTGCTGTTACCATGGGCCCTGACCAAGAGGAACAGCCCTGTTTAAAATAAGACCTAGTCCACCGACAGCCCCTCCTTCCTTATCATATCCCCTTCATACCGTAGGTCAGAAGACTGGCGCTCTGGCCCAACGCTGCACTGGAGAACTCCCTTCCAACCTCTTCACAACCTCCCTCTGTTCTCCACACGCCTTTCAACTCTCACCACATCACAGCACTTCTGTTGTGGCCAGAAATGCAGACTAGGACGTGTGTGTGTGTGTGTGTGACACTATGCAAGTTTTTGGTGTGTGTCTTTCTGAGACTTTGCGTGTGTGCGTGTGCTTGCGTGTGCACACACTAGCACGTATGCATAAACTCTGAACTTAGCTGAATCACAAAACTGCCAACAACGCAGAAGTGTCAGCAGTATTTCAGCTCGCGCTAACAGAGCCCACTGCATCATGGGAGTTGTGGTTTATTTGTCAAACTGGGCTACAGTAGTCTGTGTTGCTGCCTGCGCCAGAGGGACTGGTGTTCCTCATTGAGAGGAGCCTCATTTATCTCAGTGGCAGAGCCCTTCCCCTCCAGCCCTGGTCCTGCAGGACCCCTGAACTGCTGACACCAGACCTCCCCTCCACTTCCTCCTCCGTCCCCCTCCCATCGGTCAGTTCCAGCATGCGGCAAAACATTTTGAGATGTGTTTCATCTGCATATTGATCAGCCTGGCCAAAAGAACCAAAACCTCAGCATTACACTGCATACATAATGTAAAAGAAGTCCCAGTTATTCTACTAAAGCTTCCTGCAATCCTTTAATGAAGGTTTCACTTCAATTAGGTGGCTCAGGAGTTCATTAGGGAAATGTGTTTGAGGAACCTAAAATCAATAGGGCATTCTTTATTACATATAAAAAAAATTAACTCAATGGAAACTGCAAAATCATCATCATCAAGGGTCTGAAATTCTTCCTTGCAAGATTATCATCCGGACGCCACACGAAATGTAATCTCTGCTGAATTATGGTAATATGAGGTAGATACACTTGGCTATGTATTTATTTGGACAGTGAAGCTAAAGCTTTTAATTTGGCTCTATACTCCAGCATTTTGAATTTGAGATCAAATGTTAAATATGAGGCGACAGTACAACATGTCACCTTTTATTTGAGGGTATTTTCATACATATCTGTTTTACCATTTATAAATTAAAGCACTTTATGTATCTAGTCCACCCATATGAAGGTGTCATAAGTATTTGGACAAATTCACTTACTCTGAGTATACAAAACATTAAGAACAACTGCTCTTTCCATGACAGACTGACCAGGTGAATCCATGTGAAAGCTATGATACCTTATTGATGTCGCTTGTTAAATCCACTTCAATCAGTGTATATGAAGGGGAGGAGACAGGTTAAATAAGGATTTTTAAGTCTTGAGGTAATTGAGACATGGATTGTGTATGTGTGCCATTCAGAGGGTGAATGGGAAATGCTAAAAATGTAAGTACCTTTGAACGGGGTATGGTAGTAGGTGCCAGGCACACCGGTTTGTGTCAAGAACTGCAACGCTGTTGGGTTTTTCAGTTTCCCGTGTGTATCAAGAATGGTCCACCACCCAAAGGACATCCAGCCAACTTAACACAACTGTGGGAAGCATTGGAGTCAACAAGGGCCAGCATCCCTGTGGAACGCTTTCGACACCTGACGAATTGAGACTGTTCTAAGGGCAAAAGGGGGTGCAACTCAATATTAGGAAGGTGTACTTAATGTTTTCTACACTCAGTGTATATGTGTATTCAAGTAGTCAAATGTTTAGTATTTGGTCCCATATTCCTAGCACGCAATGACTACATCAAGCTTGTGACTCTACAAACTTGTTGGATGCATTTACAGTTTTTTTGGTTGCATTTCAGATTATGTTGTGCCCAATAAAAATGTAACGGTAAATAATATAATTTGCAGTTGTGTCACACAACACAATGTCACAGATGTCTGAAGTTTTGAGGAAGCTTGCAATTGGCATGCTGACTGCATTAATGTTCACCAGACTTTTTGCCAGATCATTTAATGTTCATTTCTCTACCATAAGCCGCCTCCAACGTTGTTTTAGAGAATTTGGCAGTATGTCCAACCGGCTTCACAACCGCAGACCACGTGTATCCACGCCAGCCCAGGACCTCCACATCCGGCTTCTTCACCTGCGGGATCATCTGAGACCAGCCCCCCGGACAGCTGATGAAACTGAGGAGTATTTCTGTATGTAATAAAGCCATTCTGATCGTCTGGACCTGGCTCCCAAGTGGATGGGGCTATGCCCTCCCAGGCCCACCCATGGCTGCGCCCCAAACCAGTCATGTGAAATCCATAGATTAGGGTCTAATGAATCTATTTAAATTGACTGATTTCCTTATATGAACTGTAACTCAGTAAAACCATTGAAATTGTTGCATTTATGTTTTTGTTATTTATGTAAAATATGTTTCTTAACACTTCTACATTAAATGTGGATGCTACCATGATTACAGATAATAATGAATTAATTGTGAATAATGATGAGCGAAAAAGTTAAGAGGCACAAAATCCTACCCCCGAGACATGCTAACCTCTCACCATTACCAATTACAGGGGAGGTATCTGCCAAACCAAGATTCGTCCGTCGGACTGCCAGATGGTGAAGCATTATTCATCACTCCAGAGAACGCGGTGATTGACATTTTTATGTTTGTGCTTTTCTAATAACCAGTTTCTGTGTTCATGCAAGTGACTGATTGAACGCCTGCGAGAAGTCCTCACTGTAGTATCTGCAATTTGGCAGTATGCCCAGACCCTGGTTTTGAGAACAATAGCTCAGTTTCAAGGTCTCAGCTTGGAGAGAAGGAGCCTCCTCGTGAGGTACTGGTCTGTCACATGCATGAAGCAAATGTTAATTATAAATTAATTATGAATGAATAAGCTAAATCATGCAAATATATAACTTGTCTGTATATTATAAAGTGATCTAACGGGACTGCCCCGAAAGAGCTCCTGATCGACATGTGTACGTGGTGCATTGAGTTGGTTGGAAACTCTCCAGCATGCTGAAAATAAATGATTCATTTAATATTGACTTCGAGTGTCCCTGTGTAGTATTTCCACGACAACATGTTTCCACTGCTCCAGAGTCCAATGGTGGCGAGCTTTACACCACTCCAGCCGACGCTTGGCATTGCGCATGGTGATCTTAGGCTTGTGTGCAGCTGCTCGGTCATGGAAACCCATTTCATGAAGCTCACGACGAACAGTTATTGTGCTGACGTTGCTTCCAGAGGCAGTTTGGAAGTCGGTAGTGAGTGTTGCAACCGAGGACAGACGATTTTTACACACTACGCGCTTCAGCACTCAGCGGTCACGTTCTGTAAGCTTGTGTGGCCTACCACCTTGCGGCTGACTCGTTGTTGCTCCTAGACGTTTCCACTTCACAATAACAGCACTTCCAGTTGACCGGTGCAGCTCTAGAAGGGCAGAAATCTGAAGAACTGACTTGTTGGGAAGGTAGCCTATGACGGTGCCACGTTGAATGTCACTGAGCTCTTCAGTAAGGCCATTCTACTGCCAATGTTTGTCTATGGAGATTGCATGGCTGTGTGCTCAATTTTATACACCTGACAGCAACGAGTGTGGCTGAAATAGCCAAATCCACTAATTTGAAGTAATGTCCACATCATTTACAGAACATTACAGTGGCGCTGCTGCTAAATGCATATGGGGAAACACTGTTCATGATTATCTGTAATCATGGTAGCATCCAAATTAATGTAGAAGACGTGTTCAGAAACATATTCTATTCTTACTTACAATAAAAAAAGTGACTGGAAAATGACAACACATTATTTACCATTCTTGTCTATTGGACACAACATAATCTGAAACACAACCAAAACAAACAGCATATGAATCCAAAAGTTTGTAGTCACTGCGTGCTAGGAATATGGGACCAAATATGAAACTTTTGACTACTTTAAGACACGTGAATTTGTCCAAATACTTATGACAATGAAATGGGGGGACTAGACACAACGTGCTTTCATTTCTAAAATATATGTACGAAAGTACCATCAAAAAAAGGTGACATTCTGTACTGTCGCCTCATATGACAAATATGATCGCAAATACAAAATGTTGGAGTAGAGCCAAATTAAGTTTCATCTTTATCTTAGTCCAAATAAATACGTAGGGGAGTGTATGATGATGACAGTCAGATCAGGGCTCTTGGCTGATGGGAGGGCCTTTGTCAACTCAAATCAAATTGTTTTTGTCACATGCTTCGTAAACAACAGGTGTAGAATAACAGTGAAATGCTTACTAGTGCCAGCCTGTCCCCGTGGAGACAGACAGCTGGGCTGGGCACTGTCTGATGGATGGGCTGTGTTGGGTGATGAGAGGAGAGGGCCAATGGCGTCGAGGAGTGTTTGGCCCAGTGGGCCTGGTGTTGAGATAGCACTTCCTGTGTGTGCTGACGGACAGCGAGGTCCAGGAGAGGCAGTGAGAGGGCTGGGGCAGGGGAACTGGTTGACTGTTCCCCTTTAAAAACACTGCCGTCCCCCCCACTCTACCCACTTCTCCTCTCACAGCTAATCAAGGGCAACTCAAGAGAAAAAAAAACAGACTTCCAAAGCAGCCCGTACCATCCCTTCACTCCCAGTCTCCTACCTGTTATATACCTCACTGTACCCCATCAGATATGCTGTGCCAACTAGGCCAGGCCTTATACTAGGCTGGTCAACCTTTGGAGGTGCTGATTACACTACTGTTCACTGAACAATATAAGCTATGCCTTATAGTGTGGTGCTTTCCCCTGTACTTATTTATCAAACCACTGGCATCTCCAGATTCTATTGTGCAGCAGCTAGCCTTGCCAGTTGTGCAGAGCTGTGTGTGTGTTACAGGATGGGTTCTTACCCGAGTCGTCCCAGCTGCTCCAGCTCAGGCACGGGGGGTCCGTAGGTGTGGATGTGGATGGGCTGGTAGAGGTACAGATCCTCCTCTAACCGGGCCACCGACAGCAGCGACACAGTCTGACCCTGCAGCACAGGAGAAGGGACACATTACAGTCTTTACAGTCAAACATGTTTGCTGGTGTGAACATCACTAATAATCACCACTAAGAGATTTAGCAGTTGTAGAACAAATATGCTACTCAAATCCTTGAGGAAACAACCTGTCGTCGTCAACCTGTGTCGTCGTAAGAAGGAATGCTAGATCGAACAGCATTGACCAAGTCCAAAACTGCCCCCAAAGTGGACATTTTATGCAGACAGCAAGAGCTAAGCAGTGAACAAAGCTATTTTTCTCAATACTGAAAGTAGCCTACCCTAAGTTATACCCTCTGGAGGCGATTGGGATAGGCAAACCCTGCGCTTTTGCAAGAGCTCAAAATGTACAAAGCAAGAGAGAGCTACTCAAAAATTGTTCTGAACCAAAGTAAATACTATAAATACCCAGTATAAATCATGTGGAGGACAAGGTAAGTAATGATGCAAAATACAGAACAGACTGCCCAGAAGGCCCCAATGATTCATGATATAGATTCACTTTACAGGAGGGAGGCAAAGCCATGGAGAGCAGTGAGTGTCCGTGCGTGTGTGTCCGTCCGTGTGTGTGACTCCAATCAGTTTCCAATCAACGGGCGCTTTAAGTGGATTTATCCAGAAACACCAGCATGGCATAGTGGGTGGCCAACCAAATTACCTGAATGACATCACTGCCATTTGGTAAGCTCTCCAGCACGCCAAACGACCCACATTAATCTGCAGAGTATCCTCCAATCAGAAAATATGCTGTGAAACAGATTTGATATCTGCATATTCTCTTCCAATCCATGAAGGTTGAAAGGGGTTTCAAATTTGTCTGCCTTGCCTCGCAGTCAAAAGACCGACTTCAGTTTCTCATGCCCTTGACCGTGGCCATTGAGCAAGAAACACGATCCTTCTTCAGGACGTTGCAGCATTGTTCGATCTCAGCCTGTGCCATTAGCTGTCAGAGGGACTTTCCGGTCGGCCATGTTCTCTACTGAGTCTCAGTCTGGCTTTAAAGCAGTTAGACTGGAAGAAGGGTAATGGTTGAGTTTGGATGACAATGAATCAAAGAGAATTAAAAGGAACAGAGATCAGGTTTAAACAAAAACAAAAACAGGGGGGACAGAGAGAGAGAAACAGAGAGACAAAGAGTATAAACATTACAGTGAGAGGGGAGCTGATGAAAACCAACTAAACTAGTAACCTGAGGCCCCTGGCCTCCGACTGCTGCTCTAACGCATGCTGCTGGCCAGGCAAACACACACAATTAAATAGAATGAACAAAGCTGGGTCTGAAACAAGCAACATACAGTCGAGGGTGACACATAGCTCAAAACAATGATTCAGTGGTGTGGGGCCATCTAAAATATCTGAATATTATGTGATAATAAAATCAAGATATTGCCACTAACAAACAAACAAACAAACAAGGTTTCCATCAAATTGGCAACAGATTTTCATGAGAATATTCTCAAATCTGCATAAAAACAATATGCGCATTTTCCCGACCAGGTGTGTTTCCATCAAACAGACTTGTTTTGCGGATAAACGGCCTGTGCGTGATGACGTAGTGTACATTTAAAAAAAAGCAATTTTGCGGTCAAGTTCCCATGTACCGACAAAAAAAAACCTAAATGGGTTTTCATTGCATTTCCAATTCTACCGATGGTTTGTCACAAAACTAGTTAGCTGATAAAGTGCACAGGGGGTTATATGATGAGATACGGAAAAGAGCAAGGTAATTTTATTTTATAAATTGGCAGCCAAGCACCGATCATCATGTCACCAGCATTCAAATAATAGCATACCCTCCATATTTAGCTTATTGGAAATGTGCATGATCACCGTGCACTTAACCACCATGTGAAGTTCAGAACTTATTTAAATCTGCCTAATAACGTAATGCGTTTCCTCGTCATGGTGGTATGCCTACAACGTAAGATATGATCGCGCAACTCCACGTTTACTTCGATGTGATTCTATCAATATTGGCGCATAAAGGCGTTTTCACCTCATAATACATTTTTCTGACACGAAGTTCCCACCATGTCGAACGAACAAATTGTCTATCGACATTTATGAAATTGTACCATCATTTCCTGTTTCCATCAGCCGGGTCATGACTTTATGCGTCAGGTTATTCATCCACATGAAATGGTTGGATGGAAACCTGGTTATTGACAGTCAAACATTCACTACACAAAAAAACGAAACAAAAACTCTCCTTCTCCCACGCACACACACGTTTCTCTGCTGCTGCCACTCAACCTTTAACCCTGTGGTACCAGTGTCCCAGGCAGCCTCTTCCCTCCCATTCATCCCTACAACACTTCAGCCCCACCACAAGCTAATCAAACCCAGACCAGCCACTCTGTTTCCCCTCTCTCCATCAATCTTCTTTCAGTATTTCTTTCAGCACTGTATTACTCCTACTCTCCACTGCACCAATCACCCAGACAGACTAGAGTGATGGCGGGTGAGAGAGATCGAGAGCGAGAGGAGAGAGTGAGTTACAGACGGTGAAAAGGCAGTAAATCTCATTTAACAGACAGACAAACTAGAGCCAACCCCCAGTCCAGAGAAGTTTCTGTTGCATTCCTGTCCAAGGGCACCTTGAAAACTGGCAGGGACACACACACACACACACATACTGCATCTCACACCCCTACACCACACACAGAGCTCCCCTGTGCATCACTGTAACATACCAACAATGTTAGTCTGAGTCTTGGTTGTCATCTGGGCCAAAAGCAACTATACAGTATGACTAATGAGTCAGACACAGTCCCCTTTGAGACAGGACCAGGAAGTTGAGTTATCCCCATAAAAAGGAGCCTGGACAAGACAGGAGCAGGTCCAGCTGAAACTCAACTTATGGAAGCATACCATCCCCCCTATGCATGTAGACACCCAAAGCACCACTCATCTCTAGTCTAGTTTAGAGCAGTGTATCAGTACTGTCCGCATCCAGTTCATTCACTAGCTGCCTGCAGCAGCCTGCAGACCGTACAATGGGATTGAAAAACAATACCTAACAACGGAGAGTGTTGACTGGTTTACAACTGCCAGACATTGGAGAATGATTACCACATACATGACATGTAGCATCATATCTGCATTCAAATATTCAAATGAGTAAACAAAGAAACATCAACAGTTAAGTCTCAATGATTGTGTCTCTCCCGCACGTGTGAAAGGAACTCATCACGTTCTATTAAAAGCTGTGTGGATCAGTGGATACGGTTGTTTTCAGAGCGCTCACTGTCAGCACAGCAGAACAACCCGGAGATCTAGGCTCCTGTGGCCCACGTGACTGTCCGAGAGCGAGAGAGACAGCGAGTGAGAGAGAGACAGCGAGCCAGAGAGAGAGAGACAGCGAGCCAGAGAGAGAGAGACAGCGAGCGAGAGAGAGACAGCGAGCCAGAGAGAGAGAGACAGCGAGCCAGAGAGAGAGAGACAGCGAGCCAGAGAGAGAGAGACAGCGAGCGAGGACCACTACCACAGGGCCAAGACAAACATCTGCTTACAACATTAAAATCTTAAAACCCAAGGAAAAAGTATGTAGATGTGTGTGTGTGGGTGTAATTGCGTGTGTGTTTAAGATTCCCAAAAAGACCCCTGTGACACTAAAGTAAAACTCTTGGGACCATCCATCTTAATAAAACCGCAGGGGAGGATAACTTGAGGAAAGCATTGTGTACCTCACTACTCCCTTCTAGTTCTCCCTACTTCAGTATAATCCACATCAGGCCTACATCAGGTTTAAGATCACAACATTTTATTCAACTCTCAAAATATAGAAATAACTATCCACTGTAGCCGGCATATGGTTGTAAAAAAGCAGACCAAATTCAAACATGGAAGCTACTTAGTCAGTGTTCAAGGCCAAGCCTAATTAACAGCCGGGCATGAGATCTGATCACACACACTCTACCCCCAGGGAGCAACTACCTACCACACACACAGTCCACTTGCTCCCATTAGCAGCCCCTCTCCATCTCCCCAACTCTGGAGCTCTGCAGGACGTCCCAAGATCGCTGGAGACAACCCCCCACCCCCATGGGTAGCCTAACTTCAGCTGAGCTCTATGTAACCCAGGCAGAGCCACAGGGGGCTCCATTCACTAATGGCCCAGTGATAATTGCTACAATCACAACAGAGTGAGGCAGCGGGAGGAAGACAGCCACTGTGTGGAATTGTATTGGGGATAAGTCTAATGACCAGAGTTAGGACCACCTGCACCAGCGAGCAAGAGGGTCAAATCCTCCCTTGTGTGATCTTCCTGCCTCCCTCATCCTCTCTGCCACCCCTACCCGGTTACGGATGGTGCTTCTGTGTGGATAAAAAGCTTTGTGGCCCCCTCTGGCCCACTGAGCACAAGTAGCAAGTGTAAACGCTCGTGCCCTCGCAGTTCCTCCCCTTCCCTTCCCTCTGAGGGTTAAATATAACTGTCCTGCAGGCAGCAGCTGCCCCAGCGCAAAGCCCTTAAAGCTGACAACTCCTTTTTCCGCTGGGCTGGGCCGGCCTGCCCGTGGGGTGTTGGGGCCAAGCACAACAAGGCCAAACCAGAGGCAGGGGCACAAGTGTGAATGAATGCCCACAGATGGTGCCAATCAGGGACTGGGGGGGACAGGGACTCTCCTTTACCCCCAGAGTCATCTCCCCAACCCCCCCAGCCCACATATCCCCGCCCCGCAGCCATGGGTCTGCGTGCCAACAATGGAATATAAGAGCAAAGGTGAAGGGTCGAGCCCTCTCCCACATAAAACAGGCCGGGCTTTGAGCTGTGAATGACACACCAGTCAAAATGAATGTCAATCACGTTGGTGGGGTATAAATGGAAACCTACTACTAACATATACAACCACACTTTTAGAGACCTGTGTTGCTGCACATACTTGGAAGCAAAGAAATAGACAAGTGTTTAAAAGCTAAATAAGATATCTGAACAACGGCTAAGTGGAGCAGCAAGAGGAAGAAAAGATCACAGCAATGAGAGAAGAAATGGAGTGAGTGAGTGATTAAGACTCAAGAGTGAGGGGAAAGTAGCTGTGTGGTGTAGCTGTAGTCTACTGCCTCCACAGTAGAACAGGTTGAGCCAGTCTGCCAGACAGAGCTTGGCCTTGAATTAGGAGCATGACTACCTAACAAAGGTCACTGCAGAGGACAGCACACTACCAAGGAAAACAGGCCAGCGCAAACACACACCGAATGTGTGTTCACGTGGACACTAAGGCCCTTAGAATCTATTCTATGGAGTCAAGCCAAAGAGGACCCTGGGTATTTCAGCAAGGTACACATCTGTGTTTAGGCATAAACTTTATAAATGCATTTGACTGAGTGTATGTATTCATTTGCTCTCGCGCTCTCATTAAGAGCACACGTCAGCCTCGTCAGGTATGTCAGCTGCTCTGCTGGCCATGAGGGGTATATCTCACCCCTGTGGCGGTGGGACCTTTTATTTAAGATGGCGCTGAAAGCTGGACCAAGGTGGAGAGATTCTCTACAGGTCAACAGCAAGCAGGCATGGAAGACTGTGGAAGTAATTCAACTTAACCAATGTTCAGTTTTGCAAAGAAGCTTTGCTATGATATAATGCTGTGTTAGACTATAGCTATCAGTTAGCTCTCTTCCTCTTTTTGTTGTAGTCTATCACCAATAGCTAGTTTCAGCATGGAAGGGTTACCTCCCACACATCCAATTTCTTTTGATTTCAGCAGATGTCTACATTAAAAAGAGAACACGCTTCACTTTGGTCTTCAAAGGATGTTTGCCCAGGCTGGGTAATGTGTGTGTGTGTGTGTGTGTGTGTGTGTGTGTGTGTGTGTGTGTGTGTGTGTGTGCGCGCAGTGTACACGGATGTGTGTTTGAGACATATCAAAGCAGGGAGGGAGAGTGTCTCTTTGTTCAGTGGAGTGCTACAAAGTCAGGGATTACCCAGACTGACTTTGGACCATTCAAGTTCACGTGCACAAGAACAGTGAAATGATTTTCTTGCAAGCTCTTACCCCAACAATGCAGTGAGAAATAGCCATATAGTACTAAAAATAACATATGGTAGATCAAAAACCCAAGAGAAATAAAAATATATGAGGAAGTAAGCTATATACAGGGTCAGTTCCAATACCATGTTTACAATGTGCAAGGATACTGGAGTGATAGAGGTAGATATGTATAGGGGTAAGGTGACTAGGCATCAGGATATACAGTGCATTCGGAAAGTATTTAGAACGCTTGAATTTTTCCACATTTTGTTACGTTACAACCTTAGTTCAGATATTTTAGCAAATTTAAAAAAAATAAAAAACAGAAATACCTTATTTACATAAGTATTCAGACCCTTTGCTATGAGATTTGAAAATGATCTCAGATGCATCCTGTTTCCATTGTCCATCCTTGAGATGTTTCTACAACTTGATTGGAGTCCACCTCTGATAAATTCAATTGATTGGACATGATTTGGAAAGGCACACGCCTGTCTACAGTTGAAGTCGGAAGTTTACATACACTTAGGTTGGAGTCATTAAAACTCGTTTTTTTCAAACACTCCACACATTTCTTGTTAACAAACTATAGTTTTGGCAAGTCGATTAGGACATCTACTTTGTGCATGACACAAGTAATTTTTCCAACAATTGTTTACAGACAGATTATTTCACTTATAATTCACTGCATCACAATTCCAGTAGGTCAGAAGTTTACATACACTAAGTTGACTGTGCCTTTAAACAGCTTGGACATTTCCAGAAAATGATGTCATGGCATTAGAAGCTTCTGATAGGCTAATTGACGTCATTTGAGTCAATTGGAGGTGTACCTGTGGATGTATTTCAAGGCCTAACTTCAAACTCAGTGCCTCTTTGCTTCACATCATGGGAAAATCAAAAGAAATCAGCCAAGACCTCAGAAAAAAATGTGTAGACCTCCACAAGTCTGGTTCATCCTTGGGAGCAATTTCCAAACGCCTGAAGGTACCACGTTCATCTGTACAAACAATAGTACGCAAGTATAAACACCATGGGACCACGCAGACGTCATACTGCTCAGGAAGGAGACGCGTTCTGTCTCCTAGAGATGAACGTGCTTTGGTGCGAAAATTGCAAATCAATCCCAAAACAACAGCAAAGGACCTTGTGAAGATGCTGGAGGAAACAGGTACAAAAATATCTATATCCACAGTAAAACGAGTCCTATATCGACATAACCTGAAAGGCCGCTCAGCAAGGAAGAAGCCACTGCTCCAAAACCGCCATGAAAAAGCCAGACTATGGTTTGCAACTGCACATGGGGACAAAGATCGTACTTTTTGGAGAAATGTCCTCTGGTCTGATTAAACGAAAATAGAACTGTTTGGCCATAATGACCATCGTTATGTTTGGAGGAAAAAGGGGGTTGCTTGCAAGCCGAAGAACACCATCCCAACCGTGAAGCACGGGGTGGAAGCATCATGCTGTGGGGTGCTTTGCTGCAGGAGGGACTGGTGCACTTAACAAAATAGATGGCATCATGAGGAAGGAAAATTATGTGGATATATTGAAGCAACATCTCAAGACATCAGTCAGGAAGTTAACGCTTGGTCGCAAATAGTCAATGACCCAAAGCATACTTCCAAAGTTGTGGCAAAATGGCTTAAGGACAACAAAGTCAAGGTATTGGAGTTGCCATCACAAAGCCCTGACCTCAAGCCTATAGAAAATGTGTGGGCAGAACTGAAAAGGCGTGTGCGAGCAAGGAGGCCTACAATCCTGACTCAGTTACACCAGCTCTGTCAGGAGGAATGGGCCAAAATTCACCCAACTTATTGTGGGAAGCTTGTAGAAGGCTACCCGAAACGTTTGACCCAAGTTAAACAATTTAAAGGCAATGCTACCAAATACTAATTGAGTGTATGTAAACTTCTGACCCACTGGGAATGTGATGAAAGAAATAAAAGCTGAAATAAATCATTCTCTCTACTATTATTCTGACATTTCACATTCTTAAAATAAAGTGGTGATCCTAACTGACCTAAGACAGGGAATTTTACTAGGATTAAATGTCAGGAATTGTGAAAAACTGAGTTTAAATGTATTTGGCTAAGGTGTATGTAAACTTTCGACTTCAACTGTATATAAGGTCCCACAGTTGACAGTGCATGTCAGAGCAAAAAGCAAGCCATGAGGTCGAAGGAATTGTGTCGAGGAACAGATCTGGGGAAGGGTACCAAAACAATTCTGCAGCATTAAAAGCGTCCCCAAGAACACAGTGGCCTCCATCATTCTTAAATGGAAGAAGTTTGGAACCACCAAGACTCTTCCTAGAGCTGGCTGCCCGGCCAAACTGAGTAATCGGGGGAGAAGGGCCTTGATCAGGGAGGTGACCAAGAACCCGATGGTCACTCTGACAGAGCTCCAGAGTTCCTCTGTGGAGAGGGGAGAACCTTCCAGAAGGACAACCATCTCTGTAGCACTCCACCAATTAGGCCTTTATGGTACAGTGGCCAGACAGAAGCCACTCCTCAGTAAAAAGGCACATGACAGCCCGCTTGGAGTTTGCCAAAAGGCACCTAAAGGACTCTCAGACCATGAGAAACAAGATTCTCTGGTCTGATGAAACCAAGATTGAACTCTTTGGCCTGAATGCCAAGCGTCACGTCTGAATGAAACCTGGCACTATCCCTACGGTGAAGCATGGTGGTGACAGCATCATGCTGTGGGGATGTTTTTCAGCGGCAGGGACTGGGAGACTAGTCAGGATCAAGGGAAAGATGAACGGAGCAAAGTACAGAGAGATCATTGATGAAAACCTGCTCCAGAGCTCTCAGGACCTCAGACTGGGGCAAAGGTTAATCTTCCAACAGGACAACGACCCTAAGCACACAGCCAAAATAATGCAGGAGTGGCTTCGGGACAAATCTCTGAATGTCCTTGAGTGGCCCTGCCAGAGCCCGGACTTGAACCCAATCGAACATCTCTGGAGAGACCTGAAAATAGCTGTGCAGCGATGCTCCCCATCCAAACTAACAGAGCTTCAGAAGATCTGCAGTGAAGAATGGGAGAAACTCCCCAAATACAGGTGTGCCAAGTTTGTAGCTTTATACCCAACAAGTAAATGGTCTGAATACTTATGTAAATGTGATATTTCAGTTCAGTATTGTTAATAAATTAGCACAAATGTTTTTGCTTTGTCATTATGGGGTATAGTGTATAGATTGATGATAAAATATTTTTTTAATCAATTTTAGAATAAGGCTTTAACGTAACAAAATGTGGGAAAAGTCAAGGGGTCTGAACACTTTCCAAATGCACTGTATGATAAACAGAGTAGCAGCAGCATATTTGATGATTATGTGTGTGCGCGTGTGTAGAGCAGGGTTTCCGTAAGCTGACAAAAAAATGTTTTTAACTTTTGCCCGCCAAAATGACCAGGATAAGCTTTTGGGTTTGTTGCAAAAATAATGCATTTTATTAATTGATGGAAATACATTTGACCGTCATGACTATTGGTCTATAGGTTCATTTGCATAATTTTGTGGAATTAAATTGGCCTTATCTATCACACATGCACAGCAGATACACACATACAGAGCCTATTTTGTGCAAGATTTCTCCTGCAGCTCCTCAGCTGGTTGCTGCTGGAGAAAAACAGGTTATTTTATAAGCCCATTCATTGCGCAAATATTTTAAATGCAATCGCTTGTTAAAAACAGTTTTAGTGCACGATTTCTCAACTGGTAATTGAAGCGCGCCTCCCATTCACCATTCAAGTGCACGCAACAGGCTATCAGCACTTTACAACGTGAACTGGAGGCAGTATGCATTTTGAAAACATACTTCATTGTTTGAAACCTTAATGTTTTATTTTATATTATGAGGCGTGTCTTAACTTGCTTCAAAGTAGACTATAGGCTAAATCTAAAAGTTAAAAGTAAACTATGCGAGATCACCAGCCTCTGCCATTTGGACACATTGATACACCGTGATCCATTGGCAGCTAAAGAAATTAGCGCATGGAACTCATAGCCTATAGGCCAATGCAGAAGTAGGCCTATAACTACCATTGCTCTTTCACGCCGAGGATTGGTGATTAAATAGCTTACTCTGAGGAACTACACTCACCGGACAGTTTGTTAGGTACACCACCCCATTCACGAAAATATATCGCTCCTACAGAGTGAGTCACGTGGCCGTGGCATTCAGTTACTGTTTGATTGAACGTTAGAATGGGCAAAACGAGTGACCTAAGCGACTTTGAGCGTGGTATGATCGTCGGTGCCAGGCGCGCCAGATCCAGTATCTCAGAAATGGCCGCCCTCCTGGGCTTTTCACGTACGACAGTGTCTAGGGTTTACCGAGAATGGTGCAATAAACAAAAAACATCCAGTCAGCAGCAGTCATGTGCGCGAAAACAGCTCTTTGATGAGAGAGGTCGAAGGAGAATGTCAAGAATCGTGCAAGCTAACAGGCGGGCCACAGACAGACAAATAACGGCGCTGTACAACAGTGGTGTGCAGAACGGCATCTCGGAACGCACAACTTGTCGATCCTTGTCACGGATGGGCTATTGCAAGAGAAGACCACACTGGTTCCTCTCCTATCTAAATAAAGACAAAATGCCAGGAGGTGGAGGTGGCATCCCCCACTGACAGCTCACATTGGCCTGCCTGCCTGGGGAGACTCTTCTATGTGGGGCCAAACCCCCTGCTTCCACACCCACAAAGGAGACAAGACCTGACCATGGAGGCGCTGCAGTCGTTTCACCTTTCACCTCCTTCATTCTCTCCTCTCGCTCTGTCTGCTTCCATCTCCAGGATATGATAGTTAAGAGGAGAGAGAAGCACCCTTCATACAACCATGTGGTGCCTATAATTGATTAATGGCAATAAAAATATTTGGTCTTCAGTTAATAATTTCTCTCCCTCCCTCCCCCCCTCCCTCTGAAATGACAGCAACACGACTCTGCATCTTCTCTCATTTGAATCCTACTTCAACAAACTAAGAGATAAATAAATAAATAAATAAATAAGCTGACGTTCTCCAGGAATCAACCGCGCCATCTTGAAAGGCCACCAAGTCAAACAGCAGTTTGAGGTGAGGGGAAACCAAAATCAAACTGAAGCCCAGCTGAAGCCTCGCGGCGTCCAGACGTGCCTGCTCTACCACTCCCCGAGCCAGAGGGAGGAAGAGAAAAGAGGGAGAAAGAGGGGTAATAGTGACAGGAAAAAGCCAGAGTCCGAGCCAAGAGCAACAGCATACTACAACCCTCTCTCCATCAGTAAGTAGCACTTAATGCTGCATATCCAGTCAGTTAGAGAGAACCACATCCTCCTGAAGCCAGCCATACTGGAGCAGCACTTTTTCCAATGGTGTAGGAAGAATGGGCGGTGGTCATGTATTTGAGTTTAAATGGATATCAGATACACTCATGGTACAACTATATTGCCCAGAGGATCACCCATGCTAGCTGGGCTGATGAGACAGAATAAAAGGTTTCTAGATTTTGCAAGCAAATATAGTGTATAGGTAGTGAGGGAAAAAGGTATTTGATCCCCTGCTGATTTTGTACGTTTGCCCACTGACAAAGAAATTATCAGTCTATAATTTTATTGGTAGGTTTATTTGAACAGTGAGAGACAGAATAACAACAAAAATATCCAGAAAAACACATGTCAAAAATGTTATAAATTGATTAGCATTTTAATGAGGGAAATAAGTATTTGACCCCCTCTCAATCAGTAAGATTTCAGGCTCCCAGGTGTCTTTTATACAGGTAACGAGCTGAGATTAGGAGCACACTCTTAAAGGGAGTGCTCCTAATCTCAGTTTGTTACCTGTATTTAAGACACCTGTCCACAGAAGCAATCAATCAATCAGATTCCAAACTCTCCACCATGACCAAGACCAAAGAGCTCTCCAAGGATGTCAGGGACAAGATTGTAGACCTACACAAGGCTGGAATGGGCTACAAGACCATCGCCAAGCAGCTTGGTGAGAAGGTGACAACAGTTGGTGCGATTATTCGCAATTGGAAGAAACACAAAATAACTGTCAATCTCCCTCGGCCTGGGGCTCCATGCAAGATCGCACCTCGTGGAGTTGCAATGATCATGAGAACGGTGAGGAATCAGCCCAGAACTACACGGTAGGATCTTGTCAATGATCTCAAGGCAGCTGGGACCATAGTCACCAAGAAAACAATTGGTAACACACTACGCCGTGAAGAACTGAAATCCTGCAGTGCCCGCAAGGTCCCCCTGCTCAAGAAAGCACACATATACAGGTCCGTCTGAAGTTTGCCAATGAACATCTGAATGATTCAGAGGAGAACTGGGTGAAAGTGTTGTGGTCAGATGAGACCAAAATCGAGCTCTTTGGCATCAACTCAACTCGCCGTGTTTGGAGGTGGAGGAATGCTGCCTATGACCCCAAGAACACCACCCCCACCGTCAAACATGGAGGTGGAAACATTATGCTTTGGGGGTGTTTTTCTGCAAAGGGGACAGGACAACTTCACCACATCAAAGGGACGATGGACGGGGCCATGTACCGTCAAATCTTGGTGAGAACCTCCTTCCCTCAGCCAGGGCATTGAAAATGGGTCGTGGATGGGTATTCCAGCATGACAATGACCCAAAACACACGGCCAAGGCAACAAAGGAGTGGCTCAAGAAGAAGCACATTAAGGTCCTGGAGTGGCCTAGCCAGTCTCCAGACCTTAATCCCATAGAAAATCTGTGGAGGGAGCTGAAGGTTTGAGTTGCCAAACGTCAGCCTCGAAACCTTAATGACTTGGAGAAGATCTGCAAAGAGGAGTGGGACAAAATCCCTCCTGAGATGTGTGCAAACCTGGTGGCCAACTACAAGAAACATCTGACCTCTGATTGCCAACAAGGGTTTTGCCACCAAGTACTAAGTCATGTTTTGCAGGGGTCAAATACTTATTTCCCTCATTAAAATGCAAATCAATTTATAACATTTTTGACATGCGTTTATCTGGATTTCTTTGTTGTTATTCTGTCTCTCACTGTTCAAATAAACCTACCATTAAAATGATAGACTGATCATGTCTTTGTCAGTGGGCAAACGTACAAAATCAGCAGGGGATCAAATACTTTTTTCACTCACTGTATGTGAGTGTGTGTGGAGAAAGACAGTAGGACAGAGAGAGACTTCTCCATTCTGTCACTGAGTTGGGACTAGGTGAGCACTAAGACAAGATTTCTCCCACGCACCATTGCACCCTGGGAAGTCAACCACACCTCCCATAGGGGCTTGTGGAGAGGGAGGTGGGGGGGGGTGGGGGGAATGGGGTGATATCGCTTTCTCTCATCACAGTATAATGAAAATAAACTAGTGTGGAGGAAAACATAGCCGTTGCCAAATGGAAGAAGGCCTTAACAGCCACCCTGAACAACACAAAGCTGACAGCTCAACAAAACGCCTAGCCAGAGCCTTCATTCTGTCTCTGAGGGCTGCAGGTAGGAATGTGATGACACTATGGAGGAGATGAGGTCTTGTTCCCACACCAGGCAGAGAACCACGCTAAGGGTTTGGACACAGTACACTGAAGCAACACTCTCCTTCAGGGACTCCCCAACCATTAGCATGAAGCTAAATCTAAACTGAACACCACTGTAATATGCTAACAATTAATTAGCATTGACCTAAATGGCAGTGTGTGCCCCATTAAGCCAGCCTGCATTGGGCTCTGTTTACTATTGAGTGAAATCATGCAGGCCGAGTGTTCGTATGAGCTCATCGTGCTTTAAAACTAGCTAGACTAGGCCGACCCAAGGTGCATGCTGGACAATCACTAGCATTGCTGTGTGAGCTAGCCTGTGTGGGTGCTGTTTGTATGCTTACTATGCGGTAGGCTTAAGGCATCCTGCACAGTCAGGACAGTCAGCGTGTTTACATGTGGCGTGCGGTACTCACCATAGGGATGCCGGTGGAGAAGATGGTGGTTTTGACCACCTGTTTCTGCTTCTCAATCTGGGTCTCCAGCTGGGCGGCCCGGTCCTTGTGTTGGGCCAGCAGGATAGTGGCGGGGACATGAGAGCGCTCCTGGAGGGGAACATACAAATACAGGTATGAGGTATGTCATCATATTTATGTGTGTGTATGCATTTTCAAAAACCACTGAATCATGATCTAGCCTCAAGCAAAACCCGTATTTAATCCAAGTAAATGATGGGAGGAGCTTCAAAGACTGGCACCTGTAAATGAGATGTGTAACTTGTGAACCTCAGAGTTCACAACATCAATCACACACACCTCCCTATAACTGCACAACTAACAAACTAAGGTGCTCTGAGGCTAGTCATTAGATTATTGATGCAGGCCAGGTTAAAAACCGTGGTGGTATTATGTTGCCTTTTCAAGTACTCTGCTCCTTCTTCATCTCCATTAAGCGAAGGTCGGACATTGTAATTTCACAGGTGGAGTGTTGCCAAGCGTAGAGGTCTAAGAACAAAAAGGCAAGGCATGGCGTTCACAGAGGGAGCAGGACATTATTGTCGAGGTAGACAGGCGGTGGGGACAGAACTGTGAGTGTTTTCATCACTAGGCAGGAAGGAAAGTGTGGAGCAGAATAATGATCAACTGATGGCTCCTTATCAGGATCTATTGCAAACACTATCAGTCTATAATGATCGCTCGTGTTCGTGTTCGTGTGTGTGTGTGTGTGTGTGTGTGTGTGTGTGTGTGTGTGTGTGTGTATGACCCCGGGCCTCAGAGATTTCTACTGTAAATGCTGGCACACAGGAGCGTGTCCCCGGGGGCTGAATGCTCATCTCCCAACAGACAACAGAGGCCCAGGGTTTAAACAAACAGCTCAAACTGCTATCTGTGATAACTCTTTACCAGGCAGCTCTACAGGGCCAATCACTTCCAAAGCCTGCCGCTAAACAAAATGGAGCCAGGAGGCTTTGGCAACACAGAATGCTAACAATGCTGAGGGGAAAGCAAAGCTTCAGCAGCCCCACCGCAGAAGGAGTGTGTGTGTGTGTGTGTGTATGTGTCATTGTCTAATTATCTATATCCTGGTTGTTCTTCCTCTTGGATTGTGACAGTATGTATGTCACCTGATTGTTTTAGAACTCTCTGTTTGCTGCAGTTTGCCTGTGTGGTGCTATGTGGCAATCTGTGTTTATTAGTGTGACTGTATGTGGTGTGTGTATGTGTCTCACCAGTTCGTCCAGTAGAGCCTGCTTGCTCTTCCTCTTGGCCTGTAACTGTCTCTGTTCCTCCTGCAGAGTCTCCAGCCTGCGCTGCTCGTTCCCCTGCTGCTCCAACAACAGCAGCTCTTCCAACTCCTCCTGCTCTCGAGTCTGACGGAGGAGAGAGAGAGGGTGGGGTGAGGGAAAAATGAGAGATAAAGAGAGAGAAAAGAAGAGAGGGAGAGGAGTCGGAGAGAAAATAATCAATATCATAGTAGACAGAGTATTGCAGAGGAGGAGACAGAGGGTGCAGACCATTTAGTACAACAGAATAATGCATAAGCGATGCGCTTCATCAGGCAAAGCAGAGTGAGTCAGTGTGGGGTTACAGGTACCCACCAGCTTGGCCTTGTTCTTCTGGATGATGTCTCTATTCTCTCTCTGGTAAGCCTCCATGATCTGTTTAGTCCCCTCCACCTCTAGGTTGTTGGTCAGGTTATAGACTGGAAAGGAGAGAGCAGGGCAGCCCTCCATCAACACACTAGCATGCACTTCACTTCAAATGATCTAGGACTGATACTGGAAATCGGATTCGGCACAAGCTAAAGTATGATGTTGCAAAGCATCTGACTCGATAATTCAATGCATTTTAATTGTATAAGTAAGGTTGAATGTTTAAATTGTATCTATCCCTATTCAAATAAACAATTGAAACATATAGGGTTTGCCAGTGCATTTCTATATAAGTATTGAGCCATGTTTCTGACGATGTAAGCATAGGAGGCCGTAGGAGAGGTCTAACACATTGTCACAGTGCAAACACCATCTGACAGGGATCTCGGAGAATTGGCACAGAGAGACTAGTGGGTCTCTGACCCTGGCTGGCACTGATGCCTGTAAAACATCAACAACCAGAGCCAAGGCCAGATCAATGCACTAAGACCAGGCTGAACCCCCCCTATCACCACTGGGTCCACAGCCTCCTCTCACCGATCTCCTCCACTCGCTCCAAGTAGTCATTGTATTCTCTCAAGCTGGAGAAGTCAAAGTCTCTCTTGTTGTAACTGTGAGGGAGAAAAAAGCTAAGAGTTTATATATGTATTAAGCCTAATGCTTGTTTGAAGACATTACATTGAAACAGCAGAGCTAAATAAAGAAAGATGAGGGATGGATAGAATAGGAGGGGCTGAGAGGCAAAAGTATGGCAGGGAAAGAGCTTTCCTATTTGAGCAAACCCTGGGGGGCCCATTGTCTACAAAACAAACAGCATCATGACAAAGACAAAGGCAGCTTAAGGAGAGGGAGGAGTGGTCTGAACACACAGAGACACACCCTTCTCCCCCGTACCCCTCACTCACATCTTGAGCACCTTCTTGCGGATCTCCACCTCCTTGTCGATAGCGGGGTCTTCAAAGAGCTGCACGCGGAAGTTACTCTTCCTCAGGGGCGTGTCGCACTGCACACAGTTCCCCGAGCCGCGCACAAACAGCATGTCCACACAGCTCTCACATCTGAGAAGAGGAGACAGTAACACAGATATGGTAAACCAGTGTTTCACCAAACTTGGTCCTCGGGACACCAAGTGGTGCATGTTTTGTTTTTTGCCCTAACACTACACAGCTGATTAAAATGATAAAAGCTTAATGATTCATTGATTATTTGAATCACTTGTGTAGTGCTAGGTCAAAAAACAAACGTGCACCCCTTGTGGTCCCGAGTTTGGGAAACCCTGTGGTAAACATATACACACAGCTGTAGAGGAAACTATATTATATGGAGCAGGCATGTCAAAATCTCTTACCTACTGTATGTGCATGTCTAATGCACTTTTCCTTAGCAATGGCCTGGTGGTATATTTCCATTTGATATAATATGTCTGTGAGTTATCAGCCTCACAGCAGGTGATAATAGCCATCTTATATTTTTACAGTATGAATCATGAATGGAATGTTGATTCCCCCCCTTCTCTCTCACAGAAATTAATCTGACACCCCTGCCATTGAGTGTGTCTGCACTGGAAAAACTGTTTTAAAAAAAATATCATTTCAAAGGAACTCATAGTCAGTGTGCCACGTTGCATAGAAAACAAAATGTAGTTCAGCAATGCACCCACAGCTTCTCTCATCACTAAACTATTTCAAATTCCACTGATCCTGAAGTTCCCTGAAAGGCTCTAGGTTCTTTCAACATTATCAGGATCATAATCATTTTTAAATGACCTTGAAAGTGCTCTAGCAATTGGCCTAATATTAATTACATGTTTACATTTTAGCAGAGATGAGATCAAAACAATGACAAAACAGTTACAGTAGATTTAGGCTAGAGATTAATACGTCATAAGGCATTATAAACTGCATTGATAAAGTAAGTCTAACCACAGGACTACTATTGTTGCATGACACACAAATCCCATCTCATCGTAAGTCAATGTCCACCAATAGGAAAGCATTCCAATGCAGGGGCTTCTTTCCTCCACAACCAATCAGGACAACACGGCCGTAGCAACGACCTGAGCCAACTTTGGGCCGAGCAACATTTACTCATCAATCACATCTTTAAGCAGGTAGGCGTTTACCCATCAATCACACTCAAGTGAGGGGTGGACCCTGAAGACAATGGAGAAGGCCTTAAGTCTTCCCTAAGTAGGCGGCTGGAGGGGCGAGCAGGGGGGCTGGATAAACGTTTTCACAGTCCACTCTTAAGTCTCTGAGAAGCTTTATTCCACTGGAATTCACCTTCTGTAGGCTTCCTGCTCCTAGCTGCCCACCTTCAGAAGCAAGCCCCAACATCTGGTTTCCAAATGGCCTCATCTGGGGTGACTACTGCCGTTTTAACCCCAAATTGTTGTTGCTTTTTCAATGTGATGAAATTCTGGGGGAAATCATCTTGGGCCTCCATTTTTTTTTTTTAAGTGTTTGTTTCCAAAGTCGCATTGCTTTCAAAACTTCTTTAGAATGTGGGTCCTTTAGGCCTAGATGCAGTAAAGCCTTTTCACCTCATCAGCAGGATTCTCAATGAAAAAGCAGTTATGGGAGAAACTGCAGCACTATGGGCTTTACCTGTTTACATATCAGATATGGGTCAATCAAAGCAAACTTGCCAAAAGATAATTAACACCAAAACACCCTCTAGTATAGAACAGAGCTCACAAAACATTGCAAATAGGCCTAGTGTTCAACAACTGCTGGATTTACCACAAAAACATAGATGAAACAAAAGTTATCCTATACGTGGTTGGTCCCCAGGACCATGAGAGAGCCCCCTGATCAAGTGCAGCCCAGAAGGGGCAGATGTTCACTGTGGCCCCAGGCTACAGGAGATGTATAGGCCTGGCCATATGGAGGTAGAAGGGGGGTTTCTGCTTGTTTCCACGGGCCCACAAAGAGCCCATTCATCAAGCAGGGACAGGAGTGGGGCGTAGCTTGCCCCCTGCCCCGTAAATGGACCACACAACGGACCCTCCACAGGGGAAATCCTGTGTAATTCTAGAGCGAAGAGGTGAAGCTATGAGAAGATTGGAGGGAGGAGACTTTCAAAGTGAACTTGCCATCTTTAGGCTAGGTCCTCTCAAGCGAGCCATCTGTATAGGACCCTCTCTCTGATTGTGCCTTTCTCCTGCTGCTGGGCATAAGGGCTTGGGAGAGACCATATGTCTAGCATCATACACACAGTTTCTCCAGCATACGCTCGCTCTCCCTCTTTCTGTCTCTGTTTCCTTCTCTCCCAAGGCTGCTCTCACTGCAGCAGAGTGGTGAGTGAGCCCTGCACCCCCCAGCCCTCGCTCTCTCTCACCTGTCCTGTTCAGAGCTCCTGGCTCATATCTCTCCCATCTGCAGCTGTCAGCAGGTCAGGGGGAGGTAAACAGGGGCCTGGCACAGCAAAGACACACCCACCCCTCCACCACAACCCAAGGGCCAGTGACATTGCCTGCCTGCCTGCCTCCCTCCTCTACGGTAGAGAAGGTAGGAACAACACAGCCACATAGGGGCTGGTTCACCCGTTTCTCCCATGAAGCCCTCTCTATGCTCTGGACTGGGCCTAGGCCCAGACAGGAGATCCCTTTGTGTAGCAATCAACTGTAGTAATCATCAAACACTGCTAACCTGCTGTGACGCCCTTTTCCTGCCTGTGACACCCAACACATTTACGTCATTTAGCAGACGCTCTTATCCAGAGCGACTTACAAATTGGTGCATTCACCTTATAGCCAGTGGGATAACCACTTTACAATATGTTTATTCTTTTTTTGTTTTTATGTTGTTGTTGTTTTGTTTGTTTTTTTTTGGGGGGTAAGGGGGGGTAGAAGGATTACTTTATCATATCCCAGGTATTCCTTAAAGAGGTGGGGTTTCAAGTGTCTCCGGAAGGTGGTGAGTGACTCCGCTGTCCTGGCGTCGTGAGGGAGCTTGTTCCACCATTGGGGTGCCAGAGCAGCGAACAGTTTTGACTGGGCTGAGTGGGAACTGTACTTCCGCAGAGGTAGGGGGGCCAGCAGGCCAGAGGTGGATGAACGCAATGCCCTCGTTTGGGTGTAGGGACTGATCAGAGCCTGACGGTACGGAGGTGCCGTTCCCCTCACAGCTCCGTAGGCAAGCACCTGCAGAGCCACAGCCAAAAAACACTGGGACACTTGATTGGCTCTTAAAACTAATGGGAAGAGGAATGTTATAAATTACACTGTACATTATCAAGCATAAAACAGGATATTTTTGTTTCTTCAATTTCATTCAAACATAGTAAATCATAATCAACACATTGTCTATGAAAAAATCTAATTTTTGTGACAGATGAGATTTGGTTCTGGGTTCTGAGTGTAAATATTGTGCATCAACAATAGCACACCAAACCTTGAAATCATGAGTTATCAAATGACCAGCAGCCGGGACAGTCAAAAACAATTACCAATGTGTGTGGTTGCAGTTTCCTAGCAGCACCCAAATAATCTGGTAAACAGTTCTTAAGAGCACCATCAAGGTGACTGGAGCTAGGAAGGGCGATCCTCTAAATTGCTTTATTGCAAAGTTATTTAAATATTCTCCAAGGGTGACCCTGCGTCCAGATAGAACAGAAGTTATGAGTGTGCTGACCTGATGACGAAGCACGGCCACTTCCTGATGGTACGGATAATAAACATACAGGGTCTTACATATGCTCCAGCAGACACCAGCATTTTCCTCACGCTCCACTGTCACTGCATAACAACACCCATAAAATCGTGGAGACTGGGAGGACGTCTGGGCTTACAAACAGGGGAAGTAATTGGGGACAGCTTTCTTGCAATCTTTTTCTGTTACTTCCAAAGAGACTGAGGCACTACATCAACCAGAGTTGATATCTATATGGTTACAGTTCAGTATCACATGTTCTTATAATAAAAATAAACAACAAGCCAACGTTGTCTATTTAAGTGATAATGCCCGAGAAGCCGGTGTTTGGAGGATATATTTGGCACGGGTGTTGTTAAGCCCGCGACGAAAAATAAACCTGTGCATACTGTACAGCTTGTAAACAAGACACACTGAGACACACTGTGACAAGCAGAAGTGTTTATGTTGCAGATAGAAAGGGAAGATGAAAAACGGCAAACATGTTGACATCATGCACCTACATAGTTCTTCACTTTCAGCTTTGATAGCTACATAGCAGATTAAACTCAACTCCACGAGTTGAGTTTAGTCGGCTAGCTCCATAGCAGAAGTACCACTAGCTAACATTACAGTTTATTTTCTATTCCTTGTTGTAGTTGTCTGGCTAAATAACATATATAACGGGTTGAAACCCTGCAGCTATATCTATGAAGCTAGCTAGGTAGGCTAGCTCGTTTGGTCACTGCTGGGCTTGCTAGCTAGTTAACATGAATGGATACTCACAGCGTGTGGCCACAAACGTTCACCATCAGTTTCAGGGACGGATTCCTGTATTTTGTTGTCTTGCATCTCGGACACCCTTGGTCGTCCATCTCTACAAAGCACAGATATGAGAGAAAACAGATGTCAACAACGAACTAGCCAGCAAGCTAGTAAGTTAGCAATCTTTCTTGACAGTTCACTCAAGCGGTCAAATGTGTCACCTTAAAATAGTCCCGATGAGAACGTCGCTGGTAAGAACTGTTCCTAGTTAATGCTTCCTCAAAGCGCACCTCACAAAGAGGACAAATGCACTATAGTGATAAATATTGTTATTGTCCAATGATTACAAGAATAAACTCACACACGACCATTTCAGAATTCCACAATGCTTAGTCCTACCGGTATTTCAAAAATGTAAACTGAAATGATGCATATTCATTTGAAAACATGAGACACTCACTAGAATAATCAGCAAAAAACATTGTTAATAATAATAATAATAGGCTAAAAATAATACCTAATGATAATAGGTTTATGCATCATCTATATATTATTTTTGCATTATGATAATCAAATAGCCTATCATTTCATTTCCATTAGCCAAGCTAACTCATTAGCCTAACTTTCATCAGTTTGCTTTTTTACATTAATCGAAGTTGGAATTGAAGGCATAATGGCAAGGGTAGGCTTTCATCTCACCGAGTATTTATTTATTTCTCTAAAAGGGGCAGTCCATTGTCACATAGCTCAGTTGGTGCAGTAAAAAAATAATATGCCATAATGCAGACTTTATGGATAGTATTTTCCGCTCCCATAACAAAATCCCAAACACATTTACCTTGTACAGGTAAGCCTCTGAAATACGTTACGTCATGTTTGAGTGACAGCTGCAAACCAAACACTCGTCTCTGGATCGCGGTCGCTCCTCCCTGGCGTAGTCCGTCGTAACCAATTGGGTGGCTCTCCTGCAGACAGACCCCAATGCCCCCTTCTTGCTACAGTTCCCGCAGAGTAAAAGTCACGTTGGAACTAAAGGGGAGAGCTATCCATTTACAGCTGCTGCCAGATATTCGATCGCGTTCGCATGGCGAGGGGGTAACCTGATCGGCTGAAGGCTTGCCGAAACCAGGGAGGAGTGACTTACCAGGAAGGCTTGAAAAATGTATTCTTCTTCAGGAGAAGTCACAATTTCAAATAACATCAAGAAGGAAAATGTAAAGACGGACAAGCGAGAGTGCATCAAGCTTCTAGCGCTGGATACGGCGGAGTTGTCTATGGAGCGCGCAACTTCGAACACTGATGCGGTCCACAGTGAACTTCTGGTGAGCGCGGCTTCCTCGCTGGCATTCTCCCCCGAGCAAGTGGCGTGCGTCTGCGAGGCTCTGCAGCAGGGAGGCAATGTGGACCGGCTGGCCAGGTTTTTATGGTCCTTACCACAGAGTGACCTGCTACGTGGCAACGAAAGCATCCTGAAAGCCCAAGCTCTTGTCGCTTTTCATCAGGCTCGGTACCAGGAGCTCTACAGTGTTTTGGAGAACCACAACTTCAGTCCATTCAATCACTCTTCGCTGCAAGAGCTATGGTATAAGGCACGGTACACCGAGGCAGAGAAAGCGCGGGGGAGACCCCTGGGCGCCGTGGATAAATATCGCCTGCGGAGAAAGTACCCACTACCCCGGACTATCTGGGACGGGGAAGAGACAGTATACTGCTTCAAAGAGCGGTCCCGCAACGCGCTGAAAGATCTATACAAGCAGAATAGATACCCCTCTCCAGCCGAGAAAAGAAACCTCGCTAAAATCACGGGACTGTCCTTGACGCAGGTCAGCAACTGGTTCAAAAACAGGAGACAGAGGGACAGAAACCCGTCCGAAGCACAATCAAAAAGGTGAGAAAATAATCCGTTGATTGCTTGATTTTACGCAAATGGCACAGTGTGCGTAATGGCGTACTAAATTCAATAAACTCATAAATGCATTACCAGGAGTCATTTTGAGAGATTATTGCTGGCAAGGTCGAGCAGGCTTGCCTTGTATCATACATGCACACCTGACTGTAGCCTCTAACTATTGCGTTGTAATCGCTCATAGAGCTTGGTGTGTGAATTGACATCGTAAATCATTCACATTATAATATTGGCACAAAAAATAGTGTGCCAGGTAGCATACACGCCGCTAATGTTTTGAAATATGAGGCTGTTGCCATCCAGATCAGGTTTCATTTGCGTGTTCGGGCACTAAGAGCATGGACACTAGTCCAACATAAGCCTACTCTATTCCAAATATAACTTTCATAGTCTAAATTGTGTTATAATGGTGTTATAAATAAGTTGTTTTTATAGATGTAGCCTATACATATGAATAGTCTCCGTTCTTGTGTGTGTTTGTGTGTGTGTGTTCAAAACCAACTGAATCCAATTCTCACCACATAAATCACTTTGGCAATTTACTTTTCCTCTTAAGCCGGGGGGAATCGGAACACCTCCCCCTCATTAGAAAATCCCCCACCCCCAGACAGATAGATATTATTCCCTTCTTTTTATGTTTTCTTCTCTGTGAGCAAAGCTCGCGCGCACCTGGTGGAGGTGACCTCTTACCCACCCGGCACACGCTGGTTGAATCAACGTTGTTTTCCACGTCATTTCAACGAAATTACGTCGAACCAGCGTGGAATAGACTTTGAATTGACGTCTGTGCCCAGTGGGTACTCTCTCTCTCTCTCTCTCTCTCTCTCTCTCTCTCTCTCTCTCTCTCTCTCTCTCTCTCTCTCTCTCTCTCTCTCTCTCTCTCTCTCTCTCTCTCTCTCTCTCTCTCTCTCTCTCTCTCTCTCTCTCTCTCTCTCTCTCTCTCTCTCTCTCTCTCTCTCTTCTTCCTCTCTCTGTCTCGCTCGCTCTCACCACAAACTTCCCAAAATATGATGTCATAAATTGCTCAAAGGCATTTCCACTTCATTCCAGTTTGTGTGGGCCAATAATTATATTGGCAATGACTAAACATTATTGTGCTTTGAGTGACAAAATAAGTGATTATAAGCCGGAGTTATTGAGTTAATTTATGGAGAAGAGGAATAGGATTTACGCTTCTTCAATAATTGGCATACAGGCCTCAGGACGATGAAGAAGAAGTTTCTCAGAGTCAATAAGGCTCTTTATTTTAGGGAAATGCAGGTGTTTCAGTCACTCACTCATGGTGAAAAATACGATTCAGATGGCATTGTTCGATTTCCTAATATTTTACTAACATTATTAACATAAAAAGTGAAGCTACGCCAACAGAAAAATAAAAAAACGTTATATGCCAATGACCACTTAAGAAATTACAAATAAAGGTATTTGACCATTTGTGTTGTCATGCTGCGACCACTTGCATTTGTGACCCCGTAATTTATTGCGCCAAATGGTAGGCCTGAAGGAGTATAACTAAAGGAGGGCTATAATACAATTTACTCTCCATGTGGTAAAACGTTTGGTAGTAGACTTTCCTCATTAAAGCCATGTTTGTGAGATCTCCATGGATCACCTCTGTTGTTGTGCCCACAAATATCCTATAAAATTATATAGCCTATGTAATGTGGTTGTATCACTATTTCAATAGGCTAAGAGAGTTGAGGTATGGATAAAGTTGCTTTGACATATCAGCCATATTTCTTTGTATGCAAATAATGTATTTCTATGATTATTTCAGTTTCAAAATCTGTCTGTCTTACTAACTCTGTTGGTAGTAAGACTCCACCTCTGCACTCATCAGTGACAGGAACATAAGTCAAACCAGTAGGACAACTTACTTTGCTGAGCTCAATTCTTCCTCATACAATTCCATCAATAAAGTCTACCATGAGTTAAGAAGAGGACATATTTTCTTCAGAGTCCCTGAGCTGCTTTCAATATCTCACTCTCTTCTCCCCCCGGCATTTTTTCCCACAGTGAATCTGATGGCAACCACAGCACAGAGGATGAGTCTAGTAAAGGGCAGGAGGAGCTCTCTCCACGCCCCCTCTCCAATTCATCTGACGGGACGATGACCCATGGGGTCCTCCCCCTGCAGACAGGGTCTCTGGACTGTGGGGTAATCATCCAACAGATTGGGGACATCAAGATGCCCCCTGGATCCAGCAGCGGGGTGCTCTTCAATGGAAACCTAGTGACAAGTAACCCCTCCACTGTCTTCCATAACGGTGGCTCGTCTTACCTCCAGGCCCCCAGCAACATCCTGTTCAATGGGCTCAACCTGGGTGTCCAGCCCCTGGCCTTCAACCCCCTGCGGCCCTCTGGGGGGGTCCTGATGGGGGGCTCTGGCGTGGACATGCAGATGCAGGCAGGCCAGGAGAAGGGGCTGGGCGGCTCCAGTGTGGACTACGCCTCCTACTCCGGCTGTGTAAACGGGGCAGAGGTGAAGCTGGAGGGGGTTCACAGCATGGCAGCTCAAAATGGCGACTCGTCCATCCTCACGTTCAGCTCGTCCTCAGGGGCGCTCCAGCTGGGCGGTTACAGTCTGGTCCACGTGCCCAGCGGCGTATCCGACGGCGAAGGGACGTCACTGCTCAACAGCAACTTGGGTCTTCCTCCTCTGCAGCTCCCCTCTGGCTCCTCATCACTCTCACAAGGTGGGTTGACTTTACCTCATCTACGTGGTTGTGTGTGTGTGTATCTGGGGATGTTGGGCAAGGCAGAAGATACATTTCCATTCTAACCAATGAACAATAATGTTGTATTCTATTCTATTCTACATTGAAAACAAAAAATCCACATTTAAGTTGTGCTGATAGCAGTTTCCGAGGTATTGGTGACAACTAGACTGTTCTATATATAGTATTATAGCATTTTAGGTGCTCTTCCAACTGCTAATAGAGAAAGAGAAGTGTGCATTACATTAAAATGGTGGTGGATGACCCTAACCTTTCAAACATCTAAAATATTAGAGCAACTAAACCCCTCTCCCCTTCAATAAAATGTATGAGTCCTAGGTTGAAATGGAAATGGGTGTAGTCACCAGCTCTGTTATGCATTCAATATGACTGAGCTGCCTTAGCATTTGGCCTTCTTGACTTTGGGTCTGAGCCCAGAGGCTTTTTACTACACTGCAATGAGTTGGGGCTGGACGCAAAGGCCACACACAGACACACACAGACACACACACACACACACATCCATATTTTCTTGTGTGGTGATATAAGGTGGTCCTGGAAAATTATAGAGATGAATGGAACACAGGTTCTGAAGTCATCATCAGTCATCATCACTGCACACTCCTGACCTCAGGGGGAGAGAGGAGGAGAATCTGTTTAAGACAATCACAGGACTGAAAAAAACATACTAACGAGGAGAGAGTCATTACAGCACTTAATTTGACACAAAGCAGAGAACCCATACCAGGACAACAGCAAAGTAAAATGGAAAGAAGAAAGCCTTCTTGCTGGCCCATAGCAGGCTTTTACATCAATACAACTATCCTGGGTCCCACAGGGCCATCTTAAAAAAACATGGAGTTGTGAGAGAGACACAGCAGAGATTTCAGATGGAATTCTGCTGCAAGTTAGAGTAGGAGTGAGTAACAGTAAGAGTGAAGCCAAAGATTTACAGAACTATGTTATAGTCAAGAAAGAGAGGAGGTTATAGTGGTTCAGAGATAAGAGTATAAAGTACTGTTAGACGAATGAAGTATGAAGTGTTTAGGCTAATGATCTGTCATTTGAATATCTCAGGTACAATCCAAATGAACAATGTAGCAGTCAGTTCTTCCAGTGAGGACTCCTACCACCACCAGCACCATCAGGACAAGCTGGGCATGGCCCCCATGCACCCCAGCACGGTGCTCTACAACATGGGCGATGCTGGACAGACCTCCATCAAAAAGGAGCCCCTGGAGGGAGGTGGGGGCGGTGGGGTGTACTCCTATCACCATGGCCTTCACATGGACCCCAGTGGGCAGCTCAGCTACTCCTCAGCCCCCCTAACCTCAGAGGAGGTCCCCTCCAGCCAGGGCTCCTCCTCTGACGTGACAACGGTCAGCTCCTCCAGTCCAGAGCCTGAGGTCTACACCACCCTCACCGTCAGCACCCCTCTGATGGTCCAAACAGACCCTAACGGCCACCAACTCCAGCCTGGGGAGTACCTCAGGGGCCACAACCCACAGCCTGTCCCCTCCTCACACCTGCTGGGCCCTGGCATGAACAACAACTACATGTCTGTTTCGGAGAACAAGGTGGACGCTAGTGGTGGTGGGGTGAATGAGATGGTGCGGGTCATGTGTGGGGAAATGGAGCCGGGGGAGGAGAAGGAGCTGGCCAAATTACAGACAGTGCAGATGGAGGAGGACATGGCTGACCTTTAACCTGTAACCTATGACCTTTCATAAGCACTCATATCTGCCCAAGCAGATATGGTGAATCTTTTTACTATGTGTTTTTTTTTACCATTCATTTCCTCTAACTGTTAAATTATTTGCTAATGTTGTGTTCATTTTACATTACAATAAACTCTATTCAGATACAAACCCCTTGGACTGGCACCATGAAGTCGTCCTAACTAAATATTTTAAAAGCCCCCGATCTTTCCTCTATGCCTCGCAGAAAGTCATAACTAGCTGTCCCTTGCATTCATTTGAACCACATTTTAAGTGTGCATTTTTTAAAGAACACACCTGCTACTTCCGGTTGAGTGGACTTGATCTGCAGAACAGGTGTTGGAATGGCCCTCGTCATGTGACCAGGATGTTCCTTCAAACTAAGTGTGTCATCTGGGTGAAACCAAAAAGGTCATTTAGTAGGGGCAGGGGAGCGTCTCTGTGAAAATGTTAATTAAAACCACTACTACTGCTGCACTGAAAACCACACATAAAAGCACATAGGAATAACAGGAAAACCCATTGTGCACAGCAGTTGATGATTTACGCAATTTAGTCCTTCAATAAGAAATTCATGTACATTCTGCCTCGTAAAATGTCAGACTTAAAATGGGTGCAGGTAGCCTCAAGGTTAGAGTGTTGGGCTAGTAACTGAAAGGTTGCTGGTTCAAATCCTGGGGCTGACAAGGTGAAAAATCTGTTGCTATGCGTTTGAGCAAGGCACTTAACCCCAATTGCTCCAGGGTCACTGGACAATGGTGAGTCCACTCCCTGTGGGTGTCTCAGGGGGAGTTGGGATATGTAATGGACAAATATAAGCATCCCCCAAATTATTATTATTCACTGACCTCTCCCAATTTGCACTATTGCATCAAAACATACGATTGTAGCTTCAAAGAACATACCTTTCCCTCTGGGGGAAACCTTAGCAAATCAATACTGTGATATTTGTTATAATGTGTAAAACATATTTCAAGCTTCATATATTTCAAGCTTCAACCATTATTGGAGACAGGGTGAGGTCATAAAGGGGCTGTTACACAGTCTGTGTCTAAATGAACATAGTAAGACCTCTATATGCTGTTTGTTACGTTTGGCAACAGTATGTCCCATCATTCATTTCTAAATGTCTCACAAACTGTCTTTGTGAAAAAATACATCAATGATATTTTTCTACAAAGATGCACGCACATTGACTGGTGTGCCTGTTTGTGTGTTTGTATGAGAAACTGGGAGGGGAGCATTGTGTTTGATGGAGGAGAACCACACAATTTCTATTGTGTCCCTTTGCATGGCAAACTGAGTTAACAATATTAGAATGTCTTGTTACTAGTGCCTTTTACTTTTAATTGTTAATTGTAAATAAGATTGAGTGTGGCTAACAAGTTCTCTACACTAAATGATTGATGTGTAGGTGCAGAGTGTGACACATGCAATGCATTCATGGGTTTCTGATAAAGTTTAGCTATTTCACTTTGGGTCATTTCCTGGTTTTGTCAGATAGGGGCATAAGGCCTGTTATGTTAATGTTGAGAGTAAGTGGACCTCATCAGTCAACAAATGTATCTGGAGCACACAGACACACAACACAAAACCATTATACGCCATCTCAACCGCATGACCAGCAGATGTCATTTACACATAACAGTAAGACAGACAGTAAGACATAGAGTGGCCAGTACATTTTTCTTTGTCAGGTTCCATGACCTAAACCCCCATTCAGAGTAGTGCTATGAACAGACTGAAAACGGACATAAAGAAGACATTATAGAACAACTTTGTCTACTTGCTCTGATGTCATATACCAAAAATTAGCCATAGGCATATGGTAAAACAGATTGTTTTTTTATTTGATCTTGAACTGTATGTTTGTAATCTGAAATGATGTGAATGTATTTTTCTAAATCTCCATACTTCATTAAAAGTTTATATTTATAAAAATATAAAACTGTTACACTTTTTTGTCATTAACAAAGTTGTACCTTGGCTCCTTTACCAATAATTTCTAGATTAATTTTTTATTAAACATTTGAGTTGGGTTTGTGTTTAATGTTATGTCTACAGGGGACCTACATTCTCGAGACAGGAAGCATATATCTTCTATATATTTAAAATACTTAAAAAGCCAAACTCTGTGATGATGGGGGTATAACAGCCGTGCCCTAATCCAACAAGCCTAGAACTGTGCTCTGCAAACCTGCAGTGATCATTTGCACATGCCTGGCAACCTGGAGTTCATTAGCCCTCCTTTTCTCATCTCAGCCCCCGTAATTCAAATAAACAGCAATGAGATTTCCAGAGGTACTGCTCTTAGGGGTGGGGGGTCTACAGCTCCAAAACACCCTGTCCAAGGGCCCTCTCCCTGGGCTAACCCAGAGCAAGCCCTGCCTGGCTCACTCAGCCAACCCACAAGTGGACGAATGAGTCTGAAGTGCTGTCACTCACAGGCACTGTGTGTCTGTACAGAGAAAGCCTGAACTGCTCACATGGCTTTGGGGGATTTTACATGATCTTCCACCCAATTCTGATTCACTCCGCTGGATCCCAAATAAGGCTAAGTAAGATGGGGGGGTCGTGGATAGGTAGATGGAGAAATTGTAGTGGTTTTGAGACTGGACTATAGGCCTTATCCTCTTTGTAGATCATTTTTATGGGTTCTATGCAGATGACCCAAATAAACAGAAGGTGTTTGTCTCCGCTCACTGAATGGTGATGAGGCCCGGACAGAGACGGGGGAGAGAGGGGGAGAGAGGAGGGAGAAAAGGAGCTGGAGAGCCAGGTTACACTGGTGTATGGTTACCTGTGCACAGGTGACCTTGCCACAGGCATTGGATTAGCTGATTGTTAGGTATCAGGTAAGGCCTCCTGTAATATTGAAGAGGGTGAAAAAGGCTTTGTTGAAGCCCTGAACAATGTCCCATTGGCAACTGGAGCCCATGTTCTGTTGGTCTCACGGGGTGGGGCCCCAGAAAGCTCCAAATTCCACATTTTTATTGTGCCTGTAGAATGGAAAGAAATGAACAGCACATTCAGTCCTTTTTTACGGAAGACTAAACATTATTTTGAAGAACATTTCTACATATGTTTGTAATATTGCTATTTTATTTTAATTACAGTAGCCTACAAGGCAACCTTGATAGACGTATTGCATATTTTATTTTTCCAAAAAGTAACGAATACATACATCACTTTAAAAATTACACACTTGTTTATATAAGATGCTTCCTGCAGCTATCGTTTATGATCAAGTACACTCCAATCCAACGTCATAATAATGTTACCAAAAAGTGGAAGAAGAAAGTAGGCCTATTATTTTTTCCGCAATTTAAAACGTACACTGTAAAACATGCACGGGCGAGCAGTAAAAGAAGGGAAAACCCCCCAGAACCGAGGCCTTATTAAAAACGGTGACCTCTGATCTCTTGAATAGTTTCAAAGATGACATTTAATGCGGCGCAGCAGACTGCAAGCCATATGTAACATGACCTGGGGTGCGAGGTACTGCGCTGATCCACGTCCCACTCACTAATGAGAGGCCAGGGGTCGCTGGGTGCTGCACCGCTCCAACAGACCCACCACCAATACTTTACCCACTGAGATTAATTTGTTGGGTTCCGAAAGAGAGAAGTAAATAAATGAAAGTAAATTTAGTAAATGTAAGTAAAATGATGCATTGTTGTTGAAAACGGGCACTCTGCGGCGTTTACGATGTGAGATGTGTCTGTGCGTAAAATCCATTGGGAATGACAGAGGTTATGAAAAAATGTATGCACTCACTAACTGTAAGTCGCTTTGGATAAGAGCGTCTGCTACATGACTAAAATTTTAAATGTTAGGCTAGTTGTTTTCACCATCAAAACCACAACGCAGTTTTTGACTTTGACTTCAGATAATTGAGTTATCAGGCGTGAGAAAATATCTGCACATGTTCAGTCCATCATCCACAATGAAAGGGAAAAGGAAAGGTGCGACCTGGGGCGATTTAATGGTCGGTTCTGCACTATAAGGGCAACGAATAACATATGCGTAAAAACGGTCCAAACGTGCACTAGTAAACGTCCCCTGATTACACGTGCCGTTGTGTTTCCATCCATCTCTATATCTCTCTTTTTCTCCCCCTCACTCACACACTCACACACACACGTTGTTCGCCACTGAAATGTAATACGTTGAGAGAGAGGCAACAGCTGGGAGGCCGCATCATCTCCACACCACACTGGTCAGATGGTATTTCCCAGAGAAACACACCACTTTGTAACAGGAGCGACGCAGATAAGACTCATATGACTATTGAAGAGTTAGACTTCGTCTAAAAGCCATTAAAGCATGACAGCTCCTTTCGCCATGCCGAATGTCACCTGCCCAATATATGTTTTATTAGTTGTGTTCCCAACACTCATAGACATTTTAAATTCATTTAAAATATAATTTAGCACATTAACACTGATTATAGGCTACTCTCCAAGTAGCCTAATTCATCGGAGGCTCCGTTTTAGTCATTGTGAATATATCACATCTCGATCTGTGCGTAAGGCAATTGGGTTGTCGTTTATAAGCTGGCGCCCCCTCCCTGCCAATAACCTTACACGTTGTCTGAAACCAATGGTTTCAAATGGTTAAGAAAATGAGGACAATACGACAAAACATTGTGGTTATTTTATTACATAGAACGCGTATAGGCCTACGGCAAAGCCTCTTAATCGAATTATATTTTAACAACATCAGGACCAAAGCGTGTTTACTGACCTGCTGTATAATAACCGTTCGTAGCCTATGAGCTGGCCCTGCGAGGAAAGTGAGCCGTAATGATTTTGATGGGGGGTGACCGCAGTGCTCTTATAAAATGCCTAATTTTCTAACATGACAGGATACTATGTTAAGCTGATAATTGCGGCTGCAATTTGATTTAACTCATTCATGTCAACAGTTGTGTTTTGAGAAAGCAGTAACTAATTCGGAGTATTGCACTTAAAGTGATGAATAGGCTTGTATTTTTACTATATAGGCCCTATGTAGGGCTGGGTCTATAGGCCATTACAAACTAACAGAATATAAATAAAATCCAAGTCGTGGTAATTCATTAATCAAATAATTTCGTCACAAGTGAGTGAGTTAAATTATCAATTATATTTTATAATAATAATAATAATAATAATAATAATAATAATAAAAGATTGTCATTATACAGACACAACATAGGCCTAAGCCTATATTGGGTTATAAAAAATATAGACAATCTAAATGTTATGTAACCTAACAAAATACATACATTTTTGTTTAAGAATGCTTGCTGAATACTTTGCATAGTTTGAATATATATAGGCCCATGCAACGAATTAATGCGGGGTGGCAAATATTACAGGCCCAACTTTTTATTGAAAAAAGGCTATAGGCCTATGTACCGAATTATTTTGATTTATCCAAGTAGGCTAGATATCCTAAGGAAAGCCACTGGACTACATACATTCCATATTTTTCAGGCAATTTGAACAGTATCAGCATTGTTCCAGTAAACAGCTGAAATAGCAGTTTTGATTTAGCGAAACCCATCTGCTAGGGTATTGCTTGTGTTAACCCGGCCTTGCTGGACTTTCATAATTTTACTCTCTCCCCCTTTTTACGAAGAAAAAGCTTCACTCACAAAACGCCACATATAGACGGTTTGATATGAAATATGGTGACGTTTTTATGAAGTGCTTTATGTTTTTGTGGCTCGGTTTCTTTCTCCCTCTGGTTGTGTGCAGGGACGTGGCCAGTCGTCATCGTTTCTCGTGGGCAGTGGAGGGGTGTCCACATCTTGAAATAATCACGACCTGAGATCGGGCACGTCCCCCTGGCTTCTCCGGTTAAAGGAGGAGGCGCGGCGCAATGTGGTAGAGATATTAGAGAAACCTGAGAGTGGCTCATTTGCTGGTGCATGGGGTTAGAGAACTGAGCGGAGCGAACCCCATAGGTAGGCCTAATGTTGAGGACCGGCATGCCAACCGCACAATATACACCTTTTATTCACTGCAAAATGATGGGGCCTTTGCTTTCGATTGTAGCCTACCCCAACTTAATTCATAACTTATTGTACTGTCTGATTTGCATGACAGAATGCACATCTCTTAGCCAACGTTACGCTGCTTGGGATGCTCGTTAGATTTTGTTTTCATTTATAATCAGTACAACTGGGAAGGTCGAGCAATTATACATGGCTATAAGTTCATCAGGAGGCAGTTATGTTGAGATCATAATATGATCTCAGCAAAGCTTTGAGTCTTAAACTTCATTTATTGCATACCCTCGTTAATAAGATTTTATGATGGAAGGTTCATTTACAAAAAGTGCACCTAAGTCAATATTATAATCTTTATGGTAAGAGGCCATTATTTCCCGACTGATGAAGCTGGATATACTAGATCCGCCTCTTGTCCAAGCACGAGGTAGCCAACAGTTTGTTTTTGCAGGTGTCTGAGACCACAAAAACAATTGATAAAACCAACGCTCGATTAAACCCTATTAACTGGTAGTGGTGTATAGAATACCAATATGTTAACAGTTAATTAGACTATATTTCATTAGTAATATCACATATTGGTTAAAGATGTAGCCTAACGGACAGCAGAAATAATATTGCCTGCCCTAGAAATGCTCCTTTCGGGTGTCTAGTTCTCAACGTGTTGCCCGAGAGTCAAGTTGCGAAACCTGGGAAAGATAAAGAAATTTGATCTATCCTTCAAAATAACGACTCAACGACCAAGAGCCTGTGACTCACATCACTAATGTACTAATGGATAGGTGTTATGTTTCACGCCACAACATTGAGGACAGCAGGGGAAAGACTATTTCCAAGAAAATAACCTTGGGAGAGCCCGGAATATAAATGTACATAATTTCCAAGAAATATAAGGTTTTCACACCATAATAAATTAACAATTAGTGCATTATAGTAGCCTAGGCTAAAATTGACTAACGCGAATTGAAACGAAACAACATAAAAAAAACCCAGATACAACAGAATATCTAAATGATTAAATATAAGCCTAATGGTGTAAACCATCTGCAAAAAAAAACTACAATAAACACATTATCAATGGACATTTCCATCAATGTGCTAACATCTCTTTTGGTTCAGCCAGTCAGGTAGGCCTATGCATTGGTGCACATGCGTAAAGAGGAGTCGAGTCACACCAATAAAATATAATGCAATAGCCCACGTTAATACTGATGTGCAAACTGAATATCATAACTTTTGGTTTATTAGGGCTATTATTTTTACATTAAATAAAATGAGAGGAAATCTATTCCATCATCTATACCACACGATGCTTTTTGAACATGTCCGTTGTAAACTCAGTGAAGTTGCTACATTTGAGGCATGTTTAACCTGTAAGAAGGCTACTGTTCTACAATATAAGGTCTAGGCCTATAGCTTTCTTTAATCAATAGAACATCATGCAATATTTACATCTAGAGGCCTTACAAATAACTAACCTAAGTTATTTTTTGAATAAGATGCATTGGTGCTTTAAACCCATGCCAGTTTATTTACAATCTCAATACCTGCACCCCACTGGGTACAGATCGCAGTTCAACGTCTAGTTTTGATTTACATTTGGTTGTTTTCAACTAACGTGAATTCAACTTGAAATCTACAAAAAATGTCACCATGTCATTGGATCTAGGTTAAAAGTTGAGTGAAAAAAAGATTAAATGCCCTTAAGTTGATGACTTTTTGCAAATCCAATCAGTGTTCCACGTTGATTCAATGTCATCACACAGATTTTTTTGGTTGAAATGACATGGGAAAAACGTTGATTCAACCAGTTTTTGCCCAGTGGGATGTTTCTTTACCTTTCTTTCCTGTCTGAAAGCCTTTTTGGCAGGCACTCATGGCATGTATAACTATCATAGGAAGTTATACAATTATATCACCTCATAAAATAAACTACTTGATAATTAATAGACTATGAAAAATAGGAGGGAAATACACAATCTGCGTGCTATTAACGCGAATGCAAGATGAGAGGGGATGACAGTGACAATAATGAATAATGCATATGATGCAATACATTACCTCAGCTATATTCATCGAACTCTTACTTAACTTCAAGCCCTGTTAGAAACTCTCAAAAAAAAGCATGGGAGGTTCTGCATGGAGAGAACATGATAAAAATGCACTTTAAGCGGTCTGTAATAATTGATTAGCATTTAGGTACCTCTGCTCCCTCCGCTAACGCTGGAGAGGAGTATGGGGTGGGGGGCTCCAATTTCAGCCCCTGACGTACTCCCTCCAGGGAGGAAACGGAGCTGCAAACTCAATACTGCTCCGCTGCCAGGGTATAGGGCAGTGGGAGAACCAATCAACGAATCGCGCAGCGCTCTCTTTAAGCCTGACATATCTCCAACAGGAACAAATTGTCCCAACAATCAACATCCGAATCTCCCGTGCGCATCAGGGGTTGAGTGGATATTACCCGGGCGGATTGCACTGGGTTCTGGAACACAATAACAAACCAGTGAAGAATATATAGACAGAAAAACAATAGACTCTCGGCATCCTTCTGGATATCACCGTTGGGCTGGGGACCCGACATCATGTCAATACTACCTTCGTTTGGGTTTACCCAGGAACAAGTCGCCTGCGTCTGCGAGGTCCTGCAACAAGGAGGGAACCTGGAGAGGCTCGGTCGTTTTCTCTGGTCTCTCCCAGCGTGTGACCACCTCCACAAGAATGAAAGTGTACTGAAAGCAAAGGCAGTGGTCGCCTTCCACCGAGGGAACTTCAGAGAGCTCTATAAGATCCTGGAGAGCCACCAGTTTTCCCCGCACAACCATCCCAAGCTGCAGCAGCTGTGGCTGAAAGCGCACTACGTGGAGGCGGAAAAATTGCGCGGCCGACCGCTTGGAGCCGTGGGGAAGTATAGGGTCCGCAGGAAATTCCCTCTGCCCCGCACGATCTGGGACGGCGAGGAGACCAGCTATTGCTTTAAGGAGAAGTCAAGGGGTGTTCTGAGAGAGTGGTACACGCATAACCCCTATCCCTCCCCGCGAGAGAAAAGGGAGCTGGCCGAGGCCACGGGACTGACCACTACGCAGGTCAGCAATTGGTTCAAAAACAGACGCCAGAGAGACAGAGCCGCAGAAGCTAAAGAAAGGTACGTTTTGGCCAAAAAGTAAAATGTTGCCATATATGCCTATTAGTCCATAGTAGAATAGAATACACTAAACATCATCACATGCGTAATCTCCCAGTTGGAATTTCGTTTAATAAATCCCCAACTAATTTATTTTAAGTGACCTGCCCTTATGCTGATTTTTAGATGGCCCAAAATAATATTAGTGTAGATTTATACTGAATGTTTTGTCGATTGTAAGTTACAATTTATCCACAGTAAATTACATTTCCAACATTTAGTGTGATACCCATAAACAAAGCCTGTGGCCTGCAAACATTTGAAATGGAACCAATGACAGCCTATTGACTATCCTTATTTTTTCGATAGTGTTCTAAACATTTCTGGCATCTGAAGAAGTTATAGCTATTTAGACAATGTTACATCTACAATTGGAGCTACAGGTCACGGGTTTCAGTCGTCAAGATATAGAATCAGTATGATAAGATATATTATTCTAATGCAATAATTAATAGTATGTGACTAAAAGTTTCCATTTTGCAATTGAAATGTCAAAATAATAAAAACTGATTTAATATTTTCTAAATTGCATTCTCTTAAAGTTTAAACCAATATTGTATTGGCTTGTTCTTGTCTTATTATTTAAATGTATGGCTTGTTTTTGACCTATAAGCCTATAGATTCTGTAAACCTGTGTCCATAAGGTCTTCGTCACTAATTTTGACATATCTTCCCTTCTCAGAGAGAACAGCGAAAACAATAACTCCGGCAACAACAAACAGAACCAGCTGTCTCCCCTCGACGGCGGCAAGTCGCTCATGTCCAGCTCGGAAGATGAGTTCTCTCCACCACAAAGCCCTGATCAGAACTCTTTGCTTTTGCTCCAGGGAAATATGAGTCACCCCGGCGTCTCCTCTTACCCTATGACGGGCCTCGGTGGCGCACAGGCGCTGCACGGAATGCACGGACACCCGCACCAACTCCAAGACTCGTTGCTGGGACCTCTAACATCGAGCCTTGTGGATCTAGGTTCCTAAAGGCAAACTGATACTATCTTTGAAAAGACTGATAACTCTACCAGATTGAGTAGGCCTACATATATGAAATTACACTATGGTAACTTATAACTAGACTGACTTTTGTCTGTCGTTACATTTGGTTAGAACTATAACGCAGTTCCTTTATGCGCTTATCCGATTTAGGAGGTACCCTCCTGGCCGTTAAAATACAATCAAGCCCCCTTTTACGAACTTATGTCAACGAGACACTTAAACTGGACTGCCCTTTTGCTTAATTTATGATATTTTTGTTCAGATTAAATGTATAGCAACTTCCTGCTATGGAAACTAAGAAACAACGTTTTCATTAGAATCATAATAATGAGTTTCCAATAAAACAAAAAAGACGTCACATTTGTTTCATGTGTGTTATTTGTATATCCACTCAATAAAATAAATAGCTTTATATATTCATAGACTATATTCATTCATCCCTCAAATATATTTAGGGCATGCAAAAAATATGGGCTATAATAAACCAAAACATATTGGTCAGGTTTTCCTCCTTTTTGTAGCCTTGAGGCCTCTACAGTTTACGCACAGTCATGGCAGCAAACAATAAAAAGTTATATACGTAAAACTTTTGTAGAGGGAGTTATTCAAAAAGCAAATTTTGTTACTTAAGCCTCAATGTCACTTGTCACTGCTCACTAATAAAATGAGTGAGATAGTGAGGAATTGGGGTGTGTCACTCTGGATGAACAACTGTCAAAGTTCTCTGTTCAACTCTCCGGACAAAAGCTACATATTTCATCTTTCGTTGAAATTGTTGCTTTAATTTTCACTCAACGTCGTGGGATTTCAGAGATGCTAAAGGCGTTGAAACCAAACACACGAGAAATCCAGAATAACTAACGTTCGAAAACATCCGGATTGGGAACGTCTAAAATGTGGGCCTAAAATCTAATCAGTAAAAAGGCACAACAGAGCCGTTTTTTAAAGGATATTTAAAGCCATGTTTTGCCTAAGGCGAAGCCTGGTTCTCGCCCGTGGTCCATGAGCGCTGCGGATCATTACGTCTGTGTTGCAGTGTTTACTTTCCTCTCTCCAAGTGTTTGTTCTGTCGGTTCTGGGCCACGGAAAAGCGACACCATCTGCGAAAGGCGCGCTCACGCGATGATCCTACATTAATCTGTAGCCTATTAAGAATAACAAATAGATGTATATTTTTAAAAATATGTCATCCTTACACAGATATGTTCGATATCATGCACACATTTTAGAATTACAATACAATTACTATTAACCTTGGTATAACCCCGGTATCACTCCTGTTATAGGCTAAATATCAAAAATGTAATTGTGGAAATTGAATGGTCAATTATAACACCACCATCACCAACAAGAATAATAACAGTAGCTAAATCTGAGTTTTGTTGTTGTTATTAGTTATTAGCATATGACTATAATTGTCTAATAATAATACAAATAATATACTCATAATAACACTACTATAATAATAATATTAATAATTATTGCTGCAAGGCTGATTTGTATAGGGCATTACTAGGGCCCAAAGCAGCATGAGTTAGGCTATAAGGCAATCGTCAATGGACAATAACATTTATAGCCTACTGCATGGACCAAATATCTGCTCATATTTTGAAACTTATTTTCTCACTTGCACTACAAAAGATTCTGGTAACCTCCTCTGTCCCCCACCCCCTACCCCTTCGGCTTATGTCAGGGTGAATTGTTTTGAACATAGAGCACCAAGGATTTCCTGAGCCTAATCTGAACCAGTTGTTGCTAGCTTTAGAGCCTGATTTTGATGATTGCAGGGCTATGCCCCTCTATAGCATGAGGAACCCTGGCCCGGGGCAGTCTGCGGTTGTCATTTGGTACTGTTTCTCAATTATGACTAACAAATGCATTCTACAGTGGAGTGAATATTTACCATTTACAGCTATGCATTTCATATTGTGGTTGTTACATTTGGAATAGTTTTCCAATAATATGTTGAGAATGCCACTTCGATATGGAAGGGACTTTTTCGTAGCAGGTTAGGAGAACTTATGTAGCAGGTTAGGATAATTCATGTAGCAGGGTAGGAGACTGAGGTTAAGGTTAGGAAAAGGCTTAGGGTTAGCAAAAATGCTCTCCTAACCTGCTACGAAAATCCCATTTTATTGAAGTGGCATGAAAAGAGTGTGTCCCATAATATGTTATACTAGCCCTAGGGCTACCCTACTACTAAAGGCAACTTGACACTATGCCTTGGGATTCCCTGTATATAAATGTATCCTTTAAATCTAATAAGAAGGAACATTTGGACCTCATTTGAACTCCAAATAAAGCAGGAACCTGCTATTTACATAAACCCCAGTGTCTTTGATTCACAGGAGACACATAAACAAGTGACTCAAAAATAAGTTAGGAATATTCTGTACTCTACCTCCCACCCACAAGCAATGTGCAGCAAATCTTTGATTAACAAAATAGATACTTTAAACCAAATTACAAGAAATCTCCCATGTGGTTGCAGGCAGAGAAAAACTATGGTCGAATTGGCTAACAGGCAATAACAAAGGCACCAAAGCAGACGTGCCAGTTAATCTAAGGACAATATGTCTGGTAAAGGATGGACACACAGGAGATTACTATGTGCCATACAGGAATGCAGCCATCAATGTCACCTCTACAGGGGTTGTAAATAGAATATCAATTCAATCCCTTGCGGAAACTCGGACAAGGCCTTTAATCATGCCTGAATCCCACACTTCCGATCCCAACTGAATACACTGTGCATTCACACTGGACAGTTAACACGGACACACATATAAAATGTGAGTCTACTGTATCTGGCTCACAGAGAATTCCTCCTATCAGTTCCACAAGTGCAGCAGTGCAGCATGTGTAGCAGGAGTAGCCTAGGCCTCAGCCGTAGCCTCTGGGCTCCTTCTGCACTAGACCTGGATGGGATATGGCATCAGGTCTACTGTGAGCTGACTGGTGTCAGTAACAACAGCTGCTAATGGACAGTAGAGCTGTCAGAAGGGCATTTTGTTTTTCATGGATATGACTTGCAGTCCCATTAAATCGATGTCAGGAAAGGACTTTTCGGGTGTAAATAAACATCAAGAAGAGTAAATTAAAGTACACAGTCTGTTATAAAGCGTGGGAGAGGGCTTTACTATGTCGTTTTTGGTAAGCACTCAAAGTGAGTAAAACAATCATATACAATGAGTGCAAAAGCCAAAGGTAAGGAACTTGGTCTCGGCTGGCTTTCTCAGGTCTAGTGCCTGCAGGTATAGCCTTACCCCCACATGGGAGCATCATGTGAGACAATCCCAGGTATCCATAACCACAGGCTGTATGAGGGGTGTGGGCTTGGGGAGATGGGGGTAGAAGGGGGGTGATGAGGGACAAAAGGATCTTTTCAGGTCTGCCGCAGGGAGGGTGGGGGGGAGGGAGGTTGGCGGGCTTGTGGGGAGATTTCCTTACCAATGATGCATGGATCTGACAACGCTCCAGCCTGGCCTGCCCCAGAGGCAGACTAAGACTGTGTGTGTGTGTGTTTTTGGTTTTACAATCCTTGTGGGGACCAGACATCCCCACAAGGACAGTAAAACAAGGACAAAATGGGGACATTTCGCCGGTCCCCACAAAGAAAAAGGCTATTTTAGGCTTAAGAGTTAGGGTTAGGTTTAGGGGTTTGGGGTTAAGGTCAGGGTTAAGGTTAAGGTTAGGGTTAGGGGTTATGGAAAATAGGTATTTTGAATGGGAGTCAATTGTTTGGTCCCCACAAGGATAGTAAAACAAACGTGTGTGTGTGTGTGTAAGAGAGAGAGAGAGTGTGTACTAGAATACAGTGCTATAACCTTTGAACAGCTGTTCTCCGTAGTGTGTCTAGGTAAATATTGTGTGTGTGTTGTTCAATGCAAACAGTGAGCGCCATAGAAAGTCTCCTCTCAGAGTGGTCCAGCAGGAAGCCTCTGGTACAACAGGAAGCTCCTAGTAGCGTTGGCGAAATAAATATTTATCTCTGTCTCTCACTATAATGAGTGATGCATGACCCAGAGTTCAAAGACAAGGAGGAGCACTGACTCCTGATGATCCCAAGCTATTAGTGTGTAAGATAACATGTGTGTCAAATGAAATGCGTGAAGTAGAGCAGACAATGAATGGGAATTTTAATATCTTTACAAATAGAAAAGGTGGAGGACAAGATTAAACACAATTCTGATGCCTTTGAAAAAAGCTTGTAAAGAGAAATATAACTGGAAGGCTCGGGCTCATGTAACCGACCCTCACAGAGACAAAGCTTAGTTTCACAGAATCAGATATCGGTATTTTGGGAGCTTAGTAGGAAAAGCGATATGTAGATATATATTTTTTCTAATATTGAATTTTGAACACAGGAAAGTGACTTCAGTCTGGGATGTTGGAACTGAATATTTCCACAGGTTGTCAGCTCTTGTTATCCTGTGCCAATTCTAGTTTGAGCACACTACTGTGATATGCCTCAGAGCAGGTATACGCACACACCTATACATACATGTACAGTACCAGTCTAAAGTTTGGACACACCTACTCATTCAAGGGTTTTTCTTTATTTTTTACTATTTTCTACCTTGTATAATAATAGTGAAGACATCAAAACTATGAAATAACACATATGGAATCATGTAGGAACCAAAAAAGTGTTAAACAAATCAAATTATATTTTAGATTTTAGATTCTTCCAAGTAGCCACCCTTTGCCATGATGACAGCTTTACACACTCTTGGCATTCTCTCAACCAGCTTCATGAAGAATGCTTTTCCAACAGTCTTGAAGGAGTTCCCACATATGCTGAGCACTTGTTGGCTGCTTTTCCTTCACTCTGCGGTCCAACTCATCCCAAACCATCTCAATTGGGTTGAGGTCAGGGGATTGTGGAGGCCAGGTCATCTGATGCAGCACTCCATCACTCTCCTTGGTCAAATAGCCCTTACACAGCCTCAAGGTGTGTTGGGTCATTGTCCTGTTGAAAAACAAATGATAGCCCCACTAAGCGCAAACTAGATGGGATGGCATATCGCTGCAGAATGCTGTGGTAGCCATGCTGGTTAAGTGTGCCTTGAATTCTAAATAAATCACAGACAGTGTCACCAGCAAAGCACCCCCACAACCTCAAACCTCCTCCTCCATGCTTCACGGTAGGAACCACACATGCGGAGATCATCCGCTCACCTACTCTGCGTCTCACAAAGACACGGCGGTTGCAACCAAAAATCTCAAATTTGGACTCATCAGACCAAAGGACAGATTTCCACCGGTCTAATGTCCATTGCTTGTGTTTCTTGGCCCAAGCAAGTCTCTTCTTCTTAATGGTGTCCTTTAGTAGTGGTTTCTTTGCAGCAATTCGACCATGAAGGCCTGATTCACGCAGTCTTCTCTGAACGGTTGACGTTGAGATGTGTCTGTCACTTGAACTCTGTGAAGAATTTATTTGGGCTGCAATCTGAGGCTGTTAACTCTAATGAACTTATCCTCTGCAGCAGAGTTAACTCTGGGTCTTCCTTTCCTGTGGCAGTCCTCATGAGAGCCAGTTTCATCATAGCGCTTGATGGTTTTTGCGACTGCACTTGAAGAAAAGTTCTTGAAATGTTCCGTATTGACTGACCATCATGTCTTAAAGTAATGATGGACTGTCGTTTCTCTTTGCTTATTTGAGCTGTTCTTGCCATAACATGGTCTTGGTCTTTCACCAAATAGGGCTATCTTCTGTAAATCACCCCTACCTTGTCACAACACAACTAATTGGCTCAAATGCAATAAGAAGGAAAGAAATTCCACAAATGAACCTTAACAAGGCACACCTGTTAATTGAAATGCATTCCAGGTGACCACCTCATGAAGGTGGTTGAGAGAATGCCAAGAGTGTGCAAAGCTGTCATCAAGGCAAAGGGTGGCTACTTTGAAGAACCTCAAATATAAAATATATTTTGATTTGTTTAACACTTTTTTGGTTACTACATGATTCCATATGTGTTATTTCATAGTTTTGATGTCTTCACTATTATTCCCCGGAATGAGTAGGTGTGTCCAAACTTTTGACTGGTACTGAACATATACACATGCACCACACATCATTCTAAACTAAACTAAAGAAAAGCATGAAACTAAAAAGCAATGACATTATTCCACAATAGAAAATACTACCAATATTACTATCCTTAGTAAACCCACCCTAAGGCCTGATGAAGCTAATGTTACCTGGCTGCATGCAATGGCCCCGGGGCATTGGGGCACAGGCAGACACAACAGGAGGAAGTGGTATGGGATATGGGATAATGAAATCTACCCCGCTGTCCCATGGGCCATCACCTCACCTGCCCCAGGGGTTCCCCCCAGATTCCGGTGCTAAATGTAGTTTGTGTTTGTTTGGTGACATGAGAGTGACAAGTCCCAGAAATCTAGATTCCATCCAGCTCCCTGCTCCCCTCACCCCTCATTCCCATATGCCAGCACAGGATAAAATACCCTTGTTGGGTCCTCCAAAAAATATTTCAGGAAATGAAAGTTGGAACACGATCGTCTGTGTGCCAAATGTCTCCCTGAGCAGGGACAAAAGGAAAAAATAAATCTGCTCCGGCTATTTTAGCTTGCAGATGATAGAGGGAGAGAGGGAGTGGGAGGGAGGGAGGGAGAGACAGAGAGGAGGGACAGAGAGAGGGAGGGAGAGAGGGGGAGAGAGGGGGAGAGAGGGGGAGGGAGGGAGCAAGAGAGAATGAGGGACAGAAACAGAGTGCAAAAAACAGAGGAAAAGGTGAAGTGCAAGAGAGAGAAAATATTCAGAGAAAGGGGTGGTGAGAAGAGGTAAGAAATAATACAAATAAGGAGAGACAGGAGAGAAAATAATATTGTGTGGGAGAGGAAAGGAAAAGGATAGAGAGGGGGATGGAAACCGCAACCAGTACTTTGGACACAGGACCCCTATGCCGCAGATATGCGTGCACTAAGGAAAATAAACTTCCCATTCCTGTCCTATATCTCCAGTAAGCCTCTCTTGTGGGAATGCCTTTGTGGCTCGTCATTCAAAAGAGGTTCACTGGTTATGCTCTAGTTAAGTGAGTCCAGAAGAGAGAGAGAGAGAAAATATTATGTTAACCTACTGTGTGTGTGTGTGTGTGTGTGTGTGTGTGTGTGTGTGTGATTGTGTGCACGCATGAGAGAGAAAGACCTCTTTCAAGAACAGAGATAAATGTATGCATTCCCCTCTTACCTCTGACCACTCCCATCTCATCTGTCCTGCTACTCTCCTAATATCTGTGGCAAGCTCCTCTGCACCCTTCCCTTCCCTCACAGATGGAACATGGACCTCTCAACCTGTAACAGAAGATGGCATCCTTATGAGCATCTTTAAAGGCAGACAACATTGCTAGATTGCTATTGACAGCATGCAACCTTAGGTAGAGAGATACATATATGATAAGGCATGGCTAGGTATACGGTCAGGAGCATAATACACTTCACCAATGTAACCAACAGCCCAGCCTCCTTGATAGGGACTTAAAGGCAGAGGGATGAGAAGGGGTTAAAAATGTCCTGGTTTTGATGTCCCAGCGGAGCTGTGCATTCACTGCATTGTGACAGTGGCCCTGGGTAATTACCGCGCTCTCCCTGGGTTACCCCCCTTAGTGGCACAGTGTGTGGAATGCCAGCTAAGCTTTGTTATATTGGACAACACTGCCACTGGATGGACAGGCCACTACTCCTCTGGCCTCCACACCACTTACAGCAGCCAGAGGGACTGACAACCACCCTTATAGAGCATTGGTTTATAGGTCTACCACTAGATGCAGATATTTGTTATGTGCTCAAAGGCTCAAAAGCAGACAATGTCACTCCTTTGGGTATGCACTGCAGCATATCTGTGAACATGCATTGGCACAGTGGAGAACAGCAGAAAATAACTGTTGCTGTCATCATGGCCTAGCCAACCCTAACCATAAAACCAACTGAATGAAAATGTAATTGACCTAGTGTGGTCTAATTTTACTATCCTTTTGGGTTCCAAAATTCCTCACAAGGATAGTAAAACAAGGAACATTTGACAAGTGGGGACATTTCACCGGTCCCCAAAAGGAAAAATGCTATTTTAGGATTAGGGGTTAGGTTTAGGGTTAGGGTTACAATTAGGGTTAGGGTTAGGGGTAGGATTAGGTTTCGTTTTAGGGTTAGGGTTTGGGGTTAAGGTTAGGGTCAAGGTTAGGGTTAAGATTAGGGTTAGTGTTAGGGTTAGGTTAAGGGTTAGGTTTAGGGTTAGGGACAATAGGATTTTGAATGGGGGAAAAAATTGTCCCCAATTGGATAGTATAATCAACATGTGTGGTCTAACTTTTGTGTGTGTGTGTGCCAATGGAGAAACAATGAGGGGTAAACAGACACGGTATTACATCCTACACCACATCCCTGATGGGTAGATAATGAGGAAACATACCTGCACACCTACAGTGTTGTTAGTATGACTCCTAGGCAAGCACGGGCATTGGGTCAACATTTCTAATGGCTGTGATAATAATACTGATGAGCAAACAACAGGTACGGTGTTTACATTTGTTTTACCAATGCCTCAGACAGTAAAGCCCCTGCCAAGTTTGAGAAGGCTACTGCTAGATCTATTAGATTAGCCTTAAATGAAAAAGAAACATCTCAATATAAATAAAAGAGATTACAAATTAAAACACGTTGTGTGCGTAGGATTATGTTGTGTTCACCCGAAGACAGTCTCATTCACATTCCAAAGAAACAGAAGTCCAATAAAATGTGAATGCTCTGCAAACACCCGCGCCACTTTACCTCATCCTCGTCCGGGCGCATTATTCTACCCTTCACTGAAAGGTGACTATAGTGATCAGGTAAGAAAGAGTTGTATGTGAATGTGTTTGACACCGCTCTTACTAGAATATCTAGATTTTGTCCCTGGTCAAATGATTTACTTACAATAACCAGTTCCAATATGTAGTTGAGAGTCAGAGAATTGAGTAGGCCTACATGCATGTTCTGCAGACAGATACATTAATTAATTGATCACACTGCATGTAACTAAGTGGTATCAATGCAACTTTATTCAATGACCAAAAGCTGGGTACAACTAGCTGACAGAACTGGTGGTTCGCAGTAGCAGCTGTGTGTGATGGGAGTCACTTGTGCACAGGGGGATGACATGTTCAACAGGGATGTTCTGCTGATGAACCAGTAAGCACATTCTGCAGTGCTCAGGGGGCACCGCCACCACCTCAAGGGTAAGAGAGAGTCCCTCACTGTCACTGTCTCTTAAAGGTTTGGCAGGTGTATAACTTTGACTCAAGAGCAGTCTGAGAAAAGCTCAAGGTGCTGAGCTTAAACTTGGTGACAGCTGCAGAAACTAGAGACCAAGGAGTTTAAATATAGAACCCCAACTGGAGCACTTGCACATCTCAACACACGTTCTTACACATTGATATTCACACCCACTACCATGATATAGTGCACACAGTGAGATAGGCTAAACAGTCATACATTAAAACTCAATAATTCACTCAATAATAATCATAATCTACTGTAGTGCACCACCATATTTATTGACATAGAGTACTATCATGCGGTGATGCATGAATTCATACTTCTACACAATGGCATATGCAAACACACCTGCTTTACCCTATACATACATGCAGACAGTAATCCACACAAAAGACAAAGACACACAGATGAGGTAGCCCTGACTCTCTCCTTTGTGTTATGTACTTCTCAGGACAATCTGGTAGTCTTGAAACAGTTCCATCTTTCAACATCATGATTTGTGAAGCTAGGTGTTGCTACGAAATCTAATATCATGACATGATGATCATATAAGTCACAAGCCCTTAGTGAAGTAAATGGGTTGCAGCCAGGCTTGATGCAGTTTTCTTGGCAAGGGATTTGCAACCAAATACTAACCTTTGTAGTACATACATTTATTTTAAACTGATGTGTCCAAATACTTATGAAAGCTCAATTAAGAAAACATGAATAAATATATGTCCAGCTAAAGGTGACATTCTGTACTTTTGCCTCATATTCATTACTTGATTTTAAATTCGAATTGCAGGGCCCATATTCATAAAGTGTCTCAGAGTAGGAGTGCTGATCTCTTAGTCCATCAATAAGATTACATGGATTAGTCCACCAGATAGGTGAAATAGTCATGCGTTTTATAATACAATTATCAATCTTGGTACACTAATACTAGATACCGTAAGGAATATTTTAAAGATTGGCAGCAGTCTGGAAGCCTGTCAGTCAACCAGGGTGGCCATTTTAATAAAGTGGCTGCCATTCAGATTTCCTGTGAGAAGAAAATAGGGTAAAATCATTCTAAACAATATCAAAATGACTTTGTAATGTTAACTACCCATGAAATAAACCCAACAGATAATATAGAATAATCCTGATCATAAAGTACTCTTAAGACCTTCATGGGGGTTATCTTGAGATAATTTTGACCATAGTCGAGCAGCCAAGTAAAACAAATTGTGGACTTTGTGATAGAGCCACCAAATTTCACACACAGCTAGGCCATGTCTAAAGAAGTACTGTATTTTTACCTATAGTGCCCTCACAGATTTTGTCCATTACCCCCCTGGTGGCCATTTACAATATGGCCGCCAACCAGCTGCATATGGCCATATTGGACACGATTCACATGGCCACATTTCCATAGATAATTGGTACATAAAACCCAATGATGGCTTAACATATTGTAGGGGGTCTGGAAAACACAATAAAATTGCCATAATATGCCATATATATGTATCCTTTAAAATATTAGTAGAAAAGTGGTGAAAACGAGTGCCAAATTATTGTTTTCCGTAAATGTTTTCATGGCTAGTTCCAATAGTTTACATGTAAACACTCTAAGAAATGATATGGGTGTTCCCTCAAGTCTACTGATTGCAATGATATATAACATGATATTCTGTTTTGTGTCAACTTTAAGAAATGTGACAGGAAATCTGCCCAGTACACGTCACGTCTGTAAAATCACATAGGAATACATTATGTCCAGCAGAGAGACAGGTAACCCATTTTAACAACATTTTATGATGAGACCTTTCAGGCGACACAAAGTTACTAACAATCTAAATAAAGATGTCTAGCTATAGTGCCATTGCAGATTTCACCTATTATACTCTAAAGGACCAGTTTTCCAAAATGACCATCAACCGGCTACATTGGTTCTAATTGGACAGGATTCGTATGGCCATACAGTTGAAGTCAGGTTGGAGTCATTAAAACTTGTTTTTCAACCACTCCACAAATTTCTTGTTAACAAACTATCGTTTTGGCAAGTCGGTTAGGACATCTACTTTGTGCATGACACAAGTAATTTTTCCAACAATTGTTTACAGACAGATTATTTCACTTATAATTCACTGTATCACAATTCCAGTGAGTCAGAAGTTTACATACACTAAGTTGACTGTGCCTTTAAACAGCTTGGAAAATTCCAGAAAATGATGTCATGGCTTTAGAAGCTTCTGATAGGCTAATTGACATCATTTGAGTCAATTGGAGGTGTACCTGTGGATGTATTTTAAGGCCTACCTTCAAACTCAGTGCCTCTTTGCTTGACATCATAGGAAAATCAAAAGAAATCAGCCAAGACCTCAGACATTTTTTTGTAGACCTCCACAAGTCTGGTTCATCCTTGGGAGCAATTTCCAAACGCCTGAAGGTACCACGTTCATCTGTACAAACAATAGTATGCAAGTATAAACATCATAGGACCACGCAGCCGTCATACCGCTCAGGAAGGAGATGCGTTCTGTCTCCTAGAGATGAACGTACTTTGGTGCGAAAAGTTTAAATCAATCCCAGAACAACAGCAAAGGACCTTGTGTAGATGCTGGTGGAAACAGGTACAAAAGTATCTATATCCACAGTAAAACGAGTGCTATATCGACATAACCTGAAAGGCCGCTCAGCAAGGAAGAAGCCACTGCTCCAAAACTGTCATAAAAAAGCCAGACTATGGTTTGCAACTGCACATTGGGACAAAGATCATACTTTTTGGAGAACTGTCCTCTGGTCTGATGAAACAAAAATAGAACTGTTTGGCCATAATGACCATCGTTATATTTGGAGGAAAAAGGGGGACCTTGCAAGCCGAAGAACACCATCCCAACCGTGAAGCACGGGGTGGAAGCATCATGCTGTGGGGGTGCTTTGCTGCAGGAGGGACTGGTGCACTTCACAAAAGAGATGGCATCATGAGGAAGGAAAATTATGTGGATATATTGAAGCAACATCTCAAGACATCAATCAGGAAGTTAAAGCTTGGTCGCATATGGGTCTTCTAAATAGACAATGACCCCAAGCATACTTCCAAAGTTGTGGCAAAATGGCTTAAGGACAACAAAGTCAAGGTATTGGAGTGGCCATCACAAAGCCCTGACCTCAATCCTATAGAAAATGTATGGGCAGAACTGAAAAAGCGTGTGCGAGCAAGGAGGCTGTCACGATCGTCTAACAGAGATGAGGACCAAGGCGCAGCGTTGCAGGCAAACATACTCTTTATTAGAGACACGATCAAAAAACAACAAAACGAAAACGTGACAGTTCACGGTCTAACACAACAGACTAGAAACAAGATCCCACAAACTCTGTGGGGAAACAGGCTGCTAAAGTATGGTTCTCAATCAGAGACAATAAGCAACAGCTGAATCACGTTGCCTCTGATTGAGAACCACACTGGCCAACATAGACAAACAATAATAGAATGTGAAACCTAGAACAAAACACATATACTTTACACACCCTGGCTCAACATATTAGAGTCCCCAGAGCCAGGGCGTGACAGTACCCCCCCCCTAAAGGCGCGGACTCCGACCGCGCCCACCAAATACCACAGGGGAGGGACCGGGTGGGCACTCCACTTAGGCGGCGGATCCGGCTCCAGGCCTGATCCCCGCTCCCTCTCCAACCCCCCAAAGTACCCCTGGTCCGGTTTGGCCCCGCTGGCCGGAGCTGGACTGCACACTGGTGGAGCGGATTGCTCTAGCTCCGGCGTGAAGCATCTGACCGGTGCCGGACCAGCCACCAGTGGAACAGGCACGGGCCGTGCCGGACTGACGACGCACACCACTGGCTTGGTGTTGGTAGCAGGAGCGGGCCGAGCCGGCCTGACGAAACGCACCACTGACTTGGTGCGGGGAGCAGGAGCGGGCCGGACCGGGCTGACGAAGCGCACCACTGACTTGGTGCGGGGAGCAGGAGCGGGCCGGACCGGGCTGACGAAGCGCACCACAGGCTTGGTGCGGGGAGCAGGAACAGGCCGGGCCGAGCTGACGACGCGCACCGTAGACTTGGTGCGAGTGGCAGGAACAGGCCGGACCGTACTGGGAACACACACCACTGGCCCTACGTGGGGATCAGGAACAGGCCGGACCGGACTGGCAACACACCCCAGTACCTCTCGCCGTGCCTCTACACATTCCATCCCCTCTTCGACCAGTGGCCCCCGTAACCTGGCGGCCTCCTCTGCCAACCCGCTGGGCCGCTCTATCGTGGCCTCCTGCTGCCCCGACGTCGTGAGCCCCCCCCTAAAAATTTTCTGGGAGTCTCTCTTCCCCGTGGGCCAGGCCTCTATAGTTCTCGCCCAACTCTCGCTCTTCTGCTTCCAATTCCCGCCATTCAGCTCCTCATTCGGCTTGACCCAGTCGAAGCTCTTCCTCCACTGTTCCCAAGTCCACCCTCTCTGCTCCTCACTAGGCTGCTTGGTCCAGTTCTGGTGGGATCTTCTGTCACGATCGTCTAACAGAGATGAGGACCAAGGCGCAGCGTTGCAGGCAAACATACTCTTTATTAGAGACACGATCAAAAAACAACAAAACGAAAACGTGACAGTTCACGGTCTAACACAACAGACTAGAAACAAGATCCCACAAACTCTGTGGGGAAACAGGCTACTAAAGTATGGTTCTCAATCAGAGACAATAAGCAACAGCTGAATCACGTTGCCTCTGATTGAGAACCACACTGGCCAACATAGACAAACAATACTAGAATGTGAAACCTAGAACAAAACACATATACTTTACACACCCTGGCTCAACATATTAGAGTCCCCAGAGCCAGGGCGTGACAGAGGCCTACAAACCTGACTCAGTTACACCAGCTCTGTCAGGAGGAATTGGCCAAAATTCACTCAACTTATTGTGGGAAGCTTGTTGAAGGCTACCCAAAATGTTTGACCCAAGTTAAACAATTTAAAGGCAATGCTACCAAATACTAATTGAGTGTATGTAAACTTCTGACCCACTGGGAATGTGATGAAAGAAATAAAAGCTGAAATAAATCATTCTCTCTACTATTATTCTGACATTTCACATTCTTAAAATAAAGTGGTGATCCTAACTGACCTAAGACAGGGAATTTTTACTAGGATTAAATGTCAGGAATTGTGAAAAATGGAGTTTAAATGTATTTGGAAAAGGTGTATGTAAACTTCCGACTTCAACTGTATATCCATAAATAATTGGTACATACAGCCCAATGATTAAGCAATCAATGGAATGGCTTTATGTCCATGGTTCCATTGTCAACATTTTAAGTACATGGAAGTAAGTACAGGGAGGGTTTCTTGTCATAATTCTAGAAATTGACCAAATGCAGAATATAATATAATATATCATTGTAATTAGTAGACTTTAGGGAACACCCATTTGACAGTTTTAAGTGTTGAATGTAAAATACTGAAAATGAGGATGAAAGTATGTTCAATAATCAGTAATTTAGGTAGATTTCTGGGCACCTTTTCACCACTTTTCTACAAAATCTTTAAGGATACATAACTATGGCATACTAGGGCCATTTTATTGTGTTCTCCAGATCTCCCTCAAACATTTTAAGCCATCATTGGGCTGTATGTACCAATTATTTATGGAGATATGGCCATGTGGATCCTTTCTAATATGGCCCTATGGAGCTGGTTGGCAATCATTTTGGGAAACTAGTCCTTTAGAGTATAATAGGTTACATCTACAATGGCATTAAAGCTAGACATCTTTATTTAGAATTGTAAAGGCTGAACGGTCTCATCATAAAACTATTTTGTTAAAATGGGTTACCTGTCTCTCTGCTGGACATAATGCATTCCTATGAGATTTTACAGAAAGTGAGGTGTACAGGGCAGGTTTTCTGTCACATTTCTATAACCTTTTAGAGTGTTTACATGTAAACTATTGGAACTAGCCATGAAAACATTTACGGAAAACAATAATTTGGCACTTGTTTTCTGTGTTTTCCAGACCCCCTCAAACATTTTAAGCCATCATTGGGCTGTATGTACCAATTATTTATGGAGATATGGCCATGTGTATCGTGTCCAATATGGCCCCATGCAGCTGGTTGGCGGACATATTTGAAATGGCAGCCAGGAGAGTAATGGACTAAATCTGCGATGGCACTATAGCCATCATAAAATGCAAAATCTTGGGTATATCTGGTTCTTATCCGGGACTAGATAGGGGGGAACTGATCCTAGATCAGCTCTCCTACTCTGAGACGCTTTATGAATACAGGCCCAGGAGTACCAATCCCCAAAAACTACTTTTTACTTCACTGTCCAAATACTTTTGGAGGGCACTGTAGGCTTATATGGAACTAACCCAACAGAAATCTGTGATTTAACCATGTTGAGTGCTAATAGTTACATGACAAAAATATAATTATTTGTGTGTCAGTGAAAGTGACCTAAGAGGTTGGTCTTTGGTGTTTAATTGAGTTCAGATTGTTTCAAACTGTGTGATGTTGGGCAACTCTAATCCTCGGGGGCCACAGAGTCTGCTGGTTTTGGTTATTTCCTTCAAATCAATGACTGACCTGGAAAGCCATGTGTGTGCACTTTCCGAACAATAAGTGACATGAATGGATCAATAAAGTGTAAGGGGGAAGAGAGAACCAGCAGACACTGTAGCCTTCGAGCGAAGCTGGAGTTGCCCATCCCTGACTTAGATATTAAATATAACACTGGTCTTTCTCGCCACCATGTGGCAATGTTGAATTACTGCAAGATAATATGTTTTTACTGTACAATGTGAGATGAGGTGTACTACCTAAAACCTGAGGAGCTCATGTGGCCTGTCCCTTACTTAACATACACATACATAGTGTTTAATCCCAGATGTGTGGAGTTGTGAACTAATGAAGATGTGTGCAGGTGTGAGCTCAGTGACACACCCTGATGACACAGTGACTGACACACCCTTTTTTTCAGAAATCCACGGTCATGACTTTATTGACAGAAAAATTGTGCTAAAAGACACAACCCACTGGGCACACACTGGTTGAATCAACGTTGTCTCCACGTCATTTCAATGAAATGACATGAACCAAAGTAGAATAGACGTTGACTTGACATCTGTGCCCAGTGGGAACACATAATAAGTAATACAGACAATACCGGAGATTAGTTAAGGGCACCTTAATAAAACAGACAGGCATCGCACATCAGTGAAGTCACTGTTAGGCTATATATTGTAACAAAGACAAAGCATGTTCTCTTTGATGCATTTGTATGGTCACTGTCTCCATCTAGTGGGTGATAATATTTCTCACCAGCCTTTGTTGTTCTGCTCTCTCCTTTCAAAGGATAAATTAATCTATTCTTTAATGAATCAAGAAATTTAAGCTGCCATTTTGTAGTTTATATACAGTATGCCCTTAATTATAACCTTGATGTCACATACTCAAGTTATATCATCAAACTCATTCATGTCTATCATGCCTTGTGTGTCTGGTAATGTTTGTGGGTGTGGAGAGAAAGAGAGAAAAAACTGACTTTGGAGCAATTTATATATTGTCAAAGCTACAATACCACCTCTGCAGGATTAACAATTCAACTCCCCCCATGCCTACCCAATGGCAGGTTAGTTATCAATTTGTATTTGTATTTGTATTTATTATGGATCCCCATTAGCTGCTGCCAAGGCAGCAGCTACTCTTCCTGCGGTCCGGCAAACATTTAAAAACATTACAATACATTCATTACAGAATTCACAACACAGTAAGTGTGTGCCCTCAGGTCCATACTCCACTACCACATATCTACAACACAAAATCCATGTGTCTGTGCCTATGTTTGTGATGCTTCACAGTCCTCGCTGTTCCATAAGGTGTATTTTTATCTGTTTTTTAAATCTGATTCTACTGCTTGCATCAGTTACCTGATGTGGAATAGAGTTCCATGTAGTCATGGCTCTATGTAGTACTGTGTGCCTCCCATAGTCTGTTCTGGACTTGGGGACTGTGAAGAGACCTCAGGTGGCATGTCTTGTGGGGTATGCATGGGTGTCCGAGCTGTGTGCTTTCAACATGTCAATACCTCTCACAAATACAAGTAGTGATGAAGTCAATCTCTCCTCTACTTTGAACAAGGAGAGATTGACATGCATGTTATTAATGTTAGCGCTCTGTGTAGCTCAGTTGGTAGAGCATGACGCTTGCAACGCCAGGGTTGTGGGTTCGTTTCCCACGGGGGGCCTGAATGAAAATGTATGCACTCACTAACTGTAAGTCGTTCTGGATAAGAGCGTCTGCTAAATGACTAAAATGTAAATGTACATCCAAGGGCCAGCCGTGATGCCCTGTTCTAAGCCAATTGCAATTTTCTGAAGTCCCTCTTTGTGGCACCTGAACAGTAGTCCAGGTGTGAGTTGTGCGACAAAACTTGAGCTTGTAGGACCTGCCTTGTTGATAGTGCTGTTAAGAAGGTAGAGCAGTGCTTTATTATGGACAGACTTATCCCCATCTTAGCTATACTGTTGTATCAATATCTTTTGACCATGACAGTTTACAATCCAGGGTTACTCCAAGCAGTTTAGTCACCTCAACTTGCTCAATTTCCACATTATTTATTCCAATATTTAGTTGAGGTTTAGGGTTTAGTGAATGATTTGTCCCAAATACAACACTTTTAGTTTTTGAAATATTTAGGACTAACTTATTCCTTGCCACCTATTCTGAAACTAACTGCAGCTCTTTGTTAAGTGTTGTAGTCATTTCAGTTGCTGTAGTAGCTGACGTGTATAGTGTTGAGTCATCTGCATACATAGATAGGCATGTTGTTAGTAAAGATAGAAAAAAGTAAGGGCCGTAGACAGCTGCCCTGGGGAATTCCTGATTCTACCTGGATTATGTTTAAGAGGCTTCCATTAAAGAACACCCTCTTTCTGTTAGACAGGTAACTCTTTATCCACAATATAGCAGGGGGTGTGAAGCCATAACACATACGTTTTTCCAGCAGCAGACTATGATCGATAATGTCAAAAGCCACATTGAAGTCTAACAAAATAGCCCCCACAATCTTTTTATCATCAATTTCTCTCAGCCAATCATCAGTCATTTGTATAAGTGCTGTGCTTGTTGAATGTCCTTCCCTATAAATGTGCTGAAAATCTGTTGTCAATTTGTTTACTGAAAAATAGCATTGTATCAAACACAATTTTTTCCAAAACTTTACTAAGGTTTGGTAACAGGCTGATTGGTCGGCTATTTGAGCCAGTAAAGGGGGCTTTAGTGTTCTTAGGTAGCGGAATTACTTTTGCTTCCCTCCAGGCCTGAGGGCACACACTTTCTAGTTGGCTTAAATTGAAGATATGGCAAATAGGAGTGGCAATATCGTCCGCTATTATCCTCAGTAATTTTCAATCGAAGTTGTCAGACCCCGTTGGCTTGTCATTTTTGATCAACAACAATACTGTTTTCACCTCTTCCGCACTCACTTTACGGAATTCAAAATAACAATTATTGTCTTTCATAATTTGGTCAGATATACTTGGATGTGTAGTGTCAGCGTTTGATGCTGGCATGTCATGCCTAAATTTGCTAATCTTGCCAATGAAAAAATCTGTAAAGTAGTTGGCAATATCAGTCGGTTTTGTAATTGTCACGACTTCCTCCGAAGCTGCCTCCCCTCCTTGTTCGGGCAGGCTTCGGCGTTCGTCGTCACCGGCCTTCTAGCCACTGCCGCTCCATATCTCATAATTCCATTTGTCTTGTCTTGTCATTACACACACCTGGTTCATATTCCCCTCATTAGTACGTGTTTAAGTGTTCCCTCTGCTCCCTTGTCCTTGTGGGTGATTGTTTATTGTGAGGATTAGTAGCGCGGTTGAGCTCAGTATTTTGTATTGCCGGGGATATTTTCCCTGTGTGCATGTTTGTTCCAGTGCGCCTGTTTTGCGCACTGGACTGGTTACACTGGATTACGGAATAAACTCTGTATACTGTGATTTACCCTCCTGCGCCTGACTCCTTCAAATCACGCATCACAGTAATGAACGAGCCATCTGATTCAATGAATGATGGAGCTGAGTTTGCTTTTTCCCAAAAATGTCATTGAAGGTGCTCCAACGCTTTTTACTATCATTCTTTATGTAATTTATCTTTGTTTCATAGTGTAGTTTCTTCTTCTTTTTATTCAGTTTAGTGACATGATTTCTCAATTTGCAGTACGTTTTCCAATCGGTTGTGCAGCCAGACTTATTTGCCATTCCTTTTGCCTCATCCATCTCAACCATACCATTTTTCAATTCCTTATCAATCCACGGGGATTTAACCATTTTTACAGTCATTTTCTTAATGGGTGCATGCTTATTAGTAACTGGGATAAGCAATGTCATACATGTGTCAAGTGAAACGTCTGTTTGCTCCTCATTACACACCACGGACCAACAAATATTATTTCCATCAACAACCTAGGAATCACTACAATACGTATTGTATGACCTCTTATACACTATATTAGGCCCAGCCTTTGGAACTTTGGTTTTCCTAGATCTGGCTATTATATTGTGATCACTACATCCGATGGATCTGGATACTGCTTTCAAGCACATTTCTGCAGCATTAGTAAAGATGTGATCAATACATGTTGATGATTTCATTCCTCTGCTGTTTGTAACTACCCTGGTAGGTTGACTGATAACCTGAACCAGGTTGCAGGCACTGGTTACAGTTTGAACCTTTTTCTTGAGTGGGCAGCTTGATGAAAGCCAGTCAATATTTAAATCACCCAGAAAATATTGATATTACATACATTATCAGGCATTTCACACATGTTATCCAGATACTGACTGTTAGCACTTGGTAGTTTATAGCAACTTCCCACAAGAATGGGCTTTAGGTGAGGCAGATGAACCTGTAGCCATATTACTTCAACAGTATTTAACATGAGATCCTCTCTAGTCTTTACAGGAATGTGGTTCTGAATATAAACAGCAACAGCTCCACCACTGGCATTTCTGTATTTTCTGTAAATGTTATAACCTTGTATTGCTACCACTGTATCATCAAAGGTATTGTCCAAGTGAGTTTCAGAGATAGTCAGAATATGAATGTCATCTGTTACTAGCAAGTTATTAATTTAATGAACCTTGTTTCTTAAGCTACATATGTTAACGTGGGCTATTTTGAGCACTTTTCTGGGATGCTTGCTTGTTTTCATTGCTTTACTGGGAAGTTTAGCAGAAGTAGATATTCTCATGTTATTTATGTTAGTGCAGGGTGAGCTGCACACAGTGGACTTCCTACAAGGGCACACCGCCTCAGTGCTAACAGCATAAATCTGGTTCATAGACACATGATTACTGCATAAAATGGCTGTAGGATCAGCAGAGGCATTCAGGGCAGTTAGAGGGACATAAATTAGGTTACTTACATTGTGTCTACCAATGCCCCTCGTATAATGTACATTTGCTAAAGCATTATGATGACTCAGCGACACAATGGTAAGGATTAACTGAGCTGGGCTCGGGTCATTGATAAGTAATTGTCTCAACGCAGCCTTATAATGCAATGAAAGGATCCAGGAACCCAAATTATTTGGGTGGATCCCATCCTCCTTATAAAACGTGTTTTGTTTCCAAAAGGTATAGAAATTGTCAACAAAGGTTACACCCATTGAGCTGCAATAATCACGTAGCCAGTTGTGAAGAGAAAGAATCCTGCTAAAGCGTTCAATGCCACAATTCAGAGAGGGCACAGGGCCAGATATGATGGGTCTTTTATTAATGTCTAGCAGAGAGTCAATCAGCTCTTTGAAATCTAGTTTCAACTATTCAGAGCTGCCCTTCATTATGTCATTAAAACTCACATGGACTACGATAGAATCGATGTCCATGTCCTGGCGTAGTACATTTGGGAGCAGCTTAGTAATGTCATTTACTCGGGCGCCGGGATAGGACATTGTTTTTGCACCAGAGACAGTCACATTTCTTACCATGGAGCTGCCCAAAATCACGGCTGAAGAAGGACGAGGAAATCCGTCCACTCCCACGCTTCACAGGATGGTGCAGGCCTCCGACAGATGGAGAAGCCCCGCTCGATCCAGAGCAGGGATGGAAGGTTGCCGAAGACGACTTCGAAATCGTAGGGGAAGGAGTAGGAGTCGGCACAGCGGCTGCAGGCACAGGTACTCCCAGTGGTGAAGGTGCAGGAAAATCAGGCTCCAGAGTGGCGAAACTATTTGTTGTTTGTATCCGCTCCGGGCCTCTCGTTGGGAGTGTAGGCTGCTTTGCGGCAGCCTACAGATCTGATAGATGCCCCTCTGCCTTACCACTGAGCTAGTCTACAGCTAGGGACTGTTCCTCAAACTCAACAGTAAGGGCCTTACAGTAAAGTGGGCTATCACTGAAGTCGAATGCCTACGCTCAATCACCCTGAACCTTATAAACCCAGCGCCTTCTCAGGATCGTCCGGGCCAGAGTTTCAACCTCAGCACACTATGAGCAGGTCGCCCTCCTCTGGGTTGGCTTTATCCCAGAGACACCCCTCCCTACAACACCTACCAATGCACTCAGTCTCTATAGTTGGGTCTCAGGTTAGGTTCCTTTATACCAGCCACTCGGGTCCCCGATAGACTAACTAACCAGATGCTGAAAAAATCCTCAATTAATCAAGTCTGTTTCGGAAACCGAAAGTAAAATGACACGCACTTTTATGACTCTATGATGACACAGGGTTTCTGAACAATAAAGCAAGTTTATTCAAAATCCCAGATCAATCAATCAATCACAAATCAATATCACCGATCAATGATAGGAAAAATCAACAGTAAATTAAATTGATAGACCTCTTCAGCGCCCTTAACTAAACCCTTATTGGGGTGTGCCAATAATATTTTTTTTGTCTATTACAATTTTATGAGAAGCACAGTATTTAACAACAAGCAAAACGGTTTCTTACCTTCTACAACTTTATAAGCAGTTTTTTGTCTCCCCCTCAGGATGATCAGTCCCTCAAATGGCGTCTAAAAACTCTAACAGCTACTTTACCACACCTCTATCAATGAGGTAACATTAAAGATTCCTCCTAGAATTTTACTTTAACTAAGTATACTAAAAATCAAAATCAAAACATAATCAAAATCAAAATATATATCTTAAGCTTAAAAGCTACGGCAAAAATCTTCTTCCAGCAGGCGACGGGTTCTTCTAGCAAGCTCAAAGACAGTTTCCCCTCCCTTGCATTGGCTTGTGCATCTTTGCTCTTTCATAGTCACCGATATGTACTTCTTCACACAGACCTGGGGAGTAGAGGTCACTGGATCGGCAGCTCCAACCCGTGGTTCTGGTCTGGTCTGGGATACACAGTGGTATTTTACCACTGAAGAAGCCCTGGTGCTCTCTGGTCTGGAAACCTCTCGGGGCCTCGGCTGGGCAGAACTGCAGGGCTACAAGCGGGGGCTGAGACAGCAGGATGTTATCCCTATACTCCCCATCCCTATATATCAACAAGTTTGGGTGCTTTCGAGTCTTATAGCTAACCCTCACCTCCACCTTATACTTCGTAGCCCTAACCAGCCTCCTCATCCAGTGCTTCCCATTCTCATCATCCATCCCATATCCTATCACTGAGGTGTCAGAACTTCCATCATTAAACGGATACGCCTTCTCTTGCCCTCCTATAGTGAGAAATGAAAAGTAACTCAGCATCAGCATTCCTTCTATCATTTCCTCCCTATCAAAATCATCCCATATTGGGACCCACTGATTAACTGGATCCTCCAACCTATTCCCCTTCTCTGAGACAACCTGGTCTAGCTGTGCTCTCTGACCTGGGTCCTCTCCTCTACACTGCGAGAGGTCTCTTGCCCTCCTCTTCCTCCATACCTTCCTCACACTCAAATAATTTCCCTTAGTACTGTACAACACATTAGCTTATCAAGCTAGCAGTAGTCTTTTGCCCAGTAAGTGGACAAACTATGGTCAAAATTGCAAACGGGCATTCGGCCAAGCATTCCGCATGGATAAAGCACACACAGCCAAGTGACAACACTGACTCCTGCTTTTCAGGCACTCTAAAGCAGTAAATGCATCGCGCTCTATGTAAGTCTGGGGTGACCTTTTTCCCTCCTTCCAAATGCTGGACCTCCACTATCTGAAAGGCATTCATCCGATAGAGTCCCCGTGATTTGGGGTCAACCCCAGGCGTCACCACCTGTTATAAATAATAACATACCGGTTTGCTATCAGTTCCATCCCCCTCACTTTCTGTCTGATTTGTCCTATACACCCTATAATATTGGTTAATCCTCTTAAACCCATTCTCTAGGCCACCTTGAATTTGTTCCTTCAATATCCAAATGTGCCCCATTCCTTCCTTTGGCATGCCATGCATTCTCTGCATCCTTATTCTAAGTGCTGGCCCAGCCAGGGTTGTTTCATTATACTGATCAAATTCAACTGGGGTAAGCAGTCCCTCTGGTTCAACAACTCTTACCACTAACTCATCTAATCGGACCTTCACTTCCCTAATGCCCTCATTCTTCCACTGTCCGGACATATCCTGCCAGTGTACTATCACTAACTCCTCACGGTGTTTAGCATAACAACTTGCACATACAGTTGAAGTCGGAAGTTTACATACACCTTAGCCAAATACATTTAAAGTCAGTTTTTCACAATTCCTGACATTTAATCGTAGTAAAAATTCCCTGTCTTAGGTCAGTTAGGATCACCACTTTATTTTAAGAATGTGAAATGTCAGAATAATAGTAGAGAGAATGATTTATTTCAGCTTTTATTTATTTCATCACATTCCCAGTGGGTCAGAAGTTTACATACACTCAATTAATATTTGGTAGCATTGCCTTTAAATTGTTTAACTTGGGTCAAACGTTTCGGGTAGCCTTCCACAAGCTTCCCACAATAAATTGGGTGAATTTTGGCCCATTCCTCCTGACAGAGCTGGTGTAACTGAGTCAGGTTTGTAGGCCTCCTTGCTCACACACGCTGTATCAGTTCTGCACACAACTTTTCTATAGGATTGAGGTCAGGGCTTTGTGATGGCCACTCCAATACCTTGACTTTGTTGTTCTTAAGCCATTTTGCCACAATTTTGGAAGTATGCTTGGGGTCATTGTCCATTTGGAAGACCCATTTGCAACCAAGCTTTAACTTCCTGACTGATGTCTTGAGATGTTACTTCAATATATTCACATAATTTTCCTTCTTCATGATGCCATCTATTTTGTGAAGTGCACCAGTCCCTCCTGCAGCAAAGAACCCCCACAGCATGATGCTGCCCCCCTTCACTGTTGGGATGGTGTTCTTCGGCTTGCAAGCTGTCCCCCTTTTTCCTCCAAACATAATGATGGTCATTATGGCCAAACAGTTCTATTTTTGTTTCATCAGACCAGAGGACATATCTCCAAAAAGTACGATCTTTATCCCCATGTACAGTTGCAAACCGTAGTCTGGCTTTTCTATGGCGGTTCTGGAGCAGTGGCTTCTTCCTTGTTGAGCGGCCTTTCAGGTTATGTCGATATAGGACTCGTTTTACTGTGGATATAGATACTTTTATACCTGTTTCCTCCAGCATCTTCACAAGGTCCTTTGCTGTTGTTCTGGGATTGATTTGCACTTTTTGCACCAAAGTACGTTAATCTCTAGGAGACAGAACGCGTCTCCTTCCTGAGCGGTATGACGGCTGCATGGTCCCATGGTGTTTATACTTGCGTACTATTGTTTGTACAGATGAACGTGGTACCTTCAGGCGTTTGGAAATTGCTCCCAAGGATGAACCAGACTTGTGGAGGTCAATTATTTTCTTCTTCTGAGGTCTTTCATGATTTCTTTTGATTTTCCCATGATGTCAAGCAAAGAAGCACTGAGTTTGAAGGTAGGCTTTGAAATACATCCACAGGTACACCTCCAATTGACTCAAATGATGTCAATTAGCCTATCAGAAGCTTCTAAAGCCATGACATAATTTTCTGGAATTTTCCAAGCTGTTTAAAGGCACAGTCAACTTAGTGTATGTAAACTTCTGACCCACTGGAATTGTGATACAGTGAATTACAAGTGAAATAATCTGTCTGTAAACAATTGTTGGAAAAATTACTTGTGTCATGCACAAAGTAGATGTCCTAACCGACTTGCCAAAACTATAGTTTGTTAACAAGAAATTTGTGGAGTGGTTGAAAAACGAGTTTTAATGACTCCAACCTAAGTGTATGTAAACTTCCGACTTCAACTGTATATTGTGTTCTTACATATTGGTACTTTATTTATTTTTCCAATCCCATCGTATTCTAGCTTCCACCTGGAACATCTGTCATCTAACCTTTCCACTATTATCCTATCTTTCCCCATGTAATTGTTCCAGTTATAGATCTTCCGCAGTCGTGTTTAGTACTACAATCGCTGGTATAGGACTGACACAAATGCACAGGTTTTACAAGCCTCACTGTCGGTTTCTTAGCTGCCCGCCTCCTTCTCCTACTAACCCTTTCAGGTTTTTGGGCAACCTTTAACTCTTCTTTTATTTATTTCCCTTGCTTAATTACTGGCAATTTTATTGCTAATTCTAATGTCTTTCCCTCACATGGATTGGCCTTTGGCCCCCAGCTTATTGGCCATAATACTGGTTTCTTCTGTTTTACTTTTTTCTCTTCTCCTTTTTCACTAAACCTTCTGCAACCTCTATGACCTTTCCTCCACCCGTGTAGTAGGCCCTACTTGTCACATGAACCTCTTGTTCTTCATATACTTCCCAGTACAGCTCCGCTATCTCATTTCCATTTTCTGTCTGTTCCCATAAAAACCCTGTTGCTACACTCTTATTCACTACCACATTAATTTCCTCCCTAAGCTGCAGCAATGCATCTGCCGACCCTGTCTTATTAGGACATGTATGGTCAAACAAATAACTACAATTTTCTAATTCCATTTATTACCTGTCCCCCTAAACCTGAGCACTCAACTTCTATTTCTATTTTAGTCATGCGCTCCTCCTTTAGTCTATGTAAAGTAATCGTTTCTACTGTTTCGTTTAGCATACACATATCATTTCCTTGAGCAATATTTTTATATTTTATCCCTGTTTCAACGCCCACGCACAACAAACAAGACCCTACAGCAAGAGCAAGCAACAAACAAAACTTTTAACTACTCATCCACCCCGCCTCTGCTCTCCTCATTCAAGATGTTTCTTTTCTAAGGATTCTAGGGATCCCTCGGCTCCATATCCCCAACCACTTCTTCTTTGAGACAGGATGGTCATCCTTGGGCTCCTCTGGGTCTGCTACTTTCCTGGGGATTTCTGCTAACACAGGGTTATTACATTTACATTTACATCATTTAGCAGACGCTCTTATCCAGAGCGACTTACAAATCGGAGGATTGCTCAACCCTACACTCCAACCCACTATTCCTATTACTCTATCAGTACTATTCCTCTCCACCTTCAAAGTTACTTCTACTCTAATTTTCTTTGAACCCACACCCTGATCCCAAGGAGTGTAATCCCCTTTCCAATTCATAATATCTACAGTGCATTCAGAAAGTATTCAGACCCCTTTTTCCACATTTTGTTACGTTACAGCCTTATTCTAAAATTGATTAAATTATTTTTTTCCCTCATCAATCTACACACAATACCCCATAATGACAAAGTAAAAACATGTTTTTAGAAAATGTTGCTAATTTATAAAAAACAATAACACTTAAGTTTTCAGACCCTTTACTATGAGACTCGAAATTGAGCTCAGGTGTATCCTGTTTCCATTGATCATCCTTGAGATGTTTCTACAACTGGATTGGAGTCCACCTGTGGTAAATTCAATTGATTGGACATGATTTGGAAAGGCACACACCTGTCTATATAAGTCCCACAGTTGACAGTGCACGTCAGAGCAAAAACCAATCCATGAGATTGTCTGTAGAACTCAGAGACAGGATTGTGTCGAGACACAGGTCTGGGGAAGGGTACAAAAACATTTCAGCAGCATTGAAGGTACCCAAGAACACAGTGGCCTCCATCATTCTTAAATGGAAGAAGTTTGGAACCACCAAGACTCTTCCTAGAGCTGGCCGCTCGACCAAACGGAGCAATTGGGGGAGAAGGGCCTTGGTCAGGGTGGTGACCAAGAACCATGATGGTCACTCTTACAGAGCTCCAGAGTTCCTCTGTGGAGATGTGAGAACCTTCCAGAAGGATAAACATCTCTGCATCACTCCACCAATCAGGCCTTTATGGTAGAGTGGCCAGAAGGAAGCCAGTCCTCAGTAAAAGGCACATGACAGCCCACTTGGAGTTTGCCAAAAGGCACCTAAAGGACTCTCAGACCATGAGAAACAAGATTCTCTGGAAGAACCAAGATTGAACTTTTTGGCCTGAATGCCAAGTGTCACGTCTGGAGGAAACCTGGCACCATTCCTACGGTGAAGCATGGTGGTGGCAGCATCATGCTGTGAGGATGTTTTTCAGCAGCAGGGACTGGGAGACTAGTCAGGATCGAGGGAAAGATGAACGGAGTAAAGTACAGAGAGATCCTTGATGAAATCCTGCTCCAGAGCGCTCAGGACCTCAGACTGGGGGCAAAGGTTCACCTTCCAACAGGACAATGACCCTAAGCACACAGCCAAGACAACGTAGGAGTGGCTTCGGGACAGGTCTCTGAATGTCCTTGAGTGGCCCAGTCAGAGCCCGGACTTGAACTCGATCAAACATCTCTGGAGAGACCTGAAAATAGCTGTGCAGCGACACTCCCCATCCCACCTGACAGAGCTTGAGAGGATCTGTAGAGAAGAATGGGAGAAACTCCACAAATACAGGTGTGCTAAGCTTGTAGCGTCATACCCAAGAAGACTCAAGGCTGTAATCGCTGCCAAAGGTGCTTCAACAAACTACTGAGTAAAGGGTCTGAATCCTTATGTAAATGTGATATTTCAGATATTATTATTTTTTTATAAATGTGCAAACATTTCTAAAAACCTGTTTTTGATTTGGCATTATGGGATAGTGTGTGTAGATTGATGAGGGGAAAAAACAATTTAATCCATTTTAGAATAAGCCTGTAACATAACAAAATGTGGAAAAAGTCAAATGGTCTGAATACTTTCCGAATGGACTATATATTATCTGTATATTCTATTACCTTGACCCACACCAAAATCTTCGGGTTGGCCATTTTATATCTATGTTGGTAATACATGTCTACCCACACTTCCTCTTTCTCTTCTCTAGGCCTCATTTCATCCATCCGTCCTTTAGCATCTTTCTCCTCATTTATTATTCCTCCCAATTCTTTATCCATCAACTCTTCCTCCTTCGTCTCTTTCCCTATCCTATTCTCTATTGCCATTGTTACCAAATCACTCATTGTATAATGTCTCCCCATATCTTTCTCTTAATGCTCTACTTTAACACGGAACCCAAAAGGCGCTTTTTCTTCATTCTGCTCTTTCTCATTTTCTTAACCCCCTTTCTCTCTGCACAGGTGGTTACTATACTCTCAAACAACACATTTTTCACTCCCTGATCTCTACCCATACTAAATGGTAACAAAGACATTTGCATTTACTCTTTTATCAACCCATCCATATCATGCTTCTCCTCTATATCTTCTTCTCTAAAGTCTACTAAATATATCTCTGCATGAGACATTAGCCTCAAAGCGTCCCATCTACTCCATTCCCTAATGCTACATACTCTACACCATGTCATATCCCCTTTAAACATATAACAAACACATTCAGGCAGCGCCTGACACAGACCCTCTTTCCTAATCTGTATAATTGTCTTTCCTAATTTTTCCACATACACTTAGTGCCCCTCCCAGGAGACACGCCCGGTCCTCATTATGGTTTTCACCAATACCTGGAAACCTCCTCATTCCCGGCACTCTAAGCCTACCTACTTGCTTAGGATACATACTATTTGGCACTCTATATCCTGGGATAAAGGCCCCGCCGCTGCAGAGAATACACTGGGATCTCTCAATTTTCTCAAATTTCCCTTCATCATGAATAATCGGAACTAAGCCCCTCCTGCGGGCTTCCAACTCAGCCTCAAACCTTTTTACATAGAAACCATCCCTAGCCTTCTGCACTTTCACGAAGATGCCTCTATCAATTACGTTATTTTCTTCAACTGACCAACACTGGCTATCTGACTATTCAACACAACTGTGTTCTTATCTAGATCCTTACTTACTATTCCCGTATCCTTATACTTCCTCTTAATAGGCTTCTCTTCAGGCTGGTTGTTTCTCTTGACTTTATCTCCGACCTGTAGAGGACAGTGATCACATGTCTCTCCCTGCACTCGTCTGTGAAAGTCTGCCCTGTAAGGTCTCCCGTGTAGCTTCTGAAAAGCTGAGTCGTCCCCATCATTATCATAGGAATTTAAATCTTCCATAATTTCATTCCAGTCCTTATCCCAATTCTTTATTATTAGATCTTTTACCAATTAACCTTTTCAAAATTCCAATTAGTCTCTCTGCAATTCCATTAACCTGTGGCCAATATGGAGGAGAGTATATTCCATCTACTAGTAATTTTGACAGGTAATCATCCAATTTTCTGTTCTTAAAAGTCTTCTCATTGTCCGTTCGAATTTCTCTTGGCACCCCGAGGTCGCTGAAGGTGTCTACCAGGATTATTTTAACCCCGTCACTGGTGGCCTGGCGCATTGGCCTGGCCACAGTAAAGCCCATGCATGCGTCGACAATCACAAAAAAATACTTATTACCCTTGGTTGACCTAAGCATAGGACCGGTCATGTTCATGCACAGACTTCCCCATGGGACGCATTCTTTATTGAAAGTCCTGGAGACCACATTTTCCTACAACTATTGTACTCCCTACAAACCTCACACACTCTCACTACATCTTTACTTCTCTTCATTATATTGGGTACGTAGTAATTCCCTAGCGCATGATTCATCACACTGGCTCCCATGTGGCCTGTTTATGTACCTCTCCAATACATTTCTCTATACGCTCTTTAGGTACCATTCTCCTTCCCAGGGGGTCCTTTTCCCAGTATTCACCCCCTACCACCATCAAACAAACCTCCCCCTTTGCCAACCTATCCACCTGGTTGTTCATCTCCTGGTCCTCTGTCAATTGGCCCGATTGGTGAGCTTTAACATGCTATATTATACACTGCTCAAAAAAATTATGGGAACACTTAAACAACACATCCTAGATCTGAATGAATGAAATAATCTTATTAAATACTTTGTTCTTTACATAGTTGAATGTGCTGACAACAAAATCACACAAGAATTATCAATGGAAATCAAATGTATCAACCCATGGAGGTCTGGATTTGGAGTCACCCTCAAAATTAAAGTGGAAAACCACACTACAGGCTGATCCAACTTTGATGTAATGTCCTTAAAACAAGTCAAAATGAGGCTCAGTAGTGTGTGTGGCCTCCACGTGCCTGTATGACCTCCCTACAACGCCTGGGCATGCTCCTGATGAGGTGGCACATGGTCTCCTGAGGGATCTCCTCCCAGACCTGGACTAAAGCATCCGCCAACTCCTGGACAGTCTGTGGTGCAACGTGGCGTTGGTGGATGGAGCGAGACATGATGTCCCAGATGTGCTCAATTGGATTCAGGTCTGGGGAACGGGCAGGCCAGTCCATAGCATCAATGCCTTCCTCTTGCAGGAACTGCTGACACACTCCAGCCACATGAGGTCTAGCATTGTCTTGCATTAGGAGGAACCCAGGGCCAACCGCACCAGCATATGGTCTCACAAGGGGTCTGAGGATCTCATCTCGGTACCTAATGGCAGTCAGGCTACCTCTGGCGAGCACATGGGCGGCAGGTAGCTTAGTGGTTAAGAGCGTTGTGCCAGTAACCGAAAGGTCGCTGGTTCTAATCCCCGAGCCGACTAGGTGAAAAATCTGTCGATGTGCCCTTGAGCAAGGCACTTAACCCTAATTGCTCCTGTAAGTCGCTCTGGATAAGAGCGTCTGCTAAATGACCAATTATTTATTATTATTTTATTACATGGAGGGCTGTGCGGCCCCCCAAAGAAATGCCACCCCACACCATGACTGACCCACTGCCAAACCGGTCATGCTGGAGGATGTTGCAGGTAGCAGAACGTTCTCCACGGCGTCTCCAGACTCTGTCACATGTGCTCAGTGTGAACCTGCTTTCATCTGTGAAGAGCACAGGGCGCCAGTGGCGAATTTGCCAATCTTGGTGTTCTCTGGCAAATGCCAAACGTCCTGCACGGTGTTGGGCTGTAAGCACAACCCCCACCTGTGGACGTCGGGCCCTCATACCACCCTCATGGAGTCTGTTTCTGACCGTTTGAGCAGACACATGCACATTTGTGGCCTGCTGGAGGTCATTTTGCAGGGCTCTGGCAGTGCTCCTCCTGCTCCTCCTTGCACAAAGGCGGAGGTAGCGGTCCTGCTGCTGGGTTGTTGCCCTCCTACGGCCTCCTCCACGTCTCCTGATGTACTGGCCTGCCTCCTGGTAGCGCCTCCATGCTCTGGACACTACGTTGACAGACACAGCAAACCTTCTTGCCACAGCTCGCATTGATGTGCCATCCTGGATGAGCTGCACTACCTGAGCCACTTGTGTGGGTTGTAGACTCCGTCTCATGCTACCACTAGAGTGAAAGCACCGTCAGCATTCAAAAGTGACCAAAACATCAGCCAGGAAGCATAGGAACTGAGAAGTGGTCTGTGGTCACCACCTGCAGAACCACTTCTTTATTGGGGGTGTCTCGCTAATTGCCTATAATTTCCACCTGTTGTCTATTCCATTTGCACAACAGCATGTGAAATTCATTGTCAATCAGTGTTGCTTCCTAATCAGAAGTGTGATTGACTTGGAGTTACATTGTGTTGTTTAAGTGTTCCCTTTATTTTTTTGAGCAGTGTATAATCCATTGGTTTTAATATATCCGCAATTTTATTCCATGTGGTCGTATGTTTTAACTCCTTTCATCTCAAATTCGTCCATCCATTAATCTCCCAAAATGTTAGATCTTCGGCTACTCCTTTCTGTACATATTTAGAATCAGTCACTATTCAAATGTTCTCTATCCCTCTCTTTTGCACATCTTGTAGTGCTTCTAACAGGGCCTCAACCTCTCCCGTTTGTGCCGAGCCCGGCACTTCACCTCTGGCTCTGCTTATTTCTCAATTTTGTCCTGTAACTATATAACTCCATCCAGCATTTCTATACTTTTGCTTGCTTCCATCGGTATATGCAGTACCAGTCAAAAGTTTGGACACACCTACTCATTCAAGGGATTTTCTTTATTTTTACTATTTTCTACATTGTAGAATAATAGTGAAGACATCAAAACTATGAAATAACACATATGGAATCATGTAGTAACCAAAAAAGTATTAAACAAATCAAAATATATGTTACATGTGAGATTCTTCAAATAGCCACCCTTTGCCTTGATGACAGCTTTACGCACTCTTGGCATTCTCTCAAGCAGCTTCACCTGGAATGCTTTTCCAACAGTCTTGAAGGAGTTCCCACATATGCTGAGCACTTGTTGGCTGCTTTTCCTTCACTCTGCAGTCCAACTCATCCCAAACCATCTCAATTGGGTTGAGGTCGGGTGATTGTGGAGGCCAGGTCATCTGATGCAGCACTCCATCACTCTCCTTCTTGGTCAAATAGCCCTTACACAGAATGGAGGTGTGTTGGATCATTGTCCTGTTGAAAATCAAATGATAGTCCCACCAGATGGGATGCCGTATCGCTGCAGAATGCTGCGGTAGCCATGCTGGTTAAGTGTGCCTTGAATTCTAAATAAATCACAGACAGTCACCAGCAAAGCACCCCCACACCATAACACCACCTCCTCCATGCTTTACGGTGGGAAATACACATGTGGAGATCATCCGTTCACCCACACCGCGTCTCACAAAGACACTGCAGTTGGAACCAAAAATCTCCAATTTGGACTACAGACAAATTTCAACCGGTCTAATGTCCATTGCTCGTGGTAACTCTGGGTCTTCCATTCCTGTGGCGGTCCTCATGAGAGCCAATTTCATCATAGCGCTTAATGGTTTTTGCGCTGCACATGAAGAAACTTTCAAAGTTCTTGAAATGTTCCGTATTGACTGACCTTCATGTCTTAAAGTAATGATGGACTGTCGTTTCTCTTTGCTTATTTGAACTGTTCTTGCCATAATATGGGCTTGGACTTTTACCAAATAGGGCTACCCCCCTACCTTGTCACAACAACATTGGCTCAAACGCATTAAGAAGGAAAGAAATTCCACAAATTAACTTTTAAGAAGGCACACCTGTTAATTGAAATGCATTCCAGGTGACTACCTCATGAAGCTGGTTGAGAGAATGCCAAGAGTGTGCAAAGCTGTCATCAAGGCAAAGTGTGGCTATTTGAAGAATCTCAAATAAAAAAAATATTTTGGTTACTATATGATTCCATATGTGTTAATTCATAGTTTTGATGTCTTCACTATTATTCTACAATGTAGAAAATAGTAAAAATGAAGAAAAACCATTGAATGAGTAGGTGTGTCCAAACTTTTGACTGGTAGTCAAATTAAGGATCTGACAATTAAAAAAATAATAATCCTAACTGCCTGTAGCTCAGGACCTGAAGCAAGGATATGCATATTCTTGATATCATTTGAAAGGAAACACTTCAAAGTTTGTGGAAATGTGAAATTAATGTAGGAGAATATAACACATTAGATCTAGTAAAAGATAATACAAACCACAAAACATGAAAGAAATTATTAAATATTAAAGCATTAGACCAATCACTAAAAGCTTCAGTCATACAAAAGTTATACTTAAATCCGAACTGGTTCTCTAGCAAATTAGTAAGATTGTCTCACCCAATGTTCAAGACTCCAAGTGGGGAAAGGGTGGCGGGGTTGGAAAGTAATAAAGGGGAATATATATATATATTTTTTAAGGATATGTATGTGTATGTATGTATGTATGTGTATGTATATATACATATATATATATATATATATATATATATATATAAACATGGAGGATTGGAAGTGATGCAGACAATTACATTGATGGAAGTTACAATCTATCTGCAATATTAAGCTGATCTACCCCCCCCCTTGAAATGCAAGATAAAGGCCAGACAGTGATGTAGGATTCTAGATGTAATGTAGATGTTGTCCACCAGATGGCAGCAACGTTTCAGACTGATCCAGTGAAGAATTACATCACTACACAATATTTTGTACCAAGTCTGCCAGGAGTTTTCCCAAATGTGCTGAATTGGTTTTCAAGTACATAACTATAGAGAACGTACAGAAATGCTATGGCAATACAAACTTTAAGTTTGCACACTCCCAGGAATGTCATAAATGATGGATCATTAGCTTCCCTACAGAAAAGACACTAACCTTCACACATCTAGATGGCCGGGGTGGGTGTGGAGTCAGAGGTCAAACTGTAGAACCCAGTTCCTACATTTGAATATAAAAATATATTTTTTTCAACAAAACTACACTACATTTTATCTCTGGGACCCTCAGGATGACAAATCAGAGCAAGATTACTGAATGTAAGTATATTATTTACCTTCAGAGGTGAATGTCCCAAACCAGTTTCCATGATAAAAGTGTTTTGTTGTTGTGCACTATCCTCAAACAATAGCATAGTAAAAAAAAATGTAATAGAAAGTTAGCAAAAATAGATAAGATCTTGCTACCATGGAAAGGTAAATACCTGTCAATTTGTGGAAAAATCACCCTGATTAACTCTTTAGTATTATCCCAGTTTACCTATTTGCTTATGGTCTTGCCTACGCCTAGCGAACAGTGTTTGAAATTATATGTGAAAAAAATATTCCATTTTATTTGGAACGGCAAGCCAGACAAAATTAAACGGGCCTATTTATATAATGAATATGAATTAGGAGGACAGAAATTATGAAATATTAAAGCATTAGACCTATCACTAAAAGCTTCAGTCATACAAAAATTATACTTATATTCCGAACTGGTTCTCTAGCAAACTAGTAAGATTGTCTCTATACTCCTGAGTGGCGCAGTGGTCTAAGGCACTGCATCGCAGTGCTAACTGTGCCACTAGAGATCCTGGTTCAAATCCAGGCTCTGTCGCAGCCGGCCGCGACCGGGAGACTCATGGGCGGCGCACAATTGGTCCAGGGTAGGGGAGGGAATGGCCGGCAGGGATGTAGCTCAGTTGATAGAGCATGGCGTTTGCAATGCCAGGGTTGTGGGTTTGATTCCCACGGGGGGCCAGTATAAAAAAATAATGTTATTCACTAACTGTAAGTCGCTCTGGATAAGAGCGTCTGCTAAATGACTAAAATGCAAATGTCTCACCCAATGTTCAAGAAGGGACTTTTTCCCTTTATTCAGATTACAACCCCTCACTTTCAGGTATTTGAAAAGGAAATAATCTCCCAAATATCACTTTTTCTAAAACAAGCCATAGAAAGTTGGTTGCAATTTCAATTTAATCCCCCAGAAATTACAGAACAAATATTGCAACAAATATTGTGGTTAAACTCAAATATACTAATTGATAAAAAAAAACATTCTTTTTTGAGAAAAAAAGAAAAAAGAAAAGGTATATTCTTCGTAAATGATATTATCGGTAGGACTGGTGGAGTTATGTCGCACATGCAGCTAACAAAAACATATGGAAATGTCTGCTCTACCCAAAATTACAACCAAATAATTGCAGCCTTACCGCAAAAGTGGAAGAGGAAAGTGGAAGGGGGAGAAAGTAAGGAACTTGTCTGTCGGCCTTGCATTAAATAACATAATTGGTTAAGGAAAACTGTGATAAATAAAAAAGTATATCAGTTTCACTTAAGGACCAAAGGATTGACAGCCGTCCCATATAGATTGCAAAATAGTTGGGAAGAGATCTTTGACGTACCGATCCCATGGCATAGTGTTTATGAACTGACACGCAAAACGACACCGGATTCAAAAATTAGAATCTTTCAATTTAAATTATTATATAAAATTCTTGCTACCAATAGAATGTTATTTATATGGGGGATACAATCTTCCCGGCTCTGCAGATTTTGCTGTGAAGAGACAGAATCATTAGATCATTTGTTTTGGTTCTGTCCATTTGTAGCTTGTTTTTGGACACAGGTCCAGGAATGGCTAAAGGATTGCAATATATACCTGGAACTAACCCTGCAGATAGCATTACTGGGTGATCTGAAAAGTCATAGTCAATCAATCAATAATATAATAATACTTTTAGCAAAAATGTTTATTTTTAATTCACAATCTGTAGAAGCAATGAGAATAGAAAGGTTCAGAACTTTTGTAAAACATCACAGTACAGTTGAAATATATATGGCAAATAGAAATCCTATATGGATGGTGTTAAGAGATAGATGGGAGGTATTGAATAGAGTTGAAGGATGGGACTAATAACAAATAACAACAAATAATAACAAAGATATCTAATAATGTAAGCATACTGTGTCCATAATAAGTATATAGGTTGTATGTTGGGAGCTTTTGGGAAAGAGCACAGTTAGAAAGATATGGCATATGGAAGCAAATCGGATGGACATCATGAAAATGATCGGAGAGGTTGAGAGTAGAAGCAGTTCAGGAGCAAAAAAAATGTTTATATATATATATATATATATATATATATATAATAGAATTATTGTAAAATTAACTCTGTCCATAAGGTGTAGATAGTAATTATAGACCGGAAGTAGAGGCCTGGACATTGTTGTTCACTAATTTACTCCAAGTAGGGAAAGGATGGTGGGGTTGAAAAGTAATAAAGGGGAGTATATATAATCAATTCCAGAACAACAGCAAAGGACCTTGTGAAGATGCTGGAGGAAACAGGTACAGGTACAAAAGTATCTATATCCACAGTAATTTGAGTCCTATATCGACATAACCTGAAAGGCCGCTCAGCAAGGAAGAAGCCACTTGTCACGACTTCCGCCGAGGCTGCCTCCCCTCCTTGTTCGGGCAGGCTTCGGCGTTCGTCGTCACCAGAGTACTAACCACTGCCGCCCCAATCCTCATCACAATTGTCTTGTCAATAACACACACCTGGTTCTATTCCCCTAATTAGTCCGTGTAGAAGTGTTCCCTCTGCCCCCTTGTCCTTGTGGGTGATTGTTTATTGTGGAGGTTAGTGAAGCTCGGTGGAGCTCGTGTATTTTGTATCGACGGGAGTATTTTACCACCTGTTTTGTGCCCTGGAGTGTGTTTGACGCATTTCTGCGTAAACCTGTATTTTGCGGATTAAAGCCTGTTATTCTGTGATTTACCTTCCTGCGCCTTACTCCTTCAACACCACCTTATCACACCACTGCTCCAAAACCGCCATAAAAAAGCCAGACTACTGTTTGCAACTGCACATGGGGACAAAGATCGTACTTTTTGGAGAAATGTCCTCTGGTCTGATTAAACAAAAATAGAACTGTTTGGCCATAATGACCATCGTTATGTTTGGAGGAAAAAGGTGGTCGCTTGCAAGCTGAAGAACACCATCCCAACCGTGAAGCACGGGGGTGGCAGCATCATGCTGTGGGGGTGCTTTGCTGCAGGCGGTACTGGTGCATGTCACAAAATAGATGGCATCATGAGGAAGGAATATTATGTGGATATATTGAAGCAACATCTCAAGACATCAGTCAGGAAGTTAAAGCTTGGTCGCAAATGGGTCTTCCAAATGGACAATGACCCCAAACATACTTCCAAAGTTGTGGCAAAATGGCTTAAGGACAACAAAGTCAAGGTATTGGAGTGGTCATCACAAAGCCGTGACCTCAATCCTATAGAAAATTAGTTGGCAGAACTGAAAAAGCGTGTGCGAGCAAGAAGGCCTACAAACCTGACTCAGTTACACAAGCTCTGTCAGGAGGAATGGGCCAAAATTCACCCAACTTATTGTAGGAAGCTTGTGGAAGGATACCCGAAACGTTTGACCCAAGTTAAACAATTTAAAGGCAATGCTACCAAATACTAATTGAGTGTATGTAAACTTCTGACCCACTGGGAATGTGATGAAAAAAATAAAAGCCTTCAACGACTTCAACTGTACCATTCGAAACGTAACATATGTGTGTCTCGGATTTACATAAAGAAGAAATTCTCTGAGACTAGGTTGTATTTCTTTATACAGTATACATACAGTGGGGGAAAAAAGTATTTAGTCAGCCACCAATTGTGCAAGTTCTCCCACTTAAAAAGATGAGAGAGGCCTGTAATTTTCATCATAGGTACAGTAATTTTCATCATAGGTACACGTCAACTATGACAGACAAAATGAGATTTTTTTTTCTCAGAAAATCACATTGTAGGATTTTTAATGAATTTATTTGCAAATTATGGTGGAAAATAAGTATTTGGTCAATAACAAAAGTTTCTCAATACTTTGTTATATACCCTTTGTTGGCAATGACACAGGTCAAACGTTTTCTGTAAGTCTTCACAAGGTTTTCACACACTGTTGCTGGTATTTTGGCCCATTCCTCCATGCAGAGCTCCTCTATAGCAGTGATGTTTTGGGGCTGTCGCTGGGCAACACGGACTTTCAACTCCCTCCAAAGATTTTCTATGGGGTTGAGATCTGGAGACTGGCTAGGCCACTCCAGGACCTTGAAATGCTTCTTACGAAGCCACTCCTTCGTTGCCCGGGCGGTGTGTTTGGGATCATTGTCATGCTGAAAGACCCAGCCATGTTTAATCTTCAATGCCCTTGCTGATGGAAGGAGGTTTTCACTCAAAATCTCACGATACATGGCCCCATTCTTTCCTTTACACGGATCAGTCGTCCTGGTCCCTTTGCAGAAAAACATTCCCAAAGCATGATGTTTCCACCCCCATGCTTCACAGTAGGTATGGTGTTCTTTGGATGCAACTCAGCATTCTTTGTCCTCCAAACACGACGAGTTGAGTTTTTACCAAAAAGTTCTATTTTGGTTTCATCTGACCATATGACATTCTCCCAATCCTCTTCTGGATCATCCAAATGCACTCTAGCAAACTTCAGATGGGCCTGGACATGTACTGGCTTAAGCAGGGGGACACGTCTGGCACTGCAGGATTTGAGTCCCCTGGCGGCGTAGTGTGTTACTGATGGTAGGCTTTGTTACTTTGGTCCCAGCTCTCTGCAGGTCATTCACTAGGTCCCCCCGTGTGGTTCTGGGATTTTTGCTCACCGTTCTTGTGATCATTTTGACCCCACGGGGTGAGATCTTGCATGGAGCCCCAGATCGAGGGAGATTATCAGTGGTCTTGTATGTCTTCCATTTCCTAATAATTGCTCCCACAGTTGATTTCTTCAAACCAAGCTGCTTACCTATTGCAGATTCAGTCTTCCCAGCCTGGTGCAGGTCTACAATTTTGTTTCTGGTGTCCTTTGACAGCTCTTTGGTCTTGGCCATAGTGGAGTTTGGAGTGTGACTGTTTGAGGTTGTGGACAGGTGTCTTTTATACTGATAACAAGTTCAAACAGGTGCCATTAATACAGGTAACAAGTGGAGGACAGAGGAGCCTCTTAAAGAAGAAGTTACAGGTCTGTGAGAGCCAGAAATCTTGCTTGTTTGTAGGTGACCAAATTCTTATTTTCCACCATAATTTGCAAATAAATTCATTAAAAATCCTACAATGTGATTTTCTGGATATTTTTTTCTCAATTTGTCTGTCATAGTTGACGTGTACCTATGATGAAAATTACAGGCCTCTCTCATATTTTTAAGTGGGAGAACTTGCACAATTGGTGGCTGACTAAATACTTTTTTTCCCCACTGTAGTATGTATAAGCATGAAGTAGATGCCGAAGCATTGTTGTTCACCAGTTTACTCCAATTAGGGAAGAGATGGTGGGGTTGGAAAGTATTAAAGATAAATATATTTTTAAAGGATATGTATATTGTCACGCCCTGACTCAGGGGACGCTTAAATGTTGAGTCAGGGTGTTTATGTTCTATGTTGTGTATTTCTATGTTGGTTTTCTAGTATGTCTAGATCTATGTTGGCCGGTGTGGTTCCCAATCAGAGGCAGCTGTCGCTCGTTGTCTCTGATTGGGGACCATACTTAGGCAGCCTATTGGCACTAGTGGGTTTTGGGATCTTGTTCCGTGTGAGGTATGTTGTTTGTCTACCTTGGACTTCACGTTTCGTTTCATTTGTTGTTTTGTCGTGGTGTTTATTCAGTATAAATAAACATGTATGCATATCACGCTGCGCCTTGGTCCGTCCCGTCGATGAACGATCGTGACATATATGTATATATATATATGTGTATATGTATATGTGTGTGTATATATATATATATATATATGCGAGAAAAAAAATAAGAAAAAAACATATGGGGGATTGGAAGTGATGCAGACAATTACATTGATGGAAGTTATAATCTATCTATAATATTAAAGCTGATCTACCCCCTAGAAAAAAAAGAAGAAAAAAAAGAAAAGAAAAACTATAGTATTTTTTAGCTGTAATAGCTAGTGTAAATTGGACACTGTAGTTAGATTAACAAGAATTTAAGCTTTCTGCCCATATAAGACATGTCTCTGTCCCGGTAGGTTGGCTGTTGTTTACAACACCATTCTAGTCACATATCGCATGTTGAGCAACAATCGTCCCGTATAAGGGACACCGATCCCGTAGAGGTTAACTGTTTCTCCTGTCTTTTTCACTACTTCTATTTCTTTTTCCAGGAATCCTGGAATCTCATCTAAATTTAAATCCTCCCTTGTCTCAAATTTAAACATTGGGTCAGATATGCACAACAACCATTATTCTAATCGGGTGTTATAGGCCCTACTGTTTAACACCATTGTTTTAGTAATTCCTTTAAGTGCTGGGCAACTGGTTATTATTGTCACTGGGCTGCCTTGGGATAAATTCAATATCTCCAGATAGTACTTGTTCAACGAACAGAGCAATTTCTCTTCCTTCATCTTTGCTCCATTTCTGATAGTTGATAGCTACAGTAGGCTATGGATTTGTCATCACCTTCATTTCTAATAATGGCTATTCCCATCATAGATCCTACCATTATCTCCACTTCAAGGGGCTCCGCAAACCTCCTAGTGGAGAGCTCCTCACTCTTATCTACTTGCTCTAATAACATCCAAAAATGTATTTCATCTTGCATGTCCACTCAAAAGGGTCTCTAGTCATTGCCTTGTACAAATGCTTCGCATATCCTTGGTAGGCTAACACATGGCCTTTCACATAGTTAAGCAAACCCATAATTGACTGCAATTGTACTAGGTTTTTTGGACTGCAGGTTCCTTAGTTTCTTTTTTATACTGATGACTAAAGCTCTGGTTTTTCCCTCTTTTAAATCCCAAGTACTCAACTTCCTCTCTACAAATGTGACAATTTTTTATGTTAATCAGTAGCCCTGCCGCTGTAATTCTCGTAATCACTTCTTGTAACAAATCCAAGTGCTCTTTTTCCGTGTCTGAGGCCAAGTATACGTCATCTACTGTATATAGCAAATTACCGGCAATCTGTCCAGGACTCTCATCATTTCTGACTGAAATCCGTTAGGACTTCCGGAAAATCACATGGTAAGTTTGCACCACTGAAAGTCACACCCACCTACGGAAAAGGCTGTCTTCAGCCTACTTTCCTTGTCCAAATCATCACTCCAAAACCCGTTGGCTAAGTCTAAACAGGTTTTATAACATCCCATGTTTAAGGTTTTCATACAGGCGGTTGGATTCATCATTTGTCTATGATCTGGCTTACTTACTCTATTCAAGGCTTTATAATTAATCACCACTCTCCAAGTATTGTCATTTTTTCTTACAGCTTGGACCGCACTGTTCGTAATGGCATGCTTCACTTCTTCCAAAACGTTCTGTTTTTCTAACTCATCCACAATAATTTATACTTATTTTATTGCCTCTGGATTTATCCTATACTGTGGCTGCCACTTACACATTCCTTGTTCTATTTTATAGGGTTCACCCTTCAAATTCCCACAATGGTTTTTAAATTTAGCGTAACTCCCTATATTCAATATTTTCCTTAACCGCTCTTTATCCTTAATGTTAGCCTTCCCAATTCATCCTAAGCATATCCCTTTCTAATATATATTTTAACCCTAATATATTCCTACTTCCCTCTACTACTCTAATCCCTTTCCACATTCCTGTGTTCAACACTTTTTTTCCCCATGCACTGATTCAATGGGTACTACCCCATCTGGCGTAAAGGCCTCTGTCGTCATAGAAACTGAGGCTCCAGTGTCCACAAAATGTTTTATCCCCGCTATTTCAGCTGTTAATGGTTCTACTGTATTTATTTCTTTATACACGAGGAGAGGCCTCGTCTAGATCCTATGCTGTTTGATTGTTTTTCTGCTTCTCAAACTATTTCCTTCTCTCCTCTCTTTCACTTGGGGTGAGTTTCAACCACTCCTCATGGGGAACCCACCCTGTTCCTTTCTCTTTTCTTATGTTTTCCGTTTTCCTCTCTTGGCTTATTTTCGCCTTTATATTTTACATATTTTAAATTATAATATTCCTCTATTTTCTCATAATTTTTCAACACTTCCATAATCTGGTCAAGAGTGGCATCCTTATCTATTGAAAAAATCCTCTCATATCCGGGTCTTCCCTGCAGTACCTCCTGTACTAATTCTACCCACATTTCTGCCTTTTGGGTTTTAAGACTCCCGAGTGGCGCAGTGGTCTAAGGCACTGCATCACAGTGCTAGCTGTGCCACTAGAGATCCTGGTTCGAGTCCAGGCTCTGTCGCAGCCGGCCGCGACCGGGAGACCCATGGGTGGCACCCTCTAACACATTTGGTCCAGCGTCGTCCAAGGTAGGGGAGGGTTTGGCCGGCAGGGATGTGGGTTCGTTTCCCACGGGGGGCCAGTATATATATATATATTTTTTTAAATAAAACATGTATGCATTCACTAACTGTAAGTCGCTCTGGATAAGAACATCTGCTAAATGATAAAAAACTATAACTAAAAAAGACAACAAAAAATGTAAAAAAAGATTCGGGTCCAGTACTTTAACTGGGCTATCACCTCCATTATGTATTCGCTCTTTAGTATATCTAATTTGGCTGAGCATACTTTTCACTTTATGTTTCTTATTTAGGTGTTTCATCTGTTCTTCATAATTTTCAAAATCTACTAAATTAGTTTTAATCAGAAATGTGGCCTCATCTCCTGCATCAATTTTCATTAGGGGAGAGTGCAACCACATCCAATAGGCTGCATCTGTCTCCACTACATTTCTACTCGGCAACGAATGTTTCAACAGTTTTATCTCTGTCATTTGATTACTTGCAGAGCTCATATTAAAATACCCAGATGAGGCATTCGTAGACGACCTCTGGGGGCGAATTACCCTGCGGCGGCCTTTCGGGTGAATATCTAGATGACCTCCGAGGAGAATAACTCCGCGGCTGCGATTCGGGTGAATAAGGGGTGGCCGCTCGATAAATATCTGCATTAACCCTGTCCCTCAACTCTGTTGTATACCAGCTCTCGTCTAGATTTTCATCCTGTGGGAGATCCAATCCTCTAGCTGCTTTCCCTCTCATGTTATCATACCCATGCCTAATTACTTGTTCTTTAAAAGTGTTAGTTAAGAGGGCCTTATTTAGGCTCTCAATGATGGGTTCTGCTGTCTGCAGAAACCTACTTGCCGGCAAAGGAACTGGTAAACTGGGTATAAGGCACTCCCGTAAATTCCTGCCAGGGGATAATGATGAGGGCATACTGCCATTTCCCTGGACGCTTGATGTAGGTCTCGTACTAAGACCGTTTAGGCGCTTTCTTCCGCCTAGGGTTTAACTGGCGAATGGGTGGGTCAACCATGGATACTTGAACCTGTGGTCTCAATGGCCCGGTCAACTGGGTACAGGCGTAACTATGGTCATCCACTCGGCTGTTTACAACCTGTGGCCAAGTAGCATTATCTTGAAGGGGCGCTTCTAATCTCACTCTACCCGGCCTTTTGGGCCTGGACTCCACGGGCCGCACAGGTTTTTTAGGCATTTACTAACATATTATTCTGGAGGGACCGAATACTCGGGCTCTTCCAGTTCACTAGAAGACGACCCTGACTCATTCCCTGGGTCAGATTCTGATTCACTTTCCATGTCACTTTCATTACTATCAAATTCATTTAATGGCCTTATTGTAGCCACTAAATTAATATTACCTCCCTGGCTCTGGCTACTGTCAAGGCTACTTGTTCTCACCGGGGCTCTGGGAGTGGAGGTGCCCCGCGGGCTAAACTGGCCCTCTAACACCTGGCTACTCTGCTCTTTCTTTTCTAACTCAGCCACTTGTGTCCTCACCCGTCAGGACGTTTGCATATATGGCTGGAGGCTCAGAACTGCTAGCCACCCCTGGACTCATGAGAAGGTGGTATTGAGAGTCCGCAGGCCCCCTATTAGGTGGGGCAACATGGGGCTCCCATATATTTCCTTTATCATCATACTCTGTATCACTTTCCTGTTCTAAGAGCGGAGGAGCTGAGGGGCCTGCAGATAATAACCTGCTGAGGCTTGTTTTCTCCTCTCCTTCAGAGCTTTCTCCATCAGTCATGGAGTGCCTTCTATTTCTCATACTTGTCCCTATCTCATCATTCAATTCCCTCACATAAGGTGGGGATTGGGCTCCCTTATCGGGGCTGACACCTTTACCATTTTCACCATTTCCCTCAGGCAGTTTTACGCCACTAACTATTGAGGATATTCTCAAAATCTTCCCTCGTTTATCTTGTGCATGCGCTATCTTTTGTATCTATCACCACTTGATTTCTTCTATAGTTAAGCCCAGGGGCGCAACTTTGGTTTTAGAAGTGGGAGGGATATAATATTTTTTTTTAAAGGGGGGGTGGATCAGCTTTAATATTGAAGATAGATTGTGGCTTCCATCAATGTAATTGTCTGTTATCTTTTGTTTGTTTTTAGTCCCATCCTTCAGCTCCACTCAACCCCTCCCATCTATCTCTTAACACCATCCAGTTTTGATTTCTATTTGCCATGTATTTTTCAACAGTGCTGTGATGTTTCACAAAAGTTATTAACCTTTCTATTCTCATAGATTCTACATATTGTAAATTAAAAATAAACATTTTTGCTAAGAATATTATTATATTATTAATCGATTGAATATGACTTTTTAAATCACCCAGCAGTGCTATTTGCAGAGGGGGACATAACTTGGGGGCATCTAAAGCACATTTCCTGCATTTCTACACAATCTAATATGTCCCATGGCCCTTCTAGCCTTCTCTATTTAGACCAACAAAAAGTAAGCTAAAATGCTCACAGTCATCAAGCTAGGTAAGGGATTATTAAATATATTTAAGTGATTGATAAGACTGAACTAGATCCATGATTATTCAATAATCAATAGTGTTGCACCTTTAACCAATAGCCTAACAAATGAAAAACTCTTACAAATAAAGTACAAAGACAACTTTTGATTGTCTTTAAGACATCCTCTATATCAAATTTCAGCCAGACCGCCCAGCCAACCCGAGCCGCCAACACGCCCGAACCCCACCAGTCTAGTCAATAACTCAACTCTCGCCCCAACACAACTTCCTTCCCATCTTTTTTTTATGTCTCAAGGGAAAGGTGTGGAAAACAAAGGTTGAATGAAAACACACATACACCTACACATTAACACACAGAAACAGTACACCCTCCATATAATTCATATCATAGGCCTAATAGTTTTGTAGAGCTCTTTTTACTTGCACACTATAGCTGGGTCACCCCGTCCTGCCCCTAGGGGTCCATGGCCCTGTAGCGCCCCAACCCAACACACCCCACTCAGCTTTAGGATCTTAGTGAAACATTGATTATTGGTTTCAAGTATGTTAGGCCAAGGTCAGAGTGACAACAGTACAGCAGACCCCCAGGGCCAGGACTGAGCAGCCCAGCAGCTAGGGATTGCTTAAATCTACCCTGACATGGGCATGTTTTCAATACAGACTCCTTTTGTCGTACAGTATTCCATATAAGGCATCCAGACCTTATGAAAGTTGCACAGTATACCCTTAATCTTAAAACAAATCAAGTGATACTGTACATAACTTGACATTTCTTTCATACATTGTGGGAGGATAACCAACCTTCCAATTAATGGCAACGCATTTATTAGCCACTATAAATGCTAGGTTACACAGTTTCTTCTGATAACAGTCTCCAGTATCAACATTTCCAAGCAAACAAAAACAGGGAGAAGGGAGAATCTGTAGACATGCTGAGATAAAAGAACATACTCTTTGCCAGAATTCAGCCAGCGTTCACAAGACCATAACATATGCAAATATGTCACTTTTTGTGCTTTACACCTCCAGCAGAATCATACAATTTCTGAGTGCATGATATTCAGTTTCACTGGCATATAGTACGTTCTATCGATGGTCTTAACCTACAGTAATTTATGTCTATGATTATATGAACATGACTGGGCATTCTAACATATCTGTATCCATTCATCATCATCAATAGCGTCTCCCAGGTCTTCTTCACATTTCTTTTTTTTACATGTTTTGTGTCATCGGGAAAAGCCTCTATCAACCCTTGATACAGTTTGGAAATCAACTTTGGAGGTTTGTCAGACTGCCTTAAAATTGCATCTGGCTTCTCCAGTGTTTGCTGCACAGAGAGAATAAAGTATTGTATCTGTAAAGTATCTGCAAAAATTCACCTCACCTCTGTTACAAACTGGTCTTCCCTGGCTGCCTGACTCTGCTGAGACCCCTGTCACCATCTGATCCTCCTAAAATTATGCATGACAAACAATTACCTTGGTGTACATTTATACATTATATTATCCAAGAATAGAATCAATAATTGAAATGACCATTATTTTCAGATCCCAGACTGTAGCTTTAAGCTTAAGCTGCTGTCCTGTAACTACTGTAGGTCTACCCATCAATTCAAGATGGAACTTTGTATCATTCACTGAATATACTGCAAAATTAGGCCTTACATGGGCGGAAAATCATGGGGCAGTTAACTTGAATATGAAATTAACTTAAACATGATTAGACTGTAGTTTACTACAGTGTCTGTAAATAAATATTGATAATGAAAAGAAGTGGAGGGCGTTGAACCAACGTGAGTCGAAGTGCAATCAAAAAATGTAATCATGATTGAAAAGAAAAAGGCACAATGTGCACATAGATTAGGCTACTATGGTGAGCAAGTGTTGCGCGTTTTCATTTTTAATAAGTATGGATTACCCATTTTTTTGTCTCTGCTTACAAATTGTCCTCCTAAAAGGCAGGCTATATCCTATAGGACTATGCAAAGCGTAGCAAGTGTCGCTGTCATCATTCTTGCTGCCTCCAGTTCAGTAGCCATACCTGCGAGATCAGGTGCGCGTGTGGTCTCAATTGAATAGAGTAGGTTATAGCCTATGTATACATGGGCGGAGAAACACGGGACAGTTATCTTTCCAAGTAAACATACTTCCTAAATAGGCCTATGATTAGGCTATAGTTTACTACATTGCCTAGAAATAGGCCTTGATCACCCATATTTCTCCATCTGAAAATCTTCCCACTCCTAAAAGGTAGACTATAAATATAGCTCAAGAGAAAGTGCAAGTTTCTCCAACTCTGCTCTCTTCAAACTACATATAGCATATTGCCTGATAAAGCCCAGTAATACAATGTAAGGGCCATGTGAGAATCTCTGGTAATTTAACCTTTTTCTTAAGTTATTTTTGCGCATTTGATATTGCCTATAGGGCGCAAAATTGCTGGGACCATGGCTGGCCAGTGAGTTGCGTCACATATGCTTAAAATAACATTGCGGGACTGCGGTTGGGTTTGGGACCAGTTCTTGCCGTAGCTGGTGGGAGTCAGCAGGTGCAGGCGGGAGCAGAATGAAGAAATCAGTCCCGTGCAGAGTCAGACCTCTACTGTGCACCATGACAGTGAAGCCTGTAACGTTAGAGCTGTTTATTACTGTGTCCGTGTGAAAAGTAGGGAATTAGCTAGGGCGATCAATAACGTTACATTGACATACTGACTAATACAACTCACGATGCACTGAAAAAACATCAGAATATCAATCTTTAATCGTTCGGCCAATGATTTCATCGTTTGGTTCGGGTCTAGTTTGATTGAGGCTAAAATAATAGCTAATGTAAGCCAACTTTTGGCCAGATCTCTCTAACAGTACATTAACTGGTGAAAGCTTGCTAAGTTCATTTACTTCTGAAACGTGACAAAACAAAGGCTACTAAACATGTCCATACAAACAACTGCTGTTAGTAATAATAGCCACATCATATGGCTATCTGACAGATAACTAGAGGCTAGAGCTGACCTGGCTGTGGTAGCTACTCACTAACATGGCTTATTCATTCACCTCAGTCGAGAGGGGATGAGACATTAGCTAACGTTACATGTCAGTTACAATACTAGCTCAGCGCTGCAAATAAACACTAGTTTAGTTTTTTTTTCGGTTAAACAGCAGTTACCTTGCCAGCTACATCAGTCAACTAAAGAGTAGCCAGTTTCTGTTCCTTTTACAACTCGGTGAAAGAGTGCAATGCGTACACTGAACTATGCTCAACTCTCCCATGCTGGTCCAGCCATTCTTCCAGAAGCTTTGCCTTCACACAGCCTGTCAGCCTGCTCTGTGGTGTCTGCGTGGTCCTAAACCCAGCTGGTAAACACTCAAAACTGCCTACCCGACCGCTCAGAGACATCCTCATGGTCCTAAAGCACACTGTTGCCTTGTTTTGTATCACATTCTAATAATAAAACTGGGGGGGACAAAAATGCAATTTCAGAATGTGGGGGGAACATGACTCAATCACCAGGATAGAACACGGGAGCCTCACTGTGGTGGCGGTCCGCCTGATTCTTCTGACTGCCGAAACCACTCGTCCACTGCAGGGGCCTCGGTCTGGCTTGGAGTCCACGGAGCCAGGGCCGGCTGATATCCCAGGACGCACTGGAAGGGAGTCAACCTGGTGGAGGAGTGACAAAGTGAGTTCTGGGCGTATTCCACCCAGGGAAGGAACCAGGGCCACTCCCCCTGCCAGTCCTGGCAGTGACTCCTTAGGAACCTCCCCAGCTCCTGGTTGGTCCTCTCCACCTGCCAGTTGGACTGAGGCTGGTACCCGGATGTGAGGCTGACCGTGGCCCCCAGCTTCTTCATAAAGGCTTTCCAGACCCACGACGTGAATTGGGGACCACGGTTGGAAACAATGTCCTCTGGAAGACTATAGTGCCAGAAGACCTGCTGGAATAGTGCCTCAGCAACCTGGAGAGCGGTAGGTAGACCAGAGAGAGGGATAAAACGGCTGGATTTAGAGAATCTGTCAACAACAACCATAATAGTGCTAAAACCATCAGAAAGAGGGAGATCAGTTACAAAGTCTATGGACAGATGTGACCAAGGCCGCTGAGGCACGGGAAGGGGAAGTAGTTTCCCTGCTGGAGTGTGACGGGGAGATTTTGATTGGGAACATACAGAGCATGAGTTGAAATAATGAGCAACGTCCTGCACCAAGGTGGGCCACCAGTATTTATCGGAGAGGGATTGGATGGTGCGGGTGATACCTGGGTGTCCAGCAGCGAGGGATGTGTGTGCCCAGGTCAACAGCCGATCTCTCACCTCTGTGGGGACGTAGATGCGCTCTGGAGGGCAGGTAGCAGGAGCGGGTTCCCTTTCCAGTGCCTGGCAGATATCCACATCTACGTCCCAAAACACGGGGCCAACGATACGGGAGGAGAGATTGATGGGCTGGAGGACATTCACAGGACCCTCCACTAATGTAGAACCACAGGGTGTGGGAAAGCAGATCCTCCGGCATCTTCGACCAGGAGATGGTGGGGTTATGAAGTTGAAGCCACGGTAGGCCGAGGATGAGTTTGTCTACGGGTGCGGTGATGATGAGGAAGGGAAGGCTTTCCTGGTGCATGGGTCCCACGGTGAGGGTGAGTGGTGCTGTGATGTGCGTAATTGTGTCGGATCCTAATGGTTGCTTATCCAGGGCTTAGACAGGAAAAGGAGAGGAGAGCGGGTATGAAGTTATGTTCAGGGAGGAGGCGAGGGCCTGGTCGATGAAATTCCCTGCGGCACCGGAGTCCACTAGAGCTGTAGAGACAACACCTGAGGACAGCCAGCCAGTGAAATGGGAAACAGAAAGGGTTTGGCGGAAAACGATGATGATGGAATAATCACGCCTACCCTGGGAGACAGAAGATCATGGGGACACCCCTCTGCTCTAGTGAACCCCGGGTTAGGACGCACCGGACAACGCTGAAGCTGCTGCCCCTCCTGGCCACAATAGGGACAGAGCACCAGCTGTCTCCGGTGATGTCGCTCTGCCGCGGAGAGGTATGTGGCCCCTACCTCCATGGGTTCAGGCTCTGCCTCAGGACAGCCAAAGGAGGGAGGCGAGTGGCGAGGTGGGCACTGGCACTCCCGAAGAAGGTTATCCAGACGGATGGCCATCGCGATGAGTGTGTCCAAGGATAGGTTGTCATCCCGACATGCCAACTCCGTCTGGACCTCTTCGCATAGTCATCTCCGGAATAGAGTGTGGAGCACTGGCTCAATCCATCCGCTGGAGGCTGCCACAATCTGAAAGGTGATGGCGTACTCCGCAGCGGTCTGGGCACCCTGCTGGAGTTGGAGAAGTCGCTCACCTCCCTCTCTGCCCTCTGGACAATGGTCGAAGACCGCCCTGAACAGAGCCATGAACCTCTCATAGGATCCCAGCTCCTCCTCTCCAACGCCCTCCCGGTCAGCAGGGAAATGACCGTGGCAACCTTGGACCTCTCTGTGGTGGGGGCTCCCATTTGATAGGCGAAATAGAGGGAGCACTGGAGTATGATGCCACGGCATTTCGAAGTACCGTCATACTTCTCTGGAAGGGACAGTTGGGCATCGCTGACCTGGGTGGACAGCTGGGTAGGCTGGGGGACTGGTTCACTGTGACGACCCATGGTAGGAGGACCTCTGTTAGGGGTATGGAGAGCCTTGCCGGTGGTGTTGAGGCGTTGGAGAACACGGAGGACCTCCTCCATGGCCGTACCCAGTTGCGCCAGCTAGTCGTGGTGTTTGTGGAGTAGATAACCCTGTTCCTTGACCGTCTGGAAAATTGTGTTATCCTCTGCTGCTTCCATTTTTCAGAGGTAGTATTCTGTAACATATATGCTGGGAGTTAGGAAGCAGGTGCAGAAGGTGAGTTTAATAAAGAAATGATACTACCTAATGACTGATGTCAACTGAGAGCTAAATAAAGGGGGAGTAATCATGGAGTAAATGATGACCAGGTGTGCGTAATGATGGGGAACAGGTGTGTGTAATAATAGTTGCCAGGACCGTTGGTTAGTAGACCGGTGAACGCCAGAGGGAGGGAGCAGGAGTAGGCGTGACATTGTGCCAATAAAATATTTTTTGTTTATTACAATTTTATGAGAAGCACAGTATTTATTAACAAGAAAAACGGTTTCTTACCTTCTACAACTTTATAAGCAGTTTTTTGTCTCCCCCTCAGGATGATCAGTCCCTCAGATGGCGTCTAAAAACTCTAACAGCTACTTTACCACACCTCCATCAATGAGGTAACCTTAAAGTTTCCTCCTAGAATTTTGCTTTAATTAAGTATAGTAAAAATCTAAATCTAATAAAAATCTAAATATATATCTTAAGCTAAAAAGCTACAGCAAAAATCTTCTTCCAGCAGGCGACGGGTTCTTCTAGCAAACTCAAATCGAGTTTCCCCTCTTCCCAAAAATCATGGCTCTTTTATACCTTCCATTTTCTTTCTGCTAACTTATTGTAGCTAACACCTACCCCAATGACACATCCAGTGGTTAACACCTAATGCGGCCATCTTTCAAAAAGGTGCTTTTTCAGCCCCCTTAACTCCCACCTTTTTCTCACCTAAGCAGGACATCCGCTTCAACCCCTTAACCGCTCTAACCTAGGGATTTTCCAAATCAATTTAACATCCTTAACATACTTAATTAACTTTGACTTTTACAACAATAATTGTTTTAACATTAACCCTCCTTACTCCACTCAATTGCAATCTTCCTCCAACCCAACTTATTATTCCCATTACATCTTAAACCTCCACCAACTTAAACATTTAATCATTACAACATTTCAACATTATAACCTTTCATTATCTATCTCCTACAGACCCTAAGGCCTTGTTCCTCTAAGCTTAACAAACATAGTCTATATGCATCATACCTTAAAGCAAACAACATTATAACATTGTTAACCATTTTACTGCATTACTTCAATCACCCTTTAATATCCACACACTATATGTTTCCCCATGCTTTCAACCTTTAACATTGAATATATTTAACCTTCAATCATTATTTTAATAAATTCCAGTCCCAATTCATTCCTTTTTCTTATTTTCTTTAATCAATGTCAATTCCCCTCTATGTTCATTCTTCTTTGTGCCCCGTGTGTGTGAAAGTGAAACTTCTAAATGAGTGTGTGCGTGGGCGTATGCAGATGTGTCTCTAAAATATCACAGAGAACTGGGCCTTAGCCTACTACTCTTGACAATATATTTTTTTTAATGGTTTATTGTAAAATTAAGTATAGTCAGGGAGACGCCTGATCTTGAACTTTGAACCTTAGCTGATGTAATAAGTCAATGTAACTGTATGTTTGATCTAAATAACATAATTTTTGCAACTAGGATAACCTGATTGGACGTCAGACCAGCCTTAGGTTATGGATGAGGTCATGTCTGTTATATGTAAGTAAAAACTTTAATACCAATTATTTACTTAACACAATAAATACACTTCATATTTGATAATAATGTGCAGCATACTTGGTTTGGAATAAACAGTCATGCATCAACATTGAAAGATTTTTTACAGACTAAAGTCTTTGACTTTGCTGGAGGCAAACTGACTTCAATCACCCAACGTGCTTTGTGTATCCCCTGTCAATAGAACCCCATCATTGGTGAAATGTCTAGTTTTCTGACCTGCGTGTGTTCTTCCCATTGTTTACCTTTCACATATTTGAACCCAATTATAATTTCACAGAACTCTCACCAACGCCTGTCAAAACTATATCCACTTATTGCTAATAATTGTTTGAGGCAAGGAAATTGACAGAGGATCCAAGTTCACATTAGGCCCTTCGTGTGCACAGAGAATCCTGATGATATGCACATTTATTGACTTTACTACATAGGCACCAGTCAGATAATAGCTCCATATTACTGAATTGTTTCATGTAACAAATGAGAGATTGTGAGCGAGGCAAGCCCAGGCAGACACAGACTATTGATCTGTCTGGATCAATGTAAAAAGCACAATCTACAGCATGATGAAAGGGTGATTAACAACTGGGACTAGGAAAATTGAGTTATTTAAGACATATTCTACAATACTTGAGAAACTGGAGTCAACATTATGTAGAATTCATTTGGAATGTCGATTGTTCTTGTCTATGTATGTTTTTGTTTATTGTAAAAAAAAAAAAAGAGTAAAATAAAATGTTACAAAAAAATAAATTCATTTGGAATGAGTTCATAAGAACATAGCTAAGCGTAGGCTTCCTGACAGCTTCAACCCTAAAAAAACAAAAGTGAAAAAACACAAGTATGAAAAAACAGGTGGTTTTCAGACACGTATGAACAATTCACATGTGAAAAATGTAAGGTGAAAACCTCACCCCCATTAAATGTACATGAGTCAGACATGTTTTTTGGACACGTATGAAGTTTCACATAGATTTTTCAAATGTACATTTTTCACGTGAACAAATTACACTACATGACCAAAGGTATGTGGACACCTGCATTTCATTCCAAAATCATGGGCATTAATATGGAGTTTGTCCCCACCCTTTGCTGCCATAACAGCCTCCACTCATCTGGGAAGGCTTTCCACTAGATGTTGGAACAATGCTGCGGAGACTTGCTTCTATTCAGCCACAAGAGCATTAGTGAGGTCGGGCACTGAGGTTGGGCGATTAGCCCTGGCTCGCAGTTGGAGTTCCAATTCATCCCAAAGGTGTTCGATGGGGTTGAGGTCAGGGCTCTGTGCAGGCCAGTCAAGTTCTTCCACACCGGTCTCGACAAACCATTTCTATATGGACTTCGCTTTGTGCACAGGGGCATTGTCATGCTGAAACAGGAAAGGGCCTTCCCCAAACTGTTGCCACAAAGTTGGAAGCACTAAATCGTCTAGAATGTCATTGTATGCTGTAGCGTTAAGATTTCCCTTCACTGGAACTAAGGGGCCTAGCCCGAACCATGAAAAACAGCCCCAGACCATTATTCCTCCTCCACCAAACTTTACAGTTGGCACTATGCATTAGGGCAGGTAGCGTTCTCCTGGCATCCGTCAAACCCAGATTCCTCCGTCGGACTGCCAGATGGTGAAGCGTGATTCATCACTCCAGAGAACGCTTTCCACTGCTCCAGAGTCCAATGGAGGCAAGCTTTACACCCAACCAGCCGATGCTTGGCATTGCACATGTTGATCTTAGGCTTGTGCACGGCTGCTCGGCCATGAAAACCCATTTCATGAAGCTCCTGACGAACAGTTCTTGTGCTGACGTTGCTTCCTGAGGCAGTTTGGAACTCGGTAGTGAGTGTTGCAACAGACAATTTTTGTACATGCTTCAGCACTCAGCAGACCCGTTCTGTGAGCTTGTGTGGCCTACCCCTTAGCGGCTGAGCCATTGTTACTCCTAAATGTTTCTACTTCACAATAACAGCACTTACAGTTAACCGGGGCAGCTCTAGCAGGGCAGAAATTTGACGAACTGACTTGTTGGAAAGGTGGCATCCTATGACGGTGCCACGTTGAAAGTCACTGAGCTCTTCAGTAAGGACATTTTATTGACAATGTTTGTCTATGGAGATTGCATGGCTGTGTGCTCGATTTTATACACCTGTCAGCAACGTGTGTGGCTGAAATAGTTGAATCCACTAATTTGAAGGGGTGTCCACATACTCTTATATATATATATAGTGTATATGTGAAAACAAACAATTCATGAGTCAGACGTGGTTTTTGGATACATGTGAAGTTTTACAGTGAGGGAAAAAAGTATTTGATCCCCTGCTAATTTTGTACATTTGCCACTGACAAAGAAATGATCGGTCTATAATTTTAATGGTAGGTTTATTTGAACAGTGAGAGACAGAATAACAACAACAAAATCCAGAAAAACGCATGTCAAAAATGTTAGAAATTGATTTGCATTTTAATGAGGGAAATAAGTATTTGACCCCCTCTCAATCAGAAAGATTTCTGGCTCCCAGGTGTCTTTTATACAGGTAACGAGCTGAGATTAGGAGCACACTCTTAAAGGGAGTGCTCCTAATCTCAGCTTGTTACCTTTATAAAAGACACCTGTCCACAGAAGCAATCAATCAATCAGATTCCAAACTCTCCACCATGGCCAAAACCAAAGAGCTCTCCAAGGATGTCAGGGACAAGATTGTAGACCTATACAAGGCTGGAATGGGCTACAAGACCATCGCCATGCACCTTGGTGAGAAGGTGACAACAGTTGGTGCGATTATTCGCAATTGGAAGAAACACAAAAGAACTGTCAATCTCCCTCGGCCTGGGGCTCCATGCAAGATCTCACCTCATGGAGTTGCAATGATCATGAGAACGGTGAGGAATCAGCACAGAACTACACGGGAGGATCTTGTCAAGGATCTCAAGGCAGCTGGGACCATAGTCACCAAGAAAACAATTGGTAACACACTACGCCGTGAAGGACTGAAATCCTGCAGCGCCCGCAAGGTCCCCCTGCTCAAGAAAGCACATATACAGGCCTGTCTGAAGTTTGCCAATGAACATCTGAATGATTCAGAGGAGAACTGGGTGAAAGTGTTGTGGTCAGATGAGACCAAAATCGAGCTCTTTGGCATCAACTCAACTCGCCGTGTTTGGAGGTGGAGGAATGCTGCCTATGACCCCAAGAACACCACCCCCACCGTCAAACATGGAGGTGGAAACATTATGCTTTGGGGGTGTTTTTCTGCAAAGGGGACAGGACAACTTCACCACATCAAAGGGACGATGGACGGGGCCATGTACCATCAAATCTTGGGTGAGAACCTCCTTCCCTCAGCCAGGGCATTGAAAATGGGTCGTGGATGGGTATTCCAGCATGACAATGACCCAAAACACACGGCCAAGGCAACAAAGCAGTGGCTCAAGAAGAAGCACATTAAGGTCCTGGAGTGGCCTAGCCAGTCTCCAGACCTTAATCCCATAGAAAATCTGTGGAGGGAGCTGAAGGCTCGAGTTGCCAAACGTCAGGCTCGAAACCTTAATGACTTGGAGAAGATCTGCAAAGAGGAGTGGGACAAAATCCCTCCTGAGATGTGTGCAAACCTGGTGGCCAATTACAAGAAACGTCTGACCTTGTGATTGCCAACAAGGGTTTTGCCACCAAGTACTAAGTCATGTTTTGCAGAGGGGTCAAATACTTATTTCCCTCATTAAAATGCAAATCAATTTATAACATTTTTGACATGCGTTTTTCTGGATTTCTTTGTTGTTATTCTGTCTCTCACTGTTCAAATAAATCTACCATTAAAATTATAGACTGATCATGTCTTTGTCAGTGGGCAAATGTACAAAATCAGCAGGGGATCAAATACTTTTTTCCCTCACTGTACATGGATATTTAATGTTAAATTTTTCACATGACTGAGACAACTGGTTTCCCAACATTTTACATTTGATATTCTAAATTTCACGTGTGTTTTTGTAACCAGCGGGATTAAAACCTAGATCTCCCATGAGAGAAGCCAATGTCTTGACCATTAGACCAAGAGAGCAACACTGGGTTTCTCTTCCAATGTACTGTATATGTATTATACATTTCTCTCAATCTCAGAATATTGACCGTTAAATTCAAAAATAGGGCTGTCAAGTGTTTAAAATGTTTATCGAGTTAAGTGCAAGATTTGCTGTGATTAATCACAATTTGCTCAAATTGAGCTGTAATTTATATAAAATTCATTACAAGAATATTGACATCTTGATTTTGTCCAAAGTAACAGCAAAATCAGATAAATTAATAAAGCACACTTTCTTTAACCTCAATGTCAATTTGTATTGACATCGCGTTGATGTTTTTAGCTGTATAGATTATGCATTTTAGATTTTTTCAATGTATTTTGAATGCTTTCAGACAATGTGATTAATCACGATTTAAAAAAAATAAAGTGCACTAAAATTACAATAAGTTAACTCGCGTTAACTGATTAAATCTCTTTGTAGAAAAGTGTCTGTTTACATTAATTCCAAAAGCTAACACGTTCACACATTTTTCAAGTACATTAAAATACCCTTTAAGCCTGTGTATTAAATGTAACAAAAACCAATGGACAGCTAACAATAACAGAAGCTAAAAACAGCTAGCTATAGCATGGTTCATATGTACACATGTAAATACACTGAATATGAGCCATCGTTTGTAAAAACAAAACCATTTAAAAGCCAAAAGATTTATAATGGAAATAAAAAATATTCTGAAACGCCATCTTGTTCTCATTGGCTTGAATACAAAAGTGAGCTAGCTACTTTGCTTGGTTACACTCATGTGAATGGGAAAATCTCATTTGTTTTTGACTCGGTCAAAACAATTAAATCATTTAAAATCAAAATTACCAGAAAACTCAACACAGTTTAGTTAAATATGTTATCTCTAGATTTTGAGAACGTAACTATGCGTACAAACCAGAAAACAGGATAAAAAATAAGGAGACATGGAGCGCTAGCTTCTCCATTTTTTTTCACTGGGCTTCTTCCAATAGTCACAGACACATTAACACTCCGAATGCTTTTCCCTAGTGGTAGCGCTAAGTATACATGTACATCAATGTAACCCCATGGAGGACTACAATAACAATGGAGTGGATGGCTCAGAAATTAGAAACAATCATTTTTAACGCACTTGAATTATTATACTCATATTATACTCTTGAGACTAAGTAACCTTTTTACAGAATGGCATTACAGAATTTGCTATTCAACATGTGGAAACATTGCTACTGCAACATGTTAACACCACCTATTCACATGTGAGGAGAATAATATTTTCACTCCCACATGTTTTTTTTTTAAATGTTTGATTATTTGTGTACTGTTTGACATTATACTGCATTAGGAGCTAGTAACATAAGCATTTCGCTGCACCCACTATAACATCTGCTAAACTGTGTACACAACTAATAAACTTTGTTTTGATTTGAAATGTGAAAGTGAGATTTTCACGTGCCGTTTTCTTACCTATGATACTGAAAATGTGATTTTCCCATGTGTTTGTTTTTTCACAAGTGAACTTGCAATTCTACATGTGAGGCAAAAACAAGTTATTCTCCTCACATGTGAACTTTAAATGTAATACATGTGAAAATATGGTTTCAGTTGAAATTTAAGCTCAACATGTGAAAACATCCATTTCACATGTGAAAACGTGATTTTCACATGTGAAACTGCAAATGTCACGTTTTTTTTGGTAAAGGAATGGCATGCAAGCACTAGGTTTAGGCCTGGCCGCTAACAACCAAATTATTGAATCTTGCATTCATATTACTAAGCCTCTGGATAGAATTTAATGAAGGACCAATAATTTAGGAACAATAAGCATGTATGGTATCCCTCCATAGTGAATCAAACTGGGACATCACTTTGTGTTAATGCTAAGAGAAATACTTAGGGTCTATATCTAAATAGGTGGGTATAGGCAAAAAAAACTATCACAAAACAAAATCTGCAGCACTGATCATAGCATCATATTACCAGATGTAGGCCTGTCTATAGCCATTGTGTTTTTTAGCCTACCATAACTGGTCTGCTACAAGCCTTTATGCCTAGGCCTACTCCTAAAAACGTAAGATGTTTTTACTGAACCATTAATTACCAAATCTGAATGAAAAATGAAAAACGACATTTAAAGTGAGAAGTAGGCATTGGTCAGATTTGGTCTGGTCCGGACCGACCTTGATTTTTTCCAAACCTAAAACATAGATAAAAACATTTAGCATCACACTTTTTTTCACACACACACACAACAACAAAAAATACAACAACAAAAAACAGTCCCTAGGAGAGCTTTAAAATAATAGAAAGAAGACGTTACAAATTATTATTATTATTCACAAAAATAATTGTGAAAAAGAAAATACAATCAATACAATACAGCCAAATTGTATAAAATACAAACAATCAAATAGTAGTAGCCTACAAACAGCAACAAAAAATGGTCATAAGTGGCTACAACCCTGCTGTTGCTTAAACCACTTTTTCCCTTTTTGTGTGAACTCACGAATGCTATAGCCACACATTTGACATTTTCTGGAAGTTGGTTCCAGTGGTGAACAGCTTTTAAAGAAAATGCAGACTGGGCAAGTGCTGTTCTTCACTCTACAGTTGCCATTCACTCCTCCCTTAGAATGGGACCCTATAGATTATAGAGTAGTGACTTGACTATGTAACACTCTGGCTCCAGGGACTCTGATTGTTGAGCCAGGGTTGTTATTTTCATTTAGGTGTCTTTTGTTTTGGTTTTGTATTTCTAGGTTTGCCTTTCTGTTGGTTGTATTTCTAGGTTTGTCTATGACTCCCCAATCGGAGGTAACGAGTGTCAGCTGTCGGCTCGTTATCTCTGATTGGGAGCCATATTTATTCTGAATGTTTTCCTGTGGGGTTTGTGGGTTTTTGTTTCCGTTACGGTGAGTGCACCGTGGAACTTCATGATCGTGGTTTATTGTTTTGTCGTGTTGCACTTTAATTAAATAAAGTCATCATGTTTATCGGTACACGCGCTGCGCGTTGGTCTCATCCTTCAGACGATCTTGACAGAAAAACCCACCATACCAAGACCAAGCAGCGTGTACAGGAGCAAAGAGACTGGACATGGGTGGAGGCGCCGGGCAAGGAGATGGAGAGGCTGGCGATGGCCCAGGTGGGCACATCGTGGTCCTGGGAGGACATGCTCGGAGGCAAGGGACCTTGGGGAAAGATCAAGGCCCTGGCGAGAGAGGAGCATCGGCGGCAGCAGGTTTTTCGTCGGAAGGACGAGAGGCAACCCCAAGAAATTTTTGGGGGGGGGCACATGGCTTGGGCGGCTGGGCAGCAGGAGGCTGCCACAGGGAGAAAAGGAGAGAAGGCTAACGGAATACGGGAGCCATTGGCGAAGTAGAGGAAGGGAAGTGTTTGTGGCACGGCGTGAAAGACTGACGTGTGTTGCCAGTCCGGTCCGGCCCGTTCCTGATCCTCGGTTGAGGCCAGTGGTGTGTGTTCCCGGTACGGACCGGCCTGTTCCTGCTCCCCGCACCATGGATACGGTGCGCTACGCCAGCCCGGCCCGGCCTGTTCCGGCCACTCGCACCAGGGATACGGTGCGCGTCGCCAGCCCAGCCCGGCCTGTTCCCTGCTCCCCCGCACCATGGATACGGTGCGCTTCGCCAGCCCAGCCCGGCCTGTTCCTGCTCCCCGCACCATGGATACGGTGCGCTTCGCCAGCCCGGCCCGGCCTGTTCCGGCCACCCGCACCAGGGATACGGTGCGCGTCGCCAGCCCAGCCCGGCCTGTTCCTGCTCCCCGCACCATGGATACGGTGCGCTTCGCCAGCCCGGTCTGCCCTGTTCCGGCTCTCCGTACTAGCCCTTATGTGCGTTCTCAGGGTCCAGCATGCCCTGTTGCTTCTCCCCGCACTAGCCCTGTGATGCGTGTCCTCAGTCCGGTACCTCCAGTTCCGGCACCACGCAACAGGCCTACGGTGCGTCCCCAGGGCCAAGCATGCCCTGTTGCTTCTCCCCGCACTAGCCCTGTGATGCGTGTCCTCAGCCCGGTACCTCCAGTTCCGGCACCACGCCACAGGCCTACGATGCGCCTCAGACGGCCAGAGTCTGCCGTCTGCCCAACAGGGCCTGAACTGTCCGTCGGCCCAACGGCGCCTGAACTGCCCGTCTGCCCAACGGCGCCTGAACTGCCCGTCTGCCCAACGGGGCCTGAACTGCCCGTCTGCCCAAAGTCTGCAAAGCCGCCCGTCTGCCATGAGCCATCAGAGCCGTCCGCCAGACCGGAAGAGCCGCCGCCAGACGGGGATCAGCCAGAGCCTTCTGCCAGACAGGATCAGCCAGAGCCTTCTGCCAGACAGGATCAGCCAGAGCCTTCCGCCTGCCATGAGCAGCCAGATCCGTCAGCCAGCCATGAGCAGCAGGATCCGCCAGAGCCAGCCAGCCAGGATCCGCCATTCAGTCCGGAGCTGCCCTCAGTCCGGTGCTGCCACTTAGTCAGGTACTGTTCCTTAGCCTGGTGCTGGTCCTTATCCCGGTGCTGGCCCTTAGCCCGGTGCGCCCCTTAGCCCGGTGCTGCCCCTTAGCCCGGTGCTGCCCCTTATCCCGGTGCTGGTCCTTAGTCCGGTGCTGCCCCTTAGTCCGGTGCCGCCCCTTAACCCAGTGGGGTGTAGTTGGGGGTAATGTGTAGGAGGCATATTAAGTGGGTAATGACTATGGTGGGGTGGGGACCACGACCTGGGCCAGAGCCGCCACCTGGACAGACGCCCACCCAGACCCTCCCCTAGACGGTATGCTGGTGCGCCCGGAGTGCGCACCTTTAGGGGGTACTGTAACACTCTGGCTCCAGGGACTCTGATTGTTGAGCCAGGGTTGTTATTTTCATTTAGGGTGTCTTTTGTTTTGGTTTTGTATTTCTAGGTTTGCCTTTCTGTTGGTTGTATTTCTAGGTTTGTCTATGACTCCCAATCGGAGGTAACGAGTGTCAGCTGTCGGCTCGTTATCTCTGATTGGGAGCCATTTTATTCTGAATGTTTTCCTGTGGGGTTTGTGGGTTTTTGTTTCCGTTACGGTGAGTGCACCGTGGAACTTCATGATCGTGGTTTATTGTTTTGTCGTGTTGCACTTTAATTAAATAAAGTCATCATGTTTATCGGTACACGCGCTGCGCACGTTGGTCTCATCCTTCAGACGATCTTGACAGACTACTTAAGGGTTGTGGAGCAAGTCCATGTAAACATTTCAAAAAAGCAGCTTTACATTTGAGAATGTACAAAAACTTTAAAAACTTTTCCTGAGAATTATACAATGGTCATGCTTATTTGGTTTTTGATCAAAAACGTTCAATGCACGCTTGTACAGAGATTGCAATGGATTGATTGTCGTATCTCCTGCTTGTGACCAACTTGAGACATTAACCTTAGCAGCATTAGTGTTTAGGCACTTTCTTTTTTGTCTAAAGTTACATTTCATAGTATTGAACAACTTCTTAACATTATTATTTTTTAGGTCAGTTTAGAGTCCAATAACAAACCCAGGTATTCATATTCAGACCCAATACAGATTTTTTTCCTACCTTAATAAAGATGTCAGGAAAAGTTACAAGCTTTTTCCTTATGGAGAAATACATACCAACAGTTTAGTTCATATTTAAACTAAGACATGACTGCTGCGATGTGCCATAGCTTCACTTAGTTTAGATGCAACTTCTTCTGCAGTTGTGGCATGTGTATATACAGTGAGGGAAAAAAGTATTTGATCCCCTGCTGATTTTGTACGTTCGCCCACTGACAAAGACATGATCAGTCTATAATTTTAATGGTAGGTTTATTTGAACAGTGAGAGACAGAATAACAACAACAAAATCCAGAAAAACGCATGTCAAAAATGTTATAAATTGATTTGCATTTTAATGAGGGAAATAAGTATTTGACCCCTCTGCAAAACATGACTTAGTACTTGGTGGCAAAACCCTTGTTGGCAATCACAGAGGTCAGATGTTTCTTGTAGTTGGCCACCAGGTTTGCACACATCTCAGGAGGGATTTTGTCCCACTCCTCTTTGCAGATCTTCTCCAAGTCATTAAGGGCTCGAGCCTGACGTTTGGCAACTCGATTTTTTTGTTGTTATTCTGTCTCTCACTGTTAAAATAAACCTACCATTAAAATTATAGACTGATCATTTCTTTGTCAGTGGGCAAACATACAAAATCAGCAGGGGATCAAATACTTTTCTCCCTCACTGTATAACAGTATCATCTGATACATTTGTATATCAACACCATGACACACATAAGGCAGGTCATTTATATATAAGCTAAAGAGTAAAGGTTCTAGGACGGATCCCTGTGGGACCCCCATTGTGCAGTTGACAGACAGTAAGACTTCCTGATTGATTCTAACACACTGTATTCTGTCAGATAAACCTTGAAGCCTCTCATAAGAGAATCGGCCATAGGCTAATCATGGCAGACATTAGGCTATCTATCAAACATTCCTTCTATGATAATGGAAACCATGATCGAACAGCCTATTGCCTACCATGCAGATAACATTTTAGTAAATGTTTTAGTCTATCACCCAGAAATCGATGCTTTAATTATTTAATCTAAATGAAATGTAATGCTTAGGCTACAAAACCAACTTCGATTTGAAATACACAACAATGGCACTATTGAGATTAAAATGTAGGACAACATGTATTTCTATACTCATCCATCAGCCAGTGCACATTTCATCATCTGTAAGCCCACTCTTAAAAATGGTTATTTGGTGTATAGAACCTCTTGAGGATGTTTGACAACAACAGCGAACAAAAGCTAAGACAGCCAAGTCAAACTCTGAAATTACCGCTAACTAGCTGCCTTTCATTTGTTTTAGCTGCTTTGCATTGGCATTTACAGTACCAGTCAAAAGTTTGGACACACCTACTCATTCAAGGGTTTTTCTTTATTTTACTATTTTCTACATAGTGGAATAATAGTGAAGACATCAAAACTATGAAATAACACATATGGAATCATGTAGTAACCAAAAAAGTGTTAAACAAATCAAAATACAGTGGGGAAAAAAAGTATTTAGTCAGCCACCAATTGTGCAAGTTCTCCCACTTAAAAAGATGAGAGAGGCCTGTAATTTTCATCATAGGTACACGTCAACTATGACAGACAAAATGAGAAAAAAAAATCCAGAAAATCACATTGTAGGATTTTTAATGAATTTATTTGCAAATTATGGTGGAAAATAAGTATTTGGTCAATAACAAAAGTTTCTCAATACTTTGTTATATACCCTTTGTTGGCAATGACACAGGTCAAACGTTTTCTGTAAGTCTTCACAAGGTTTTCACCCACTGTTGCTGGTATTTTGGCCCATTCCTCCATGCAGATCTCCTCTAGAGCAGTGATGTTTTGGGGCTGTCCATGGGCAACACAGACTTTCAACTCCCTCCAAAGATTTTCTATGGGGTTGAGATCAGGAGACTGGCTAGGCCACTCCAGGACCTTGAAATGCTTCATACGAAGCCACTCCTTCATTGCCCGGGCGGTGTGTTTGGGATCATTGTCATGCTGAAAGACCCAGCCACGTTTCATCTTCAATGCCCTTGCTGATGGAAGGAGGTTTTCACTCAAAATCTCACGATACATGGCCCCATTCATTCGTTCCTTTACACGGATCAGTCGTCCTGGTCCCTTTGCAGAAAAACAGCCCCAAAGCATGATGTTTCCACCCCCATACTTCACAGTAGGTATGGTGTTCTTTGGATGCAACTCAGCATTCTTTGTCCTCCAAACACGACGAGTTGAGTTTTTACCAAAAAGTTCTATTTTGGTTTCATCTGACCATATGACATTCTCCCAATCCTCTTCTGGATCATCCAAATGCACTCTAGCAAACTTCAGACAGCCCTGGACATGTACTGGCTTAAGCAGGCGGACACGTCTTGCACTGCAAGATTTGAGTCCCTGGCGGCGTAGTGTGTTACTGATGGTAGGCTTTCTTACTTTGGTCCCAGCTCTCTGCAGGTCATTCACTAGGTCCCCCCGTGTGGTTCTGGGATTTTTGCTCACCGTTCTTGTGATCATTTTGACCCCTACGGGGTGAGATCTTGCGTGGAGCCCCAGATCGAGGGGAGATTATCAGTGGTCTTGTATGTCTTCCATTTCCTAATAATTGCTCCCACAGTTGATTTCTTCAAACCAAGCTGCTTACCTATTGCAGATTCAGTCTTCCCAGCCTGGTGCAGGTCTACAATTTTGTTTCTGGTGTCCTTTGTCAGCTCTTTGGTCTTGGCCATAGTGGAGTTTGGAGTGTGACTGTTTGAGGTTGTGGACAGGTGTCTTTTATACTGATAACAAGTTCAAACAGATGCCATTAATACAGGTAACGAGTGGAGGACAGAGGAGCCTCTTAAAGAAGAAGTTACAAGTCTGTGAGAGCCAGAAATCTTGCTTGTTTGTAGGTGACCAAATACTTATTTTCCCCTATAATTTGCAAATAAATTCATAAAAAATCCTACAATGTGATTTTCTGGATTTTTTTTTCTCAATTTGTCTTTCATAGTTGACGTGTACCTATGATGAAAATTACAGGCCTCTCTCATCTTTTTAAGTGGGAGAACTTGCACAAATAGTGGCTGACTAAATACTTTTTTCCCCCACTGTACATGTTCTATTTGAGATTCTTCAAATAGCCACCCTTTGCCTTGATGACAACTTTGCACACTCTTGGCATTCTCTCAAGCAGCTTCACCTGGAATGCTTTTCCAACAGTCTTGAAGGAGTTTCCACATATGCTGAGCACTTGTTGGCTGCTTTTCCTTCACTCTGCGGTCCGACTCATCCCAAACCATCTCAAATGGGTTGAAGTCGGGGATTGTGGAGGCCAGGTCATCTGATGCAGCACGCCATCACTCTCCTTCTTGGTAAAATAGCCCTTACACAGCCTGGAGGTGTGTTGGGTCATTGTCCTGTTGAGAAACAAATGATAGTCCCATTAAGCCCAAACCAGATGGGATGGCGTATCGCTGCAGAATGCTGTGGTAGCCATGCTGGTTAAGAGTGCCTTGAATTGTAAATAAATCACAGACAGTGTCACCAGCAAAGCACCCTCACACCATAACACCTCTTCCTCCATGCTTTACGATGGGAAATACACATGCGGAGGTCATCCGTTCACCCACACTGCGTCTCACAACGACACGGCGGTTGGAACCAAAAATCTAATGTCCCTGGCCTCCAGGGGGCCCCCATTGATTTTGTTAGTCACTCTCATTCAGATATCATATGAACATGGCATAAGTTATGGCAAAATGTGTAGAACTGCAGGGAATTAGCATTAAAACTGCAACATTTTGACTCCATCCCTGGGCAAAATGAGTAGATTGCATTAAATCTGCTAAAAAACTGCAAAATGTTCTCCACGCCCCATGGCAAAATGTGTAGAATTGCAGGAAATTAACTTTAAAGCTGGAAAAAAGTTGTTAGCCTTATGAACATAGAAACGTTTTCTATGATACAATGGTAAAAGTTTTAATTTAATACTGGTATTCAGATTGTGTTGTTAGGTGTCAAGTTATATGGCTACGTTTTGATTCATGTTTGAAGTGTAATTTTAGGATTACTTTCAAAAAAGCTATTGTTTCAAGATTCTAAAAAGCTATTGTTTACCTTTTATTTTTCGAAATAAATTATGTATATTTGTTCGGCCCGCGGGCCACCACTTAGATTATATTTTGGCACACCAAGGCCAAAAGTTGGAGCACCCCTGCTATACAAGCCCAAATGTTGGCGCACCCCTGCTATATGCCAAGTTAATGTGCTAGTCAGAACTAGGAAACTCTGAAATGTCCAACTTGCTAAGGCTTCCGCATGCTTCGGTTTGGCTGACACCTAGTAGGCGAACCAAGCGAGTGTGCTCCCATACTCCCTTAAAAGACCTTCCCTTGAAAAAATGAAAAAGAGGCAATAGTACTGTTTGTCCATCGTGAGACGCCATAGCCAGGATACACTTCCTTAAAATAGTCAGAATTAATCTAACTCAAGAAATCTAACATTAATGTCGACGTTTTTGTCGAGGAGATCTTAGTCGCCAATTTTACATACATATACTAATATGTTTGGTGCAGTTTCTCAAGTGAAAAAAATTGCATGAAAACGAGTTGTCTATCCTTGAACGACAACAAATACTTGTCGTTGGCTGTTGGCCAATATCCTACAAAGGGGCGTACACTTCCGCTTGCCTCGAGAAAAAATGTAGCGTGCACAAACAGCGGAATAAAACCTTGCCAAGACCAAAACGAACAAAAACGTCACAAAATGTCGTCATAATATATGCACGAACTGTTCCTAACTGTTTCGGATGGCAATCATGCGGATGCCTTAAGACCTAACGAAAATGGTGGATAAATGAAGATGTCCCACTCACCCCTTTAGCATTGAAATGGTCAGTCCCGGTCTGATTTAGTTCCGGGGTGGCTCTACCATAGGCACCAAACATTAGCACCTGGGTCTGGTCTGGTCTGCTTAGTTAATCAACCAGAAAAAAATAGGTAGGATGTCTATTTTCCTCTTCTGTCTCTATCCACACGGTAATACAGCGATAAGCAGACTAATAAGCAGACCGATAAGCAGACCGCCTGCCTTCCCGCTTTTGCGACAACGACTCCCATTGCTAGGGCGGAGACAAGACCATCTCGTTATTATATACAGTATCTCTGGCCTAGGTGACAAAGAGCGGATACGCCAATGGCCTGAATCGCGAACAAGCATGCAGGCGGCACTTCAGTACAGGGGTGGGTGGGTGGGTGCCCTCCCGGGTGGGTGCCCTCCCTGTCCATGGTGCTGAAACGCATCTCCCGAATTAAATTAGGCCTACACCTCATCATAATTGCCGTTGACTGCCTCTTGCCAGAGGGGTGCGGAAAAGGCTAGGGTTAGACTATGTCACATACTGTGAACAACTAAGTGAAACCCTTTGCTTCTTTGTATTTGGTTGATTGTTTCTGCGGGTGTAAACGTGTAAAGAAAGAAAAGGTGCATGCGTGCAGAAAAAAAGCCAGTCTTCAGTCTGACTTCAGTTTGAATATATTTTGTGAGATATAAAACAACAGGTTATGCGGAGGATATTAGGCTATTTTCGTGTTATTAGAGCTTGGAGGCATTCCAGAAAAAGAGCTTTTGAAAATCTGAATGCATTCTAACACAATGGAACCATTTAAATGTTAAATGATTAGGTAATGTGATTGTAAATGTGTAGGCTACCATGACAAGCGGGTCTCTCCACTCCAGTAAGCAGTAGAGTAGGCTACCACCCAATATCACCACCAGAGGTCATCCGTAGCATTCTCTGGGAGCCTACTGTGAAACGCCTGCTTTCATGCAATTTCTTAAATGTAAAATGTTTATAAACGTGAATACATGATAAATAGCCCTTCACTAGAGTCATTCTGTGAACTTCATTTATGAAAGAGACAATGTTCCATTGAAGAAAGTACAGTATCTGACTTCAATAAAACACATGCGACACAAACGCGAACGAACATAATTGAGTTACAGACAAGCAATTTTCTAGAGTATAAAATACTTTCAGGATTCTTATTTATTTTGAAAACACGAGTCTTGATAGCTGAGTGTTTCCAGGGAGTTAATGCTCTGTTCTTGCTGAATGAACAAGCAGAAACGTTAGTGTGGCCCTGGCCGAAGATATAGCCAACAATAATAGGCCTACCACGCCAATAAAACAAAGATAGTGAAGAATCCAATATGAAATTGTGAAATTCAAGCTAAGTCATTGCAGAGACGACATCAAGAAAGTGTTAAAATCAAATTAGCACATTGTGGGGAGACGGGATAGAGTGTTTATGGGATGGGAATGGGGCAGTGGAGGATCCTTAAGAAGGAGGAGGACAAGCTCTTAAATGCACTTATGTTTCTCCTTAATTTAATGACCTCATGCGCTTTGGAGAAAACAGGAAAAACTCAGGCAAGAGGTGAATGGTCCACTCTATGACAAGTTAGGCTATTAAGTCTGTTTTACGAAAATCATAGCCTAGATTTTGGAATTGTCTCTTATTACTTAGGCCTACTACAGCTGATAATAATAATAATAATAATAATAATAATAATAATAATAATAATAATAATAATAATAATAATAATAATAATAATATAATATTTTGAATATGTTTTTCACAGGACCATACCTAGGCTATAGCATAGCCTATAACGTGTTAATTAAAAAAGAAGCCTAAAACCAGGGGATTTAATATAAAAATCAGGAGGCAGAGTGGAGTAAAATAATGCAGACATTAGCTGTAGGCCATTATAAGGCTACATGGTCTTACTTAGACTACTATCACCGTTGGAAGAAATATGCATAAAATAACCTAGTGATAAACTAACATTGATTAGTTATAATTAAGAATCAGTTCAAGACAAGCGTGTAGACATACAGGCTAATGTGGTAAATAGCCAGACACTATCATGTAACTGCTGCAGGAGAAATAGCCCACATAGACATAGCCCACTGTTAGTGCTGACACCAGCTCGCATCACAATGTGTATCACTGCTGAACTGCTTTGACAGATTCGATCATAAAGACTCAACAGCATAGAGGGATTGGAGTTCAAGAGAAAGAGAACCTTCTTTCAAATTATGGTTGACACATGCATTGAAATTGGAGTCCCATCTGCTTTAATTTTTATATATAGATTACAAAGTACACAAAAATCCAGAAGATATCATGTTACCAAGATATAAAAGTGCTGAAGGTCTAAGGAAAAATAGTAAATTAAAGGTTATAGAAATTTCGCCCGATTCAATGGTTATATATCCAACATATTATTATCATATTGTACAAAACGGAAAGGCCTTTTCTTCATTATTCAAAATGTTTATTGGAGCATAATTAACTAGTTATGACTGTTGCAAACGTACAAGTCATAAATTGGTAATTAGGCTAAATCCTTTTAATCGCCCTACTCGCGAATTCACATTGCAGCAGCTGCCCCAGATAGCCCCCCACACCTCTCGAACACACAAACACACACACTTTACAAAAATTCTGACTTCCGTACCCAGGCTGGCAGACTATACCATGACAGCAGTTCATTCTTTGAAGGGGAACAAACTCGTGTTGCTTCCACTCACAAAACATTGGGAGCGCCCCTTTGTTTGCGCGGGACCGTAGACCGCATCATTAGTGCTGATTACCGCTGACAACTTTATTGACTGCTAAAAAGACTTTTTCATGTGTGGCCCCTAGTTGCCCTGATTTTCAATAGAAACGGAAATATTCAGCCATTTTGTCCCCATGATTTGAAAGAAACTCAAAGCCCCCCCTTTCTTCCCCTCACTTGCTTCCTCTCTCTTTTTATTCCTCTCTCTTTTTATCCAAAACCCGAAACACTGCATTGGCTTTCTGTGTTTTTCCAGCTGAAAGATGTTTGGAGAAATACAGCTTGTCCTTTTCACTGGCTACTGTAATTAATTGCAAATTGGATGAAAACCCAGGTGTTTGTCCAAAACCAGAACTCTGGAGCCGTTGAAAAAACAGTAGCCTACTTCTCATTTTCGTTGCTCATTTGGGCTGACATCCTGTGAGCGCATATAAAGAGGGACCGAACAGTTTAAACGCATGTGTATGCACGGTTTACCCTCATCTTTACGTTCCAATAGAAAATTAATTAGGCATATATTCATCATAGGCAGGGATGTGTGCTAGTTGTAAATACTAGCCTAAACCGTCATGCAAAAAAAAATATATATATATAAAAAACACTAAGGGCCTATCTATAGGTGGGTAGGCTAAACCCTATCACAAAATAAAAACTGCATCACGTCTGATCATAACATCATACAACTACATGTATCATAGCCATTGCGTTTTTCAGCCCACCATAACATGGTCTGCTTCAAGCATTTCTGCCTATACCCCTAAACACGTCATATGTTTAACTGAACCATTAATGACCAAATAAAAATAACAGACCATACTCAAATACCTGAAACATGAAATATGTTGTATGCTATCAACCTTGTAGACTCTCATAAGAAAATCGGCAATAGGCCTAATCGTGGCAGACATTAGGCTATCAAACATTAATTCTACGATAAAGGAAAAATGGCTCAGATCCACGATCGAACAGTAACCTGTCGCTTGCAGATTCAATTCTAGGAAACGTTTTAGCCTATCATCCATAAATCGATGCCTATAGCCTATGTGATAGGTTTTAAAATCATCTTTGATTTTAAATAATAAAATGGCCAATACCTATTTCTATTGGCTACTACTCATCAGTCAGCCAGAGCGCATTTCATATTCTGGTGTTGTGTAGGCCTATTTGTTTTTACTCCGGGACTCCGAGACCATCTCATTTTGTGAGACGGCCTTTCTCTGACCTCTCGCTGTCATGCCGCATTACATGACGCGAAGCATGTTGTCCAATTACGTCGAGGACGTGTCAGGGCACAAAGTGTGGCATTATAAAGAAGAAACTCATTTTTCTCACTCAAGAGTCCACACACATATCAAGATATGTGGTAGTTAAGTAGCCTACTTATTAACATGTCTAAATACTCAGATATATAGACCACTCCATCAGGCCAATGCAGAGGCACAACATAATACAGTTGGCTGCATCACACTATAGGCCTGTCATAGGACAATATTTGAAATAGTCTGTCACACATATATCATATTCTAAATATCTTTCCAAACCCCCAAAATATCATCTAATTGATCATGCCAAATTAGGCGCTACTCGATAATAATATCAAGTAGGCTAATAATCGAGTAATACAATAACTACAAACACCATTCTCAATATCTGAAAATAAAAATACTGATGTTTTGTTCTTTTGATCAACAATTGTTTTATTAGGTTTCTTTCGGCTACTTTTTTGTCTTTTTTATTGAAACGCATGTTCACTAAAGCGCACATGCTCAACGGGTTCACCTGTGGACAAGGTAAATATTAAAAACACCAAGCAAAATAATATCAAATTTTAACAGCGCCAATCATTTAAATAAGTAAATAAACATTATTTATAAAACTTTAAAAGTAAAGTAAAAAATATTACAGCGTCTTTTCAACATGAAATACCCACAGAAAATAGCAGGTTAGGCGCTCAAATGTCTTCTCCTTTTTTCCTTTTTTTTTTTTTTTTTCATCTTGAGGCATTGGTTTATTAGTCCTCCCTAAAAAGGGATCGTGAATATGAATATGTTTTTTCTTTACATTTTCTATCAGCTTGTATTAGCTTCAGTCATCCATAGTTGAAAACGAAAACAAAATGAAAGCAGGCTATAGCTTTAAGACAGGGCATTCCGTCAGAACCCTCATGTTTTGGCAGTCATCAAAGAAGAACAGTTTCTTTCAATTCAAACGCAGGCACTATGACTGTTTTTATGTTAGATTGTCTTTCAGGATCTCCTTCATTTATCTCCTGTCAATTTATCCTCTTCCTCCTCTGGACTGCCTTGTGCGCCATTAGATGTCACATTCGCTGTCGCTGGAAGTGATAGAGATAGCCGAGGTGGCGGCTTTGCTTGACAGACTTGCCTCGGGACTGGAGGCGGGACCGAGTCGATCGACGGTTCCATCATCATCTGCCAAAGACCGAACCGAGCCTTGGGACATCCCTTGCTGTAGCCTGGGTAAAAGACAGACGTTGAGGGGCAAACTAGAATTAACCACAATCCAATACGAATAAGTTCTGTCAAAGTAAATCCTTAATTGAAACATAATTATTGCTGTAGCCCAGCAATCCGATGCAAAAGTGCCAGACTAGGAGCCCAAAAATGCAATTTTATGATAGTAAACACACAAACACAAGCAACACACAGTAACCCCAGCCCATTTTATGGATTGAGCACACTTTATAGATAGACAGACTAGCCTTGTAACTCCAATATCTTCTTAAAAGGAAATAATTTAGATTTATTCAATACACCTGCTACCTTCATGAGTTGATCAGCACAAATTACATTAGATATGATTTAACAAATAATATATCGGAGGGCTCCTGTATTTCTGTCTTTCAATGAGTGTAGCTCAGTTGGTAGAGCATGGCGTTTGCAACGCCAGGGTTGTGGGTTCGATTCCCACGGGGGGCCAGTATGAAAATGTATGCACTCACTAACTGTAAATCGCTCTGGATAAGAGCGTCTACTAAAATCTAAAATGTGAAAAATGTAAAATAAAATAAAATGTTTCAGACATATTGCATGTGTGTTGTTAAATTATGTTTAAAGACGTAGGCCTACACAGACAGCTGTCAATACAAACAAAATGCATTGTGGAAAAATACGGATAATCTGAACGGAATTATTGAGACACTGACTCGGGGAGTAGCCTATAGCCCTATATGCTTGACCAGTTTTGCTCCTGGGAAGGATATAGGCTACCATAGATAATGGTCAATTTGGGAAATTCTGTGATCGTATTTACACTGTTATGGTTCGTTCTGTGTTATGATATTTGGGGTAGCCATTATTGGCAAATCTATATTGTCAACTTTGCAATGAAAATGACAAGGGCTAGTCTCACAATGGAGTTTGTCATACATTTTGTTTAATTTCAACAGGCTACAGCGTTTATGGTGTCATTTCCGTTGAGATTATTTATGAACAAAGGTAACTGAACTATAGGGTAGACATTTTATATATTATAGTCAACTCTATTTCAATGTTTACTCAAAACAACATAACCTAATTCAAACAATTAGATGTACATTTTTGCCCGAATAATTGCTGCAAGTGCATAGGCTGACTGCGATGCAGTCACAATGCAGGGTCATTTTTGTTAAAAAATGTACAATAAATGTTGTAACAACCTCAGACCATCGTTGATAAAATACAAAGGTAGGCTACAGACTGCAGCATACATACCTATTTTTCGCAGCCGCCGCTCTATCCCTTTGTCTACGATTTTTGAACCAGTTTCCGACTTGTGTGGGAGTAAGTCCAGTAGCCTGCGCGAGCTCCCTCTTTTTGCTCGGGTTCGGGTAAGGGTCCTGCAAGTACCATTCTCGCAACAAATGTCGGGTTCTCTCCTTGAAGCAGTGGGTCTTTTGCTCTCCGTCCCATATCGTTCTGGGTAGAGGGAACTTCTTCCGCACCCTGTATTTGTCCACTGGACCTAGCGGGCGGCCCCGCAGCTTCTCTGCCTCTTGGTAGTGCGCCTCCAGCCACAGGGCCTGTAGTTTAGTGTGAGACTCTTTGGTGAACTTGTGGTTCTCCAGGATGTGGTAAAGTTCTCGGAAATTCCCGGTGTGGTAGGCCACGATGGCCCGCGCCCTAAGCACCGACTCATTCTTGTTGAGGACCTCGCAGGCTGCGGGGGCGACGGGCAGAGACCAGAGGAAGCGACCGAGGCGCTCAATGTCCCCGCTCTCTTCCAGGGTCTCGCAAACCCCCGCAACCTGCTGGGGGCTAAAATTCAAGATAGGCAGCTGAAACATGGAGGCTTCTCGTTTCCTCTCCGTCTCTCTCTCAATCACACGCTCCCCTCTCGCGCTTATCCTTCTCTCCCTCTCGCTCTCTGTGAGTCGGATCCAGACAAAAAGGCAATCCTGAAGTTAACAGATCAACGGTTAAAAACACTGAGGAACGATGCCCTCTGACTGGCTACTGCAGCAATAGGCTGGTGAACTTGGTAGGTTGAAAGTACAAGAGTATAAAAACTAGAACCGAGATGTATTTTGAAGGGGGAAAAGACAGTCAGCCCCTCTGCTGATTTTCTATTGGACTTGGCAGATTGGTTTCGTGGTTGCCATGGATGCCCGTCAGTAACTGTCAAGTTTACCAATCACGCCGAAAGGGCCACTAAGAGATTTCAGCACCTCCCAGTGCTCGACAGCGCCTTCTTAGAATGTAAACATTTTGACCTTAGCTTTTTGTCTTCAAACCTTTAATTGGATTCCATGTTTTCCTACATCCTCTCCTTTGTAAGTCATAGCTGTGAAGAAGAAAAGCGACGAGTCAAATAAAACGCAATATGTTCAACAAACGTTTATTTCTTTCATTGGAAAATAACATCCTAGCAGCAGGCACGACATATATGATCATAAAGCATACCGTTTTTAAAATTCTCAAAATAAGGAATAAAAACAACAGAGAACGAATGTTCGGAGACTAGAATAGCAATGCATCTTCTTGAATGGTTGTGTGGCTAATGCAGACTGAAAATCGAGCCCATTCATCCACGCGCTAGAATTTTTGGACTCATTTGATCATCAAAAACATGCGATGTTCAGTCTAGGATTTTATGCAACAACAATTGGACTGATTCACTTCAAATTCGGTCCTACTGATAACGTACATCGATCGACAATTTCAAAGCCTTTATTTGATACGCTGTCACATTTGACTGATTTTATTCACATCTGCTTCTTCTAATAAAACACTGCTGCTACATTGCTTTTTTATTTACACACTGCACACTACCCTCCATCAACGAGACGTGATTTACTAAACACTACAGGGAAAAAACGGAATGTTTGTGTATAAAACTATCGTGTCACTGCCGGGCTACTCGGGTTTAGTATCAGATACACTACGTTTTGTGCACGGGCTGATTTAGTTAAGAAGAAGGCGGATAGATAGCGCAGATGGTTTGAAGTGTCGGGTCAGATTATTTCATGGCTGGCTACAGTGGTAAAGTTCATTCTGACGGAAAAGCCCGATATTATTTTCACATACACACTTTCACACTTTCACACACACACACACACGCGCGCGCGCACACACACACACACACACACAGAGAGAGAGAGAGAGAGAGAGAGAGAGAGAGAGAGAGAGAGAGAGAGAGAGAGAGAGAGAGAGAGAGAGATCCCTTCCGGCTCTTTTTGCATGAATTATGGAAGGCTCATAGAGCGCCGTTATGAAACTGCCTGCCTTCTGCGCGAGAAGCTGTTCATTTTCATGCTGCGCGCTTGGCTATTTGGTGACATAGTTTCTCCATCCTGCACAGACATACCTCCAAAATGTGTTAATTTTTGCTGAATTTTGCTGAATGGATATAGTTGAAATATATTTAGTATTTTCAAATATCTATACATGTTTTATCATAGTATCGTAATAATAATCAAACACAGAAATTGGTAAGGCTATTTGAATAAAGAAAACATCAGCAAATGTGTCATCAAGGTGATAAAAGTAGGCTGTTAGTCTATACTATCAATGTGCTGTCGCAAAGTAACCAGATAGACATAATCTATAGGCTATATGAGAGCAGTAGACAGATTAAAACGATTAAAGGGGTCACTATTCATGAAACCATTTAGGTTTAGCACCTCACGTCTAAATTGGAAATATAGTAACTATAAGACTTGCTCTCAAGACTGGTTGATACTAGAGGTTCCACGGGTCTCCTCTGAGTTAGGAAAAACTGCTTTCAGTCCCTATGCCCCTCAGTCCTGGAAGGACCTACAGGTCACTCTAAAACTTGAATCTTTGGTCCTGAAATGTGAGTTTAGGGCTCTGATAAAAAACGTGACCAATGAAAACTGCACCTGTTTTGATTGACTGAATATATTAGTTTCTACTGCCCTTTTTAATGTAACGTAATTTACTTGAAATGTTGTAACTGTAATTTTGTAGTGATCATGCTTCAATTTGTTGCTCACATTGTTTGAACTGTTGTTCTCAGGGCACCATTGGAAATGAGACCCTGGTATCAATGGGTTCATTTGGTTAAATAAAGATGAATTATAAAAAATTAAATTAAATAGGCTAATGATCGGTGAATATGCGTTAATAATAATAATATGCCATTTAGCAGACGCTTTTATCCAAAGCTACTACAGTCATGTGTGCATACATTTTTAGGTATGGGTGGCCCCGGGGATCGAACCCACTACCCTGGCGTTACAAGCACCATGCTCTACCAATTGAGCTACAGAGGACCAATAGGGCCTCCAGATGGGGAACAGCCGAGGGAAAATAGTAGGTCTAATTGTGAAGATGAGTGACAGGGGCTGGTTTGAAATATTTACGTGCCTTTAAATATTTCATCCTGTAGGCCTATCCTAACCTAAATTTACAAGGACACTTGCTTTTTCTTGGAAGAGTGCATGAATAAAAGATGGTGACATTTTGGATATCATAAACGGAGATCTGTCAATAAACAATTAAGCACGACAGTGGAACAGCGCGCATACTTAGGCCTACCGGTAGCCTACGCCATATGTCCAAGCCTATATGGCGGCGTAAATGTTGATTTAATATGGAGACATAGTAATTAACAATATATTGTTACTCTTTTACTTAGCTTAGACATAACCTATATATCAAGTGATAAGACTGGATTCACGTTTTTAGAAATTAAAATCAAAACCAGAAATTACTTGACGGGCAAATAGACACATAGGCTAAGCTAAAACCAAAATACAGTAACTAATTTAAATAAAACAATTAATTTACTACGTATATGGTTAAGGTTTTGTGAAGTATATGCTTACTACCACATTTTCCTATCACCCGTAATGTGCGCATTTTACATTATTTTAATAGGTATAGATCTTTAATTGGTTAACAGAGGCAAAATATGAAATAATACATATTTTTTGATGATTAACACAAAAATAAACAATTAGGCTACATTGCCAATCCAGTTACGGAATACTTATTAATTGTAGAAAATATAGGTTGAGGTAGAGCTACAGTGAACATATTAGAATTGCATACACAACTGTGCCAAAAGACAGTATCCTGACACCGATATCCCCGGACGGACATTCACTAACTCAACCACACACAGACAGTGGATTTCAAACAAGGACTTCTGTTCTGTCTGTTGCTTTGTTCGTCGTAGACCACACAACCCCATCCACAACCAAACTCGGCACTGTCTGTGAGCATGATTGGACCAACCAGGTCTGTTGGGATACCGTCCATTCTATTTGTCTAAACATTTAAATGTACAGCTTAACAAAAATCACACCACACACACACACACACACACACACACATTGAGAGAACAATTGTGTCTCAAAATCATAAATGGGACAGGGACTGGCAGGCATCTTTGTACCATAAACTGGAATCTGGATAAACCCAAATGAGAAGGTGATATGATATACTATAATACTAATAGGCCTACTGCTATATATATATATATATATATATATATATATATATATATATATATATATATATATATATATATATATATATATATATATATTAGAAGTTAAGAGCAGTATTTATGTCTGGTGGTTTGTTTTACTTAATAGCGTTTGAAATAACGGTATGCTTTAATGCAGTCAAACAGGTTTAGAATCATCTCATCTCTCATGGTCATTATTATTTGCTGACCACCTCTATTTTTAGAAGGATTATTGCACTATTATACAACCGGAGGGGGTCTAATCCTGAATGCTGATTGGTTAAAACCGCATTCCAGCCGGTGTCTATTCCACAAGTTACCACCGGCTAAATCTATGACGTTAAAATGCCTATTTACTCTCTTCCATCTGACTGCACAATACAATTCAAAATCCATATGTCTGCAGCTTGCCTTCCCTCATGGCTTACCAAATGATGTAATTAATGATTTGAAAATTACATTTTTGCATCTACTTATCAATTTTGAGATTTTTTGGTATTTTGGTCCTTTAATATGAGTGCTTTCAAAAAGTAAACATAAAAATGTACAAAACTTAATGTATATTTTCTTTAGTATATAATACTGCCATCGTCAACTTTTCATTAATTTAACCACTTTTAAGTAATTGAAATTGACATAATTTTAAAGCCCATTTCATAGAGAATTTTACAAACTGTACTATATGTAGTAACTTACTTTGAAGAAATGGTGATTGGGTCAAAATAGACGTTTGGTGATTGGTAGGCAAAAAATTTTGCGTAGGCCGAAGGTCAGACTCTTCCCACACGCCAACAACATTTTCTCAGTGTCAGAAGCGTCTACATTCACCAAAGTTTGTGTGGTTATCATTAGATATATTCTCCAGACTTACTCAGAGGGACTTGTTGATATGTTGTCAACGTTTTATTCTAGATAACATTTTATTGGAAAACTTTGCTAAAGAATGCATTTTATGTACACTACATGACCAGAAGTATGTGGACACCTGCTCGTCGAACATCTCATTCCAAAACATGGGCATTAATATGGAGTTGGTCCCCCCTTTGCTGCTATGACAGCCTCCACTCTTCTGGGAAGGCTTTCCACTAGATGTTGGAACATTGCTGCTGGGACTTGCTTCCATTCAGCCACAAGAGCATTAGTGAGGTCGGACACTGATGTTGGGCGATTAGGCCTGGCTCGCAGTCGGCGTTCCAATTCATCCCAAAGGTGTTCGATGGGGTTGAGGTCAGGGCTCTGTGTAGGCTTGTCAAGTTCTTCCACACTGATCACGACAAACCATTTCTGTATTGTCCTCGCTTTGTGCACGGGGGCATTGTCATGCTGAAACAGGAAAGGACCTTCCCCAAACTGTTGCGACAAAGTTGGAAGCACAGAATCATCTAGAATGTAATTGCATGCTGTAGCGTTAAGATTTCCTTTCACTGGAACTAAGGGGCCTAGCCCGAACTATGAAAAACAGCACCAGACCATTATTCCTCCACCACCAAACTTTACAGTTGGCACTATGCATTCGGGCAGGTAGCGTTCTCCTGCCATCCGCCAAACCCAGATTTGTCCGTCGGACTGCCAGATGGTGAAGCATGATTAATCACTCGAGAGAACGCGTTTCCACTGCTCAGGAGTCCAATGGCCGATGCTTGGCATTGCGCATGGTGATCTTAGGCTTGTGTGCGGCTGCTCAGCAATGGAAACCCATTTCATGAAGATCCCGACGAACAGTTGTTGTGCTGACGTTGCTTCCTGAGGCAGTTTGGAACTCGGTAGTGAGTGTTGCAGAGGACAGACGATTTTTACGTGCACTACAGCACTCAGCGGTCCCGTTCTGTGAGCTTGTGTGTTCTACCACTTCGCGGCTGAGTTGTTGTTGCTCCTAGACGTTTCCACTTCACAATAACAGCATTAACAGTTTACCGGGGCAGCTCTAGCAGGGCAGAAATATGACAAACTGACTTGTTGGAAAGGTGGCATTCTATGACGGTGCCACGTTGAAAGTCACTGAGCTCTCCAGTAAGGCCATTCTACTGCCAATGTTTGTCTATGGAGATTGCATGGCAGTGTGCCCGATTTTACACACCTGTCATTAACGGGTGTGGCTGAAATAGCTGAATCCATTCATTTGAAGGGGTGTCCACATACTTTTGTATATATAGTGTATATGTCTTTAGTATTTTACAGATAGAAAGATGAAAAAAGTAAGTCTGAGTAAGTCTGGTCCTGGAGTGTCTTAACAAACTGAAAACTAAATATTTAGGCTGACTTCATCCAGTGTTGTGAAAAATGGATTTGCGGTATGTGCAAATACCACCTCATTTGCATGTTTTATACAATATTTCTGTAAAAAAATTATAGGCTACAAGAAAAGTATTATATTTGTGTCTAGAGCTAATGGTAACATATCCATTCTATCAGGTACACAGGTACACAGGCAATATGCTAGAAAACATTCTCTAGTGACACTGTATCAGACACTGTATCAGACATGTAAAGCCTGGATTAAAATACATATCTGTATAACAATGTGTTGCTTTTCTCATTAGCTTTGCCATGATCAGTCGAGATGAATTAATATTTGTTTTCTATCAACATTAATTCTTTCTTTTTGACTGGAGGACAGCAGCACATACTATAGTGCTATTTGGAAAAGTGGTGATATACTAGTACTGTACCATTCCATTGTGCTCATTCTCAACAACAAATGGAGAGTAGAGAGAGACACAAAGAGAAGAATAGACAGCCTTGAATGCCATGATAGACATGCGGCAGGTAGCCTAGCGGTTAAGAGCGTTGAGCCAGTAACCGAAAAGTCGCTGGTTTGAATGCCCGAGCCGACTAGGTGAAAAAACTGCCGATTTGCCCTTGAGCAAGGCACTTAACCCTAATTGCTCCTGTAAGTCACTCTGGATAAGAGCGTCTGCTAAATTACTCAAATGTAAATATATGGCTTTCAACGATAACTATCCTGTAGATATGTTTATATACTAGACAGACACACAGGGGGCATAAAAGGTATATGATTAAATGAGAAAACTGAAGATTGAGACACCAGAGAGGGGGTGATAGTGCAAGCAACCACACAAACAAATACTGTAAATGTTTCTCTCAATTTGCCATAAGACATGAGTACATTTACTTTGAGTTATCAGCATGGAGCTAGCTGGGTCGTAGCTTGCCCAGGGCAGAGGGGAGGGAACATGGAAGGAGAGGCGAACATACACAGTGGCATTTGAACTGTCTGGAAGTGACCCAGATTCCCTTGGATCAGTCAAACAGACGAGCTGGTACAACACCCATCCTGCCACTGTTCCATTCTGACCCACCTTCATCATTCCCTCCCACTAATAACCATACCCCACACTATTATCACCCCCTCATAGACTCACATGCAAAATACACACACCTGCTAACAAGCACACACACTGTACAGTAAGTTAACATTCACTCACACTAACCTAAACACACACATGCTTGAACATTTGAATAATTTTGTTGAGTCTATAACCCTATAGCAACCACGTCATAACCTTTGACCTGTCTCTAAAGCTCTTGAACCCTGTAAACCCTGCATTCCAAAGCAACCAAACAACATCAACACATACTGTATCTGCCTGGCAGGCATAAAGGGGAGCACATAGCCATGCTCTCTGTTCCTAGAGCTGCCTAAGGCATGGAGTTAGTTACCCTGGCTTGCCAAACTCTGAGGAAGCCATCAAATACTACTGTCTAATAATTGTTCACAGGGCGATTTGTGTCAGTATTGTGTTCAGTTCATTCTGCTTGACAGACTGTTTTACTCTAGTTTCATACGACTCAGCTGCCACAGGATTAACTTTCCAATTAAGATATCATGTCAACAACACTGGCCATAACCCTATTTTGCCCTGGATGTATTTAAGTCTGCTACAGAGAACTCTAAAATAAGTCATTTCATCCATACATTGCCTAATCACTACACAGACAGAAGGGTTAAGCCAAAGCTGGAGACCTCACAGATCTGTGTTTTCAGTCCCATTTGCCCTCGAGGGAGAACTGGCTCTCGGCGCTGCGTTTAATCTGTGGATTTGAGGTAACAGAGAAGACTTCTTATCCAGTGACCCATTGGCCTCCAGTGTGTGTAATCCACCGACTCCCATTCAGAGAGCCCTGCTGACACAGATAGAGGAGGGCCAAGGCTAGTGCAGCTGCCCGCCAGCGTGGGGACGTACCCACATGGCTTGCTGCCTGACACAGATACTGCACACAACACCTTGTCTCAACAGACACACAGTACACAGCATATAGGCATCACAACAGAGGTGTAATCAGCACATGATAAAACATAAAACATTTTTTATCTTCATGCCATTTTACAATACTCTTAATGTATGCTATGTTTAATTGGGATTAAGCTACATTATGTTACTAGTGAGAAGAGAACTATCATATATAGTATATGCAAATCATATTAAATCCAATTTTATTTGTCACTTGCTTCGTAAACAACAGGTGTAGACTAACAGTGAAATGCTTACTTACGGGCCCTTCCCAACAATGCAGAAAAAAGGAAATAGAGAAATTTGGCTATATGCACGGGGTACCAGTAACGAGTCGATGTGCAGGGGTACGAGGTAATTGGGTAGATATGTACATATAACTAGGAATATAGTGACAGATAATAAACAGTAGCAGCAGCGTATGTAATGAGTAAAAACATTTAGTGCAAAAAGGATCAATGCAGATAGTCCGGGTAGCTATTTGGTTAACTATTGAACTAACTATTTAGCCGTCTTATGGCTTGGGGGTAGAAGCTGTTCAGGGTCCTGTTGGTTCCAGACTTGGTGCATCAACACCACCTGGTATAGAGGTCCTGGATGGCAGGGAGCTCGACCCCAGGGCTGTACGCACTACCCTCTGTAGCGCCTTGCGGTCGGATGCCAAGCAGTTGCCATACCAAGCGGTGATGCAGCCAATCAAGATGCTCTCAATGGTGCAGCTGTAGACATTTTTTGGGATCAGAGGGCCCATGCAAAATCTTCTCAGCCTCCTGAGGGGGAAGAGGCATTGTTGTGCCCTCTTCATGACTGTGTTGGTGTGTGTGAACCAGGATAAATCCTTAGTTATGTGGACACCGAGGAACTTGAAGCTCTCGACCCGCTTCACTACAGCCCTATAGAGCTTGTTGAGTGCATTCTTAGTGCCAGCATCGGTTTGTGGTGTGAAATAGACAGCTAAAAAGCAGATTAAAACTCTCTTGGTAAATAGTGTGGTCTACAGCTTATCATGAGGTAATCTAACTCAGGCGAGCAGAACCTAGAGACTTCCTTAATATTAAAGATCGCGCACCAGCTGTTGTTAATAAAGAGACACACACCTCCTCCCTTGACCTTACCCAACGCTGCCGTTCTGTCCTGCCGATGCATAGAAAATACAGCTATATGTATATTACCCATGTCCTTGTTCAGCCACGATTCCGTGAAACATAGGATATTCCAGTTATTCATGTCCCATTGATAGGATGGAAGTCTCAAACGGAGCTCGTCCAGTTTGTTCTCCAGTGGTTGTATGTTCGTCAATAGAATGGAGGGTAGAGGCGTTTTATCTACTCGCCGACATAGTTCCATCAGGGTGCCCGCACGTCGGATTCTCTTACGCCGCCTTTTTCTTTTCCGTGTCTCTGGGATTAGGGCCTGGTCCGGGGGGAGCAGTATGTCCTGCGCCTCCGACTCGTTGAAGTAGAAATCTTCATCCAAATCGAAGTTAGTGATCGCTGTTATGATGTCCAGAAGTTATTTTCAGTGATAGGAAAAAATGTAATCAGCAGAAAAAAACTAACGCTGCTATCCGATGCAGCGCCATTACGCCATTGCTCATACTAGTCTACCTGTGTTGTAACATATGCTAAGGCAAATGCATTTCATTTAATTACCATGGATGTAATTACATCTATTTATAGACTCAGGGAATTAGTGTAAAAGCGAGTGTCATTTCATAACAGGCAAAGTAGATTTATAGACAGATTTGTCATTGCATAAACATCCATCTTGTACGTACATCATATGCTGTTCCACAATCTGTGTTCTGAAATAGCATCTTCATACAAGGTCATGGAATACAACTGCTGTTCCCATACGACAGAATGGAGAGGTCTTATCAAAGGCTTCCTAGAATCTACCTCTCAGGTTATGTGGTAAATGAGAAAACTAGATTTGGCTTATTGCAAACAAATATGCCAGAGCAGACCTCTACCTTTATCTGTATAGTATCTGGATGCAACAGAAAGCCATTAGGAATTTCATAAAATCTATCTGGTATTTTTTGTAACCACATTGACAGCACATGGTACACGCACACGCACACACACACACACACACACACACACACACACACACACACACACACACACACACACACACACACACACACACACACACACACACACACACACACACAGGATGACCAAAATACTAATCTTGTCTATGTTTTCCCTTAATTTCATTTAAACCTCTACCTATCCGTGCAGTAACTGTGTCCAATCCATTTTCGTGTCCAGTCCATTAGTAAAGCGGTTGGAGGGTAATGGAAGTAATGGAAAACATAGACGAGATGAGTATGCTGGTCCTATGTGTGTGTGTGCGTGTGTGTGTAAATAAGTGAATATAGGCTACTAGATATATATGGGTTTGTTGTCCCTATTAGGTAGGCCTATAACACCCTGCCCTATATATGGTTGCCATATGTATGCTAGCCACAAGCCATCTAATTTCCGTCTATGTGGAAATGCTCATATTCAACTGCTCACTCTGGAATTATGATGAATATGCATAACCATGGTGTAATACACTGAGTGTACAAAACATTATGAATACCTGCTCTTTCCATGACAGACTGACCAGGTGAATCCAGGTGAAAGCTATGATCCCTTATGGATGTCACTTGTTAAATCCACTTCAATCAGTGTAGTTAATGAGGAGGAGACAGGTTAAAGAAGGATTTTTAAGCCTTGAGACAATTGAGACATGGATTGTGTATGTGTGCCATTCAGAGGATGAATGCGCAAGACAAAATATTTAAGTGCCTTTGAATGGGGTAAGGTAGTAGGTGCCAGGCACACCGGTTTGTGTCAAGAACTGCAACGCTGCTGGGTTTTTCACGCTCAACAGTTTACCGTGTGTATTAAGAATGGTCCACCACCCAAAGGACATTCAGCCAACTTGACACAACTGTGGGAAGCATTGGAGTCAATATGGGCCAGCATCCCTGTGGAACACTTTTGACACATTGTAGAGTCCATGCCCCGACAAATTGAGGGGGGGGGGGGTGCAACTCAATATTAGGAAGGTGTTCTTAATGTTTTGTACACTCAGTGTAAGTCGTGGACATACTGGGTATACTGTATAAGCAGGAATAATTTTCAACACAAATCCTTGAAATATGTCTGAAATAAGAGTGAATAGAAAAATAAATCCGGAAAATATATCAGATGAAAATATCTATCATGTTTAAACAGACTATTTCTTGTATAGTGACACAGTACTGAACACTGTGGCATTGACAGTGTAGTTAATGGTAGGTATAGGATAACAAATAGCTATCGTGGTATCCTTCATGACAACTACCTTGGACAAAAGTCAAAAACACAGTAGGAGGCTAGCAACCTGGCAGTTCAGCAAGGAAGTATCGATAGCAAGACATTTTTTCTGATAAATCTGTTGCGTCTCAAAATAACTGGTCACCATTCTTTCAGTGTACACTTTCCCCTTTGCTAAATATACGCTAATTACATTTTAGACAGAAACAATACGTTTATTTCCCATGCAAAAATGTTGGAAAACTTTTGAAGAACATCAAAACAAATTGACAAAATGCAGTGTCAATCAAAACATCAAAGCGTTTCAGGTTGCTAAAATACAGTGAACATTGTGATGACATGGCCATTATCATCAGATAGCCTTAGAAAATGAGTTTAGCTTTTGCACATTGTTATTCACCTTCACTGAATGTTCAGATTTATCCTCTCTCATTCAGAGGAGAGATGGTCACCCACAGAATGTTTGTGGCTGAGGGAGCATCCCTCCTGTCCTGTTCATGTCAAAGGGTCTTGACGTCATCCAAAGGTGATAGGAGTCAAAATTCATCATGGCACGAAGCTAGGCCAGGGATCCAAATTATGCGGGAGTCAGGGCACAGGTCTCTGTGCTGCAGTGTTGCTGCCTGCCCCTCACCTCCTCTTCACATTGTCTGAGAGCCTCAATCACTCTCACACACACATACTAAAAGTCTCTCCCTGTCTGTCGGTCTGCCAATAAACATTTCCCTTAGCTATAGCCTTTGCCATCACGGATTACAAAGGGAAACGCAGCCGCAAGCTGCCCAGTGACACGAGCCTACCAGACAAGCTAAATGCATTTTATGCCGGCTTCGAGGCAAGCAACACTGATCCATGCATGAGAGCACCAGCTGTTCTGGACGACTGTGTGATCTCGCTCTCCGTAGCCGATGTGAGTAGGACCTTTAAACAGGTTAACATTCAGAAGACTGCCGGGCCAAACAAATTACCAGGACACGTAATCCGAGCATGCGCTGACCAGCTGCCCAAGAACGCCAAGGTAATCTGTCTGAGTGGGTCAAGAGTTTTAAGTTCCTCGGTCTCCATATCACTAAGGAATCAACATGGTCCACACTCACCAACACAGTCGTAAAGAAAACACGACAATGCCTCTTCCCCCTCAGGAGGCTGAAAAGATTTGGCATGGGCCCTCAGATCCTCAAAAAGTTCTACAGCTGCACCATTTAGAGCAACTTGACTGACTGCATCACCGCTTGGTATGGCAACTGCTTGGCATCCGACCAGATGGCGCTACAGAGGGTGGTGCGTATGGCCCAGTACATGACTGGGGCGGAGCTCCCTGCCATCCAGGACCACTATACCAGGCGGTGTCAGAGGAAAGTCTTTAAAATTGTCAAAAACTCCAGCCAACCAAATCATAGACTGTTCTCTCTACTACCGCATGGTACCAATGCACCAAGTCTGGAACCAACAGGACCCTGAACAGCTTCTACTCCCAAGCCATAGACTGCTAAATAGTTAACCAGCTACCCGGATCCCCTTTTTGCACGAACTCTTTTGACTCATCACATACGTTGCTGCTACTGCTTATAATCTATCCTGTTGCCTAGTCACTTTACCCCTACCTAAATACACATACAGTAAACTACATGACCAAAAGTATGTGGACACCTGCTCGTCGAACATCTCATTCCAAAATCATGGGCATTAATATGGAGTTGGTCCCCCCTTTGATGCTACAACAGCCTCCACTCTTCTGGGAAGGCTTTCCATTAGATGTTGGAACATTGCTGCTGGGACTTGCTTCCATTCAGCCACAAGAGCATTAGTGAGGTCGGGCACTGATGTTAGGCGATTAGGCCTGGCTCGCAGTCGGTGTTCCAATTCATCCCAAAGGTGTTCGATGGGGTTGAGGTCAGGGCTCTGTGCAGGCCAGTCAAGTTCTTCCACACTGATCAAGACAAACCATTTCTGTATGGACCTCACTTTGTGAATATGAGTTGGTTCATTTTTGCCACTTAAAATGAATAAACGACAAGAAACTACCCTAAAAACGCAGATTTGTGCATTTACTAAGGGTACGCTTTTGTACCTGTGGACTATATGTAAGTAAGAAAGGTACTATCTTGTCCCCTAAGGTACACTATTGGCTCTTTTAAGGTAAGAACTGCAAGGGTACTGTACCTATAACTAATGGTACAATGGGCATATCTTACTGGGACCACTACAGTGACAATTCAGTACCTTTTTTTCTGAGAGTGCAGTGTGGTAACCAAATAGAAGGCAGTGTTTAAGCTTGCAATCACCAATGTATGCATTGCATAGGCATACCGTTTCTGAGAATGCATAAAGGATGCACATCTTTGTAATATGTGTGGCAGCACAGAACTCCGATTTCAAACTGAGTGATGTTACATGGATAACTGTCAGCTGTGCATTAGATCAGAACATCCAAAGAGGGACTTGTGTCCAGATTACAAGGTCAGCATTAATGTTGTGTGTTTTTCCTCTTCAGGAGACCAGGGGCCAGGGATCTCTTGGATTTCCACAGTCTTAATGTCTGTCAACTGTGCTTTATTGATGGCTTATGTCAAATGCCATTCTGACAGAGCTCATTAGGCTGAGAGGCTTTGCTAGGTAGAGGGAAGGCAGGGGAAGGCAGAGCTGGCGCGATGCCCGATCACTGTCTGTACAAACCCTGCTGTACCAGTACCAGGGGGTTGATGTGGTGATGAGTTTGACAGGGCTTTGCTGACAGGTCTGTGTGTGTGTGTGTGTGTGTGTGTGTGTGTGTGTGTGTGTGTGTGTGCGTGTGCCCGCTTGACTACTTGAGTCACCCTGTGTCGCAGAGCAGGTCCCCTGCTTGATGCCATGACTCCGATCACAACTGACAGGTCGAGAGTCGTCTCGCTTTCGCCCCTCACACGTATTCAAATATTTATCTCTGTAGAGCCTCTTCAGTGCAGTGCCTCACATCAGCAGTCCTGCACTGGGAAGACAAGGCACTGCAGAGGCATCTGACTGAGACCTTGAGTGGGTGAGTCAAACGACTTCTCATTGATCCTCACTCTCTGTCTGTCGAACATACCAAAATACATGCAGCATCCAAATTCCTTTCATAACCCCGACTCATAACCTAACTAGGAAACACTAGGTGCATAACTACAGTATGGGCTATCCCTTCAGCATCACCTTGACATTACATCATCATGTTTACACAATGTTGTGGTAATTAAAAATAATCCCTCATTACACTAACAGATTCATCAAACACACTGCTTATTGTATTATTGCTGCGGGCGGCTGAGGATTAATGCCACTAAATAGCCTAATCCACATCTGCTATGAATAATGGCGAGGGTTATAAGACCAGACTGTTATTAACTGACATCTTAAGGTGGTTTTCTAATATGCTGATAAAAAATGTATGTTTGGAGGGCAAGCAGAGGGGTGCACTGGGAGGTCCTGCCAGAGCAGATTAAATCATTTTAATTAATACACATTCTCAGGATTAGGGTCAATATAAATGAGAAAACTGTCGGATTCCAAAGTCAGCAGTCGCCCAGATAACTCTACAAAAGGGGGCATAAAGATAATGGCAAATGCATGATACAAATCCTTGTACATGGGTGCATATCTAGGGCTGAATACTTTAAAATCTAAATTGCAGTAAATTCAAAACAAATCCTTGATTAAATGAACCTGCTAAATTATTTCGTTCATTTCATTGAATAGAAATAAAATGTATCCCAACTCGGTTACCTTCATCCAACGTACAAGCATAATACTACCATTCAATTTCATAGAAATTCAACTAACAATACACCACACTTTTTTAGTCAACAGTATTAGTCACATTAGTCACATTTATTTTTTTCCTTTTGAGTGTAAATGAATATAGCTAATACCATTCAAAATGGCCCTTCCCATTGGCTTGGAGATGATAGAAGACGCACAGACATCTAAGTTCAATGGAAGCCTTGCCAAATAGTTTGACACATTGCTCTACATTACTGTATCCCACAACAGAGACAGAGACACACACAGAGAAGTAAAATCCTTGGCAGTGATAATGCCTTCATAGCTTAGAGAAGCTCTTCCTGGTACATCTTAAAGTCCTTTAGCGGTATGCAGCGTGGCCAAGGGGATGTGGCTGCTAATCCAATCAGCTAACAGACAAGCCCATGTGCTTTGAACCAGGCATTGAATTGAGCCAATCAATATCAATCAAACGTATTTATAAAGCCCTTTTCACATCAGCAGAGTTCACAAAGTGCTATACAGAAACCCAGCCTAAAACCCCAAACAGCAAGCAATGCAGATGTATAATCCCTGCTCTCCTCTCCAACAATTCCTTACAATGACAAGATTCTGAAAAAACACTGATTGAATATGCAACTACAATATGCTACTACACACCATACACCACATGCGCACACACACACGTGCGCGCCCACATATAAATCCTGCTACAGTAGCACGCCCCTAGTACTGTTACAGCAAACAATTCATGTAAATTGAGAATTTCTCCAAGGTAGAAATTTGTCCCATTGTTTACAACAATGAACGTAAGTGTTCAGTGTACAGTGCCCTGTGAACTTATCCCTGGGCTTTGGTATATGGACTGAAATATCATCTAACCTTGATATGTCTCTTTAGAATTCTCTCTCCCTCCACATCTATTTCCTGTTTCTAATGACGCCAGCACTGGGCCTTTAATTATTCCTGTTGTGATCCGAAAATGCCTCAAATCACTCACAATTCAGTATGTCCTCTCTCAGAAAACATATGATGTTGCACACAGTTTACACCACACCCACACACCAATCTCCCCCTTTTTATCCATAAGCCTTTGCTTTCACACAGAAATTATGATCCATTGGAAGTAGAAAAACTAATGTGCAATATTGAGTGTTTTCCCATTCTCTACTGTATGCAATTAGCTCAATGTGGAATAACTTTTTTTTTAGGAGAACAAAATGAACTTTTTTTTCTGACCAACAACCCTTCCAGGGGAAACATTGACATTTCTTCGATGAGGTCGTCAAAGGAGGACATTGATGAGAGTCATTGAGCGAGGGCAAGAAAGAAAAGACAGAGAGAGAGTGGAAAATACTCAATTCAGTAATAGTTACGGGGACAGTTGATATGGGATAAGGAGGAAAAAATACTATAGTATACTATGGTATAAATACTAGTAGGTAGGACTGGAGTCTGAACAGATAGTTCAGAGCTTCTGATCTTTTCTATAACCTGCATGTAGGTTATTCACTCATTGGTGGGACAAATTGGGATATGGGGGAGGGGAATGGATAGGGTATATGTAAATTAAATACTGTAGTATTACTATAGTAAAAAAAACGGTAGTGTTTTTGCAGACACTGTAGTGTTTTTGCTGACATTACTGTAGTATTTACTGTAGTGTTTTTTTGTGGATAATATTGTAGTATTTACTATAGTATTAGAAAGTGTACTACAAAATGATATAGTAAGTACTACACATGATCAAGAGATACTACAGTGTGGAATATATAGTATTCTACAGTATACAGTGAGGAAAAAAACTTCAGACGGGCCTGTATATGTGCTTTCTTGAACAGGGGGACCTTGCGGGCGCTGCAGGATTTCAGTCCTTCACGGCGTAGTGTGTTACCAATTGTTTTCTTGGTGACTATGGTCCCAGCTGCCTTGAGATCATTGACAAGATCCTCCCGTGTAGTTCTGGGCTGATTCCTCACCGTTCTCATGATCATTGCAACTCCACGAGGTGAGATCTTGCATGGAGCCCCAGGCCGAGGGAGATTGACAGTTCTTTTGTGTTTCTTCCATTTATCGCACCAAGCTGCTTGGCGATGGTCTTGTAGCCCATTCCAGCCTTGTGTAGGTCTACAATGTTGTCCCTGACATCCTTGGAGAGCTCTTTGGTCTTGGCCATGGTGGAGAGTTTGGAATCTGATTGATTGCTTCTGTGGACAGGTGTCTTTTATACAGGTAACAAGCTGAGATTAGGAGCACTCCCTTTAAGAGTGTGCTCCTAATCTCAGCTCGTTACCTGTATAAAAGACACCTGGGAGCCAGAAATCTTTCTGATTGAGAGGGGGTCAAATACTTATTTCCCTCATTAAAGTGCAAATCAATTTATAACATTTTTGACATGCGTTTTTCTGGATTTTTTTGTTGTTACTCTGTCTCTCACTGTTCAAATAAACCTACCATAAAAATTATAGACTGATCATGTCTTTGTCAGTGGGCAAACGTACAAAATCAGCAGGGGATCAAATACGTTTTTCCCTCACTGTATATACAAAAGTATGTAGACACCCCTTCAAATTAGTGGATTCTGACAGGTGTATAACATCGAGCACACAGCCATGCAATCTCCATAGACAAACACTGGTAGTAGAATGGCCTTACTGAAGAGCTCAGTGACTTTCAACGTGGCACCGTGTAGGATGCCACCTTTCCAACAAGTCAGTTCGTCAAATTTCTGCCCTGCTAGAACTGCCACCGGTCAACTGTAGGTGCTGTTATTGTGAAGTGGAAACGTCTAGGAGCAACAACTGCTCAACCGCAAAGTGGTAGGCCACACAAGCTCACAGAACGGCACCGCCAAGTGCTGTAGTGCGTATAAAAATCGCCTGTCCTCGGTTGAACCACTCACTACCGAGTTCCAAACTGCCTCTGGAAGCAACGTCAGCACAATAACTGTTCGTCGGGAGCTTCATGAAATGGGTTTCCATGGCCGAGCAGCCGCACACAAACCTAAGTCACCATGTGCAAAGCCAAGCGTCGGCTGGAGTGTTGTAAAGCTTGCGCCATTGGGACTCTTGAGCAGTGGAAACGCGTTCTCTGGAGTGATGAATCATGCTTCACCATCTGGCAGTCCTACAGACTAATCTGGGTTTGGCAGATGCCAGGAGAACGCTACCTGCCCAAATGCATACTGCCAACTGTCAAGTTTGGTGGAGGAGGTCTGGGGCTGTTTTTCATAGTTTGGGCTAGGCCCCTTAGTTCCAGTGAAGGGAAATCTTAATGCTACAGCATACAAGGACATTCTAGATGATTCTGTGCTTCCAACTTTGTGGCAACAGTTTGGGGAAGGTCCTTTCCTGTTTCAGCATGACAATGCCCCTGTGCACAAAGCTAGGTCCATATAGAAATGGTTTGTCGAGATTGGTGTGGAAGAACTTGACTGGCCTGCACAGAGCCCTGACCTCAACCCCATTGAACACCTTTGGGATGAATTGGAACTCCAACTGCGAGCCAGGGCTAATCGCCCAACCTCAGTGCCCGACCTCACTAATGCTCTTGTGGCTGAATGGAAGCAAGTCCCCGCAGCAATGTTCCAACATCTAGTGGAAATTCTTCCTAGAAGAGTGGAGGCTGTTATTGCAGTAAAGGGGGGACCAACTCCATATTAATGCCCATGATTTTGGAATGAGATGTTCGACGAGCAGGTGTCCACTTACTTTCGGTAATGTAGTGTATATTCACTCTAAGCCCATAAGTGTCTCATATCAAGATGAATGGATCTTGTTATGATATCAAAGGAGATTTACACTGTATATGTGTCTGTCTCACTGCACAATGCGAAGGGAGAGGTCAGACCAAACTGTCTCTATGTCATATTGTTAAATCATTTAACAATGTGACATATAGACAATCTATATAGAGAAAGTTTGGTCTGATCGCTCCCTTTGCATTGTGCAGTGAATCAGAAGGGTTACTGTCAGATGAGTTGCCTAACTTTAGTTCCCGAGAAATTGTGTGTCAGATGAGATCATTGTATTTTTATTAAATCTTGTCGTGTCTTTGTAGGTAACTGAGAGCCTGAGAGTTTCTCTCATCGCCATTTTCTATACATTTTCTATACATTTTAGAAACACTGCCTGTCATAGCCTTGCGCTTAATACGCAGCTTTCAAGTAAGCTGGGGAATTTTTCTATGGGCACAGCCTAGGTGTGCCTTGATAGTCTTCTCCTCCAGCATCACAAAGGAAGAGAAGATGCTTTCGATGTGGAGAGGAGGGCAGAGCGAGGTGGGGAAGCATATCTACAATGGGTTTCCCCTCTTGGTGTATTCGGTTGTGACCTTCAGGCTGAGCTTCGAATAAATGCAACCCTAAGGGGTAATACACAAAATCGGCATTGCCCTGAATTTCTGTACCACACACTATGATGTTCAAAGACATGTTCTGAATGTTTTGTTACATTTTAGACAAATAAGAGACCTGGGTAAATTCTGTACAAGCACTGGAATTCCACTATGACACAGACATTCACATAATTTTGCCAAACTAACAAATGCACAAAATAAACAGCGTAAACCTTCACTGTGGCCCAGTGCTCCTTGGCACATCATGGTGAAGCTAAACTATTAAGATGCTCTCTGTCTCAGTGGGTGCTGTCAGTATTTTAAAGATACTTGGACCCATCCTTAATATTCATACAGTTAGGGGCCAGATGACTTCTCTAGCCCTAGGTCACCCCACCACACAGACACAAACACACACACACACACACACTCTTCCTTGTGTGAAATATCAAAAGAGCAAGCTGCAGACGCTACTACAGACTTCAAAGGTTTCAATAAACAGTTTGTTGTACACATGCTGTTTCAATCTGCAGAAGCTTATGTCAATGATGGCTACAGTGTATTGGAGTTGTCTCAGGAGTGCACTAATATGCCTCTCAAGCTCACACTCATCCCTCCCTCCATCTCTCTCTCCCTCCCTGGCCCTAGACTGTCCCCTGAGTGGTAGAGGTGCCATGCTTGACATGCTGTAATGGGGGGTGACAAGGTGAGTGATCAGAATGAGTCAGATAGTGCTGGAGCCAGGCACACAGAGCATGGAAGAGCAAGAGTGTCTGCACAGGACATTTGAAATATTATGCAGAATAAAGAAACAGGCTTTTAGTGTACCTAGGTTTGTTAAGATGGCTGACCAAAATGGGGAAAGAACACAGTTTGTGCATATCTTTAGGTCTAATGTAGGAATGGGTAGTGAAGGTATACTTTATACAAGGCATAATGTCACTGCCGTGTAGATTCATTCAATGAAATGTCCTTGGTAACAAAAATGACTGTTGGTAATTCATAGATCTTTAACTTCACAGAAGTTAAATATTATAGTGGAAGATAAAACTAACCAAACGGAGCACCACACTGTATTATATAATTTTTTATAATATACTTAAAAATTCAGAGACAGGTCCAATATATCTTACCGTTCGTTCCCTTTGGTATTGATGCTGTATTTGAACGATAAAGAGCAGATAGAGCCTTGATATTCCCTGGCAGCAGCCCTGCTATGGAGGAGAGTGGGGGCAAAGGGAAATTCAGCCTGTTTTTGTGTGTCACTTACCAGCCTCTGGAAAATACCAGATTTCTGCTGATGTTGCAAAGTGTCTCTATGAAGCTAATACTTAATGTCAGATTCTATACTCACCTCTGCATACAAAAATAGGCTATTCACTTCTACATCCTCATCTCTTGAAGTGTCCACATAGTTAAAAAGATGATGACTGGGTTCTTAAGTAGTTGTCGGTAAACAGTACATCTCCTGCCTGTTTTAGCCACTCTCTCTTTACCTTCATTATCAACACTTCATCAATGAGGAGGGACAGACAAGTAAATTGGTGGGAGGAGGGAAGGAATAAAACAAAACAAAAAGGAAAACAGAAAGAAGTGCCAAGCAATGGGAACTGGCATGCTGCAGTTGTCTGTCAGTCACCTAGCAACAAGTTGTCCCCATCACTTATCCCCACCCCCCATCTCCCACTGTGCTCTCTAATTCAACAAATCTGCTCAGAATGTATGGCTGCTCTCCTGACAAAACACATTCTGTGCTGGGGGCTAAGGACGTGGGCCTCCGCTGAACACGCCACTCAGCTTCCCATTGACCACCGGGGCCTTTCTCTGCACACACTGCAGCTGGGGACAAAGCCCCTGAAAGCAGGGCCAGATCCACAGAGAAAACATTTGCTTGTAATTGTGTTTGACTGCGTAATGAAAATGATGTTCTTTTTTAATTTGGGCTTGTTAAGGCCACACTATTTTCCTCTGGTCACCTGATTATTTTAAAGAAGCACCCCTCCCCCACCCTGTGGGGGCACTGGGGGAAAATATTGAAAGAATTGTCCAAAGGCCCACCCTCTCTTTACTATAACCCCTCTTGTGTTTCAAGTATTCAGTGACAACAACATAAATATGAACACTTGGTTCATTACAGGATGGGAGACAGTATGCTGGAATTTGGGCTTTCAGATAGGAAAAGGGTGTGCACACACACACTCACTCACACAGCTCTGTCATGCGGTTCTAAAACCTGCAGTGAGTTGGGAGGTATTGAGGAGGTAGCATTCCTTGTGCTACTTCAGATAAACAGGCCATTAGGGGAAGCATCGGGCTAACACCAGAACACTGCCTCAATGGACACATTCACAACCACTGGTGATTTGCACACTTTAGCCTCTAATTTCCTGTTTCATTAACTGGACTTTTTCACATTCCACATCCACTTGGTTTTCTTCCCTTTCTCCTTCACTTTAACGAATGGAAAGGTGAATGTACAGGTGAATGTAAAAACAAGGGAGAAAAAGTAAAAAAACTAAGCGAAAACATTCACATTTCAAGCTTAGTTTGATTGTTATTTGAAAGGGTTGTAATTAAGCTTGAGAGAATTTTGTACCTAATCAAAAAACCCAACCTTCCGCTCTCTCCAAGGGGTTAGCATATTTTTCTCTACCGCACAGCCACACATTCTTGCCATGACTGATGACATGTTACATGAAACTTCTAGCCATCAAAGAAAAAAGGTTGTTGTATTCCTCAAGGTTTCTCCTCACACCTCATATAGAGTGCTATTGAATTGCTTAATTGCTTTGGGATGTGGTCCCATCTCTCGGCTTCATTGCACAGCAATGAGTGAGCCTGAGGTTTTTCTAAGAGATGGGGGAAAGGAGACAGTATTTCTGGTTCAGACATTGATATGCAGTTTTTTTTATGCCCCTCTCTGAGCCACTGGCTTATGTAACCCTGCTCCCTGTAAGTTGCTTTTCATACACATGTAGCTGTTTTCTTTGATAGTGTCCACATCTTTGCTTACGTAAACTAATGTCAGAGACTGGCACTCTGCAAACTTATTCAGTTTTCCCAGTTAGAAATAAAAATCTACTTTATGGTTCTCTACAGCCACACACAACTGCACAAACTGAAGTGGACACTCCTTTCAGGACATCTCTTACATTGTTATTACTGATGTATTTACTTATAAGTGTCTCTCTCATGAGCACAACCGCAGTGGGATTTCAGACAAATACTATACCTGAGAACTATAGTCCATTTCCCTAATCTCTGTAACACTATAGTTAATGTAGGGTTCAACGGGTGTACAAAGTAAGGATTAATAGTCTGTGAGGTCAGATGTGCATGGTCTCAGTCTTAGGGGCTTGGTCACACTTGACTTGCTTGAGGGCTTGCGGTGACAACCCTCACGGAATTAACGAGTTCCACCACATTGACCAGAGCCTGTTTTATTTGTTTTTAAAAGTGGGAACAAGCAGGAGTGTGGGTCTGTGGGTGTTTTTGGAACTCTCTTTCACCATCAAGACTCCAACTCTGACACCAATTAAGGAGATTATGTCTTAAACTGAGAGGAAAGCTATAGCCCTGTCTGTTACCACGGTGATTGCTTTTGACAAGGTCATGGGGTGCCATGCAACAGTGCATGACCTTAACAGAAATTTACTTTGCTGCACAAATGCCAATTTAACTAATATTCCTCTCTGCATTTAGCAATTTCCAATACCCAATTACGGTTGGCATATATCTGGACAAAGGGACACACCTGCACATATGATAGACAAAGGGACACAACTGAAAAGGGTGATCCATTTTCAACTGTTGCCCACTCCAAATAATACGATATTAGCCATATTGTGATGAAAAAAAATCAGATAAAAGATGGTGAAAATGCTTTATGTGTGAACATGCCAGTTTATGGAAAAGGTTGGAATAGGTTATATGTCTTGCTATTCATTCTTGTCATAAATAAAACAAAACATGTGCAGTAGCCTTTTTAAGTGCTCTGAAAAATCCTGTTATATTTTGAATTTATATAAATTTCTTAATCCTATATTCCTTAATTGAAACAATAACAAAGTGGTCACGGTTTTCACAAAAAGCTGAGGGATGTGCCCGGCGAAATGTTTAATTCATGACATATAGACATTGATTCTTGAAGAATATAACTTATCAGAACCCGAAATATAAGCTTTATAAGCTACGTCTTTGTTTGTAAACTATCTAGGCTAATCGTAGCCTAAACAAACACTATATGGCCTCAAAACATGGTTAAAATATACTGAACAAAAATATAAAACGCAACATGTAAAGTGTTGGTCCCATGTTTCATGAACTGAAATAAAAGATCCCAGACATTTTCCATCTGCACAAAAAGCTTATTTCTCTCAAATTTTTTGCACACATTTGTTTATATCCCTGTTAGTGAGCATTTGTCCTTTGCCAAGATAATCCATCCACCTGACAGGTGTGGCATATCAAGAAGCTGATTAAACAGCCTGATGATTACACAGGTGCACCTTGTGCTGGGGACAATAAAAGGCCACTAAAATGTGCAGTTTTGTCACAAATGTCTCAAGTTTTCAGGGAGCGTGCAATTGGCATACTGATGGCAGGAATGTCCACCAGAGCTGTTGCCAGATAATTTAATGTTAATTTCTCTACCATAAACCGCCTCCAACGCCGTTTTAGAGAATTTCTGTCTGTAATAAAGCCCTTTTGTGGGGAAAAACTCATTCTGATTGGCTGGGCCTTGCTCCCCAGTGGGTGGGCCAGTCTCCCAAGTGGGTGGGCCTATGCCCTCCCAGGCTCACCCATGGCTGCGCCCCTGCCCAGTCATGTGAAATCCATAGATTAGGGCCTAATTTCAATTGGGCCTAATTTCAATTGACTGATTTCCTTATATGAACTGTTACTGAGTAAAATCGTGGAAATTGTTGCATGTTTCGTTTATATATTTTTTCAGTATATAATTGTGATATCATGGATGGTCAGTCCTTGCACCCATAGCTCTGTCTATGAATTTGAAAATGGTTACATTTCTCACACAGGTAGCCTGTTAAATTATCACAAGTTTAGGGAAATATACATGTTGTGGACAGAGGCCTACATGCTATGTTCGTTGGGAATGGGATTTCCTGCTTGCAGGCTACATGCATGAGTATCTTTTGTTATTGTGAACGTTTGAGATGTCTAGTTCAACATATAGAGGGCCGGAGGATACAGATCCATGGTCATCTCGTCTCACAATGGTGTGTGCTTGCAAACCAGAGCGGCTCATCTCTTTTCAGTTCAAGTTTAAGCTAATAATAATGCATGAAGTTACTTGGCAATGTTTTACTTACAGAATAATACACGAATATAACACACATAATACTTTAAACTTTGGCGCCTAATTTATGAAACCATGTCTTTAATTGGATTTAGGCTACAACCACGTATAGCTTCTGAAACCATGAAGCGTTTTATATCTGCTTTTCCAGTATTGCAAATGATTTTTTATTTTTTTCATACACACTTAACAAAGCAACAGTACAAAATGTGCAATATTGTAATATATTTCGTTAATCTAGCTAAACCAAGTAACATATTAATCGAATAGACATACATTTTGGACCAACGTTTATTAAGACAAAATGAATTAACCTACATTAATTTCAGCCTGTAACCTGTAGGATACAATTTCAAGTGAGCATATAGGCCAAAGGCTCCAATAATTTCTCACTGGCCCATGGAAGGAAGATGAAACAGCAGGCTATTCCGGGGATCACAGCCTAAAATATAAACAGTTAATAGCGTTTGCCTGCTACTTTGATGTTAAGGGTGATGATGTCTTACCTTTATGTTGAGTGTATGATTTATCTTACATTTTATACGAAAGTTCAAGCTGGCTTCCTCTATCATGGGAATTCTATTTTTGTCTGTTTTCACGTTAATTGGTGGTTGAACTGGGAGCCGTAAATCAAGCACTACGGAGTGTATTAATGAGTTGGACCACCCAAGACACCATTTTCTACCCAGTTTCTTGATGGACAATGTTAGGATACTCGAGTCTGCCACGCTCTGAAAACTATTATTGAACATTCACGAGCGCAATGGTCTCCTACTGTCACATTTCCAGTACAGACATGTGGCGGGGTGCAGGCCTATAACTGAAAAAAGTCTTTCACAAAGCGGAAGTATTTTGGACACAAAATACATAACTTTTAATTCAATTAATTTGTTTATTTTACATGCCATATGTTTGTCCAAATCATGAAAGTTGTGCAATTGCACTGAAAACCAATGCAAGAGGAACGGGCCTAGTGGCTGTGCAATAAACTGTTTCGTAGATTTTAAAATATTTTAATTGGTGGGGAAATGTGAATGCCATTGCCATACCATGCAATATTTAAATATTTAATATTTTACAAAAACGCCCAATGTCCTCAGTGCATAATTGGGCTTATTTCAAACGAGGGAACACATTGTTTAAACGTATTAAATCTTAATACAATACAATCCGAAGAAGGCCTTTTGTCCGTCTTCTATCAGCTTCGCTTTTGTTTTGCTAATATTAATTATTTAAAAAATCGGCAAAAAATATCCTAATAAATGCCTAATAAAAAAAAACATTTTTACATTACATTTTTAGTCAGACGCTCTTATCCAGAGCTATTGGAAGCTATTTATCCTCTTCAACCCCAGTGTGTAGCTCCTGGTGTTTCTTCAGAGTGCTAAGTTGTGAGAATACTTTCTCACAGACATTGGAACGTTGGAGCGGTTTCTCTCCCGTGTGTTTAGAGCTGAAAACAAAGCTTTGAAAGTTTAATTTATTTAATAGTATAAAGTAGGCGATAAATCATGTTGTAACATGAAACATCTTAATATCTCCAAGACCTCATTCCAAAAGCTCATTAGGTTGTTATTACTATGCCAAGAAACGCAAGACCATAGTCACAACATTAATATGGCCTACTGAAACGTCAGGCGGTCAGTAATTAATTAACCTACTCATATTCCCGAATAGGCCTATGATTAACAAAGCATAAAGATGCATTTATTTAAATGTATTATACATTTGAACTTTTTATGAACTCTTAGAATAGCCAAATTAAATATTCTATCAATCAGTCACTCACCATGAATCACATTCAACTAGTCCTACGTTCTTGGTATTTTGTCTTTTAAAGTGCAGTTCATTGATTTATAACAGTTGAAAAAAGTTTTCCTTCCAAAAAAAGTTTTACTTCAAAACCTGCCAGAAGTTCTTATCGGAAAATAAAGAATTATACCTATTTTGCACACCAATGTGGAGCGTAGGCTTTTACACCGGCTACATTGAAAATTGCTCTAATTGTATTCCATTATAACAGTTCACAAAGATAGACCAGTGAACTATAAAACACCAAGGCTATAATCTTGTTAAAAGGTTTTTCCTCCAGGATACAAAATACTACATTTGCAAAATACACCCATCAATATGAAGGGAGAGTATTATTAATGGAAATGTTAACCTTGATGAGCAGGCTTTAAACTTTCAACCAAGTTTTCCATTCATCATTCATATTGAACCCAAATTAAACATTACATTTACACAAGACTGATGATTCGAAAGACTGATGATTCGTTTTTTAATATCTTAAAAAAAAACATTGTTTTGTCATGTCAATGGGTAATATGTATGTCCCTGAAAATGTGTTCTGGGCTACCCACTGCTCTAACTCACCTGTTTCATCCTTCTCACCTGTCTACAATAATTCTCACTTGTTCAGGTTAGCATTAAAGATGTAGAATTTCTGCCGCCTCTCTCCCTGCTTCTTTCCCTCACACACTCTCTCTTTACTCAGCCAGGCTGTCCAAGCCATTCCTAAAGTGGAGAGCGGAGGAGTCCGCAAGGGGAAGCTGAATGCCCATCTTAAGACTTTTGTTCCCTGTCACTGTGGCTTTTTAACCCACATCCTCGTGCTGAAAAATGTATGTCTTCCCACACCTGGCCCTGAAATGTGTTCTCTCCAAACACTGTAGCTCTCTAAACACTGTAGGCTTGTGTGTGTCCCTCTCAATGAAGGGACCTCAGTCAGACAGGCAGTTCAACCAATTACCTTTTAAAACTGGATGGATGACCATAGATATTGAAAAAGGGGCTCATGCAGTTATCTTACTTGAAGCGGTTCTATACTGAGAACACTGCAGGGGATGTAGCAAAATAACTGCCTCATATTCAACAACTGCCTGTTAGGATGAATACAAATGGCAGCAACCACCCATTCTAATCATAATTACACCGAGTCTAATGGTAGTTGTCACCTAATCACTGTTTGTGTTTGTGTGTATGGTATGTAATTACACTGGGAAATGCAGAACAAAAGACTACTGTGATAGGAACATGGTCACAAACCCGGTAAATAGCACAAATAGGACAACCATGAACAAGTGTTGGTTTAATTTTCCTACTGGATTCCTGTCTATCCTTTCTTACCTACATCATCATATTTCGCAGCCTGGTCTCATAGATGAGAGGTAACATAGTAAATGTAAATCCAGGACACTCGAAAAGTTTGAAATGTTATTTGGTATGGTTACATTAGACAGATGGTTACTTAAGGCAAAAACGAAAGTTTTTTTTGTGGAAAAATCACCCTGATTAACTCTTTAGTATTATCCCAGTTTACCTATTTGCTTATGGTCTTGCCGACGCCTAGCAAACAGTTTTTTAAATTATATGAGAAAAAAATATTCAATTTTGTTTGGAACGGCAAGCCAGACAAAATTAAAAGAGCATATTTATATAATGAATATGAATTTGGAGGACAGAAATTAATAAATATTAAAGCATTAGACCTATCACTAAAAGCTTCAGTCATACAAAAGTTATACTTAAATCCGAACTGGTTCTCAAGCAAATTAGTAAGATTGTCTCACCCAATGTTCAAGAAAGGCCTTTTTCCCTTTATTCAGATTACAACCTCTCACTTTGTCACGCCCTGGCTCTAGGGACTCTTTTAAGTTGAGCCAGGGTGTGTAGAGTTTATGTTTTGTGCTCGTTGTGTCTAGTCTAGTTTGTATATCTATGTTGGCCAGAGTGGTTCTCAATCAGAGGCAACGAGTATCAGCTGTTGCTGGTTGTCTCTGATTGGGAACCATATTTAGTCAGGTGGTTTTCCCACAGTGTTTGTGGGATCTTGTTCCGTGTTGGTTTGTGTTTTGCACCTGTGGACGTCACGTATCGATTTGTTGTTTTGTTCGTGTATCATTTAATAAATAAATAAGTATGTTCACCTTCCACGCTGCGCCTTGGTCCTCTATATCCGACGAGCGTGACAGAAGATCACACCAATACAGGACCAAGCAGCGTGCCCAGGCAGGAGAGGAGAAGCGGCGCCAACCGGGCAGTCGTCGGACAGGCGAGGGGCACCCCCAAGAAATTTTTAGGGGGGGGCACATGGCAGGGACGACGGGGCCACTGGAGGCAGATAAGGGGCGAGTTGGTGGACGAGGAGAGAAGGCCACCGGGTTACGGGAGCCATTGGTGTATAGAGGGAAGGAAAATGTAGAGGCACGGCGAGAGGTACTGAAGTGTGTTGCCAGTCCGGTCCGGCCCGTTCCTGATCCCCGTGTAAGGCCAGTGGTGTGTGTTCCCAGTACGGTCCGGCCTGTTCCTGTCCATCGCGCCAAGCCTATGGTGCGCGTCGCCAGCCCGGCCCGGCCTGTTCCTGCCCCTCGCACCAAGCCCATGGTGCGCGTCGCCAGCCCGGCCCGGCCTGTTCCTGCTCCCCGCACCAAGCCAATGGTGCGCATCGCCAGCCCGGCCCGGCCCGTTCCTGCTCCCCGCACCAAACCTGTGGTGCGCATCGCCAGCCCGTGCCCGTTTCACCGGTGCCTGGTCAGGTACCGGTCAGCTGCTCCACACCGGAGCCTGAGCAATCCGCTCCACCGAAGTCCAGTCCAGCTCCAGCCAGTGGGGCTAGACCAGACCAGGGGCACTACGGGGGGGTTAGTAGAGGGTGGTGGTCAAGCCCGGAGCCGGAACCGCCTCCGAGGAGGAATGCCCACCCAGCCCTCCCCTGTTCGGTGATGTTTAGGCACGGTCGCAGTCCGCGCCTTTAGGGGGGGTACTGTCACGCCCTGGCTCTAGGGACTCTTTTAAGTTGAGCCAGGGTGTGTAGAGTTTATGTTTTGTGCTCGTTGTGTCTAGTCTAGTTTGTATATCTATGTTGGCCAGAGTGGTTCTCAATCAGAGGCAACGAGTATCAGCTGTTGCTGGTTGTCTCTGATTGGGAACCATATTTAGTCAGGTGGTTTTCCCACAGTGTTTGTGGGATCTTGTTCCGTGTTGGTTTGTGTTTTGCACCTGTGGACGTCACGTATCGATTTGTTGTTTTGTTCGTGTATCATTTAATAAATAAGTATGTTCACCTTCCACGCTGCGCCTTGGTCCTCTATATCCGACGAGCGTGACACACTTTCAGTTATTTGAAAAGGAAATAATCTCCCAAATGTCACTTTTTCTAAAACAAGCCATAGAAAGTTGGTTGCAATTTCAATTTAATCCTCCAGAAACGACAGAACAAACAATGCAACAAATATTGTGGTTAAATTCAAATATACTAATTGACAAAAAACCTTTATTTTTTGACAGAATGTTTAAAAAAGGTATAATCTTCGTAAATGATATCATCGGTAGGACTGGTGGAGTAATGTCGCACATGCAGCTAACAAAAACATATGGAAATGTCTGCTCTACCCAAAATTACAACCAAATAATTGCAGCCTTACCGCAAAAGTGGAAGAGGAAAGTGGAAGGGGGAGAAAGTAAGGAACTTGTCTGTCGGCCTTGCATTAAATAACATAATTGGTTAAGGAAAACTGTGATAAATAAAAAAGTATATCAGTTTCACTTAAGGACCAAAGGATTGACAGCCGTCCCATATAGATTGCAAAATAGTTGGGAAGAGATCTTTGACGTACCGATCCCATGGCATAGTGTTTATGAACTGACACGCAAAACGACACCGGATTCAAAAATTAGAATCTTTCAATTTAAATTATTATATAAAATTCTTGCTACCAATAGAATGTTATTTATATGGGGGATACAATCTTCCCAGCTCTGCAGATTTTGCTGTGAAGAGACAGAATCATTAGATCATTTGTTTTGGTTCTGTCCATTTGTAGCTTGTTTTTGGACACAGGTCCAGGAATGGCTAAAGGATTGCAATATATACCTGGAACTAACCCTGCAGATAGCATTACTGGGTGATCTGAAAAGTCATAGTCAATCAATCAATAATATAATAATACTTTTAGCAAAAATGTTTATTTTTAATTCACAATCTGTAGACGCAATGAGAATAGAAAGGTTCAGAACTTTTGTAAAACATCACAGTACGGTTGAAATATATATGGCAAATAGAAATCCTATATGGATGGTGTTGAGATAGATGGGAGGTATTGAATAGAGTTGAAGGATGGGACTAATAACAAATAACAACAAATAATAACAAAGATATCTAATAATGTAAGCATACTGTGTCCATAATAAGTATATAGGTTGTATGTTGGGAGCTTTTGGGAAAGAGCACAGTTAGAAAGATATGGCATATAGAAGCAAACCGGATGGACATCATGAAAATGATCGGAGAGGTTTAGAGTAGAAGAAGTTCAGGAGCAAAATATATATATATATATATATATATATATATATATATATATATATATATATAATTATTGTAAAATTAACTCTGTCCATAAGGTGTAGATAGTAATTATAGACCGGAAGTAGAGGCCTGGGCATTGTTGTTCACTAATTTACTCCAAGTAGGGAAAGGATGGTGGGGTTGAAAAGTAATAAAGGGGAGTATATATAATCAATTCCAGAACAACAGCAAAGGACCTTGTGAAGATGCTGGAGGAAACAGGTACAGGTACAAAATTATCTATATCCACAGTAATTTGAGTCCTATATCGACATAACCTGAAAGGCCGCTCAGCAAGGAAGAAGCCACTTGTCACGACTTCCGCCGAGGCTGCCTCCCCTCCTTGTTCGGGCAGGCTTCGGCGTTCGACATCACCAGAGTACTAACCACTGCCGCCCCAATCCTCATCACAATTGTCTTGTCAATAACACACACCTGGTTCTATTCCCCTAATTAGTCCGTGTATAAGTGTTCCCTCTGCCCCCTTGTCCTTGTGGGTGATTGTTTATTGTGGAGGTTAGTGAAGCTCGGTGGAGCTCGTGTATTTTGTATCGACGGGAGTATTTTACCACCTGTTTTGTGCCCTGGAGTGTGTTTGACGCATTTCTGCGTAAACCTGTATTTTGCGGATTAAAGCCTGTTATTCTGTGATTTACCCTCCTGCGCCTTACTCCTTCAACACCACCTTATCACACCACTGCTCCAAAACCGCCATAAAAAAGCCAGACTATTGTTTGCAACTGCACATGGGGACAAAGATCGTACTTTTTGGAGAAATGTCCTCTGGTCTGATGAAACAAAAATAGAACTGTTTGGCCATAATGACCATCGTTATGTTTGGAGGAAAAAGGTGGTCGCTTGCAAGCTGAAGAACACCATCCCAACCGTGAAGCACGGGGGTGGCAGCATCATGCTGTGGGGGTGCTTTGCTGCAGGAGGTACTGGTGCATGTCACAAAATAGATGGCATCATGAGGAAGGAATATTATGTGGATATATTGAAGCAACATCTCAAGACATCAGTCAGGAAGTTAAAGCTTGGTCGCAAATGGGTCTTCCAAATGGACAATGACCCCAAACATACTTCCAAAGTTGTGGCAAAATGGCTTAAGGACAACAAAGTCAAGGTATTGGAGTGGTCATCACAAAGCCGTGACCTCAATCCTATAGAAAATTAGTTGGCAGAACTGAAAAAGCGTGTGCGAGCAAGAAGGCCTACAAACCTGACTCAGTTACACAAGCTCTGTCAGGAGGAATGGGCCAAAATTCACCCAATTTATTGTAGGAAGCTTGTGGAAGGCTACCCGAAACGTTTGACCCAAGTTAAACAATTTAAAGGCAATGCTACCAAATACTAATTGAGTGTATGTAAACTTCTGACCCACTGGGAATGTGATGAAAAAAATAAAAGCCTTCAACGACTTCAACTGTACCATTCGAAACGTAACATATCATACAAAATGGAGTGTCTCGGATTTACATAAAGAAGAAATTCTATGAGACTAGGTTGTATTTCTTTATACAGTATACATACAGTGGGGGAAAAAAGTATTTAGTCAGCCAACAATTGTGCAAGTTCTCCCACTTAAAAAGATGAGAGAGGCCTGTAATTTTCATCATAGGTACACGTCAACTATGACAGACAAAATTATATTTTTTTTCTTCAGAAAATCACATTGTAGGATTTTTAATGAATTTATTTGCAAATTATGGTGGAAAATAAGTATTTGGTCAATAACAAAAGTTTCTCAATACTTTGTTATATACCCTTTGTTGGCAATGACACAGGTCAAACGTTTTCTGTAAGTCTTCACAAGGTTTTCACACACTGTTGCTGGTATTTTGGCCCATTCCTCCATGCAGATCTCCTCTAGAGCAGTGATGTTTTGGGGCTGTCGCTGGGCAACACGGACTTTCAACTCCCCTCCAAAGATTTTCTATGGGGTTGAGATCTGGAGACTGGCTAGGCCACTCCAGGACCTTGAAATGCTTCTTACGAAGCCACTCCTTCGTTGCCCGGGCGGTGTGTTTGGGATCATTGTCATGCTGAAAGACCCAGCCACGTTTCATCTTCAATGCCCTTGCTGATGGAAGGAGGTTTTCACTCAAAATCTCACGATACATGGCCCCATTCATTCTTTCCTTTACACGGATCAGTCGTCCTGGTCCCTTTGCAGAAAAACAGCCCCAAAGCATGATGTTTCCACCCCCATGCTTCACAGTAGGTATGGTGTTCTTTGGATGCAACTCAGCATTCTTTGTCCTCCAAACACGACGAGTTGAGTTTTTACCAAAAAGTTCTATTTTGGTTTCATCTGACCATATGACATTCTCCCAATCCTCTTCTGGATCATCCAAATGCACTCTAGCAAACTTCAGACGGGCCTGGACATGTACTGGCTTAAGCAGGGGGACACGTCTGTCATTGCAGGATTTGAGTCCCTGGCGGCGTAGTGTGTTACTGATGGTAGGCTTTGTTACTTTGGTCCCAGCTCTCTGCAGGTCATTCACTAGGTCCCCCCGTGTGGTTCTGGGATTTTTGCTCACCGTTCTTGTGATCATTTTGACCCCACGGGGTGAGATCTTGCGTGGAGCCCCAGATCGAGGGAGATTATCAGTGGTCTTGTATGTCTTCCATTTCCTAATAATTGCTCTCACAGTTGATTTCTTCAAACCAAGCTGCTTACCTATTGCAGATTCAGTCTTCCCAGCCTGGTGCAGGTCTACAATTTTGTTTCTGGTGTCCTTTGACAGCTCTTTGGTCTTGGCCATAGTGGAGTTTGGAGTGTGACTGTTTGAGGTTGTGGACAGGTGTCTTTTATACCGATAACAAGTTCAAACAGGTGCCATTAATACAGGTAACGAGTGGAGGACAGAGGAGCCTCTTAAAGAAGAAGTTACAGGTCTGTGAGAGCCAGAAATCGCTCCGATTACACCACCACCTACACCGATGTCCATCGCTTCACCCTCTGGGTCCAGTGGGATTCGGCTCTCGCTCCCGAGGGCTTATGACGGTACAGCTGCCAGGTGTCAGGGTTTTCTGCTCCAGGTAGAGCTCTACCTGGCAACCATCCACCTGGCTCCCTCGGGATACGAGAGCGTGTCCGCCCTCATCTCCTGTCTGTCCAGTAAAGCGCTGGAGGGGGCCAACGCCGAGTGGGGGGGAGGAATAGACGCCGCAACTGTAAGCTATGCAGAGTTTACCCGCCGCTTTAGGGCGGTATTCGATTCATCCACCAGAGGGGAGAGCGGCGGGTGAGCATCTATTCCACCTCAGACAGGGGAAGAGGAGCGTGCAGGAATTTGCACTGGACTTTCGGACTCTGGCTGACAGCGCAGGATGGAATGAGAGGGTCCTCATCGACCACTACCGTTGCAGCTTAAGGGAGGACGTTCGTCTGGAATTGGCCTGCAGGGACACCAACCTAAACCTGGACCAACTGGTGGATATGTCAATTCGACTGGATAACCTGCTGGCCACCCGCGGACGTCCGGATCAGGGGCCGTCCATTCCATCCCCCAGCACCTCTGACCCTACCCCTATGGAGCTCGGAGGTGCTGCTATGAGGGAAACCAGTAGAGGGGCCGTCCCCTGCACCAACTGTGGCCGCAGAGGACACACTGCTGGTCGGTGCTGGGGAGGGCCTTCAAGGAGTCGAGGCAGTAGGCATAGCACTGGTGAACCGTTTCAGGTGAGTAGGCACCCAACTCACCCAGAGCTCCCTGTTGCGCATATGTGTATTAATGTTGTATTTCCCGAGTTTTCTTCTCATTCCCAGCATAAGACGCTAGTAGATTCCGGTGCAGCTGGGAACTTTATTGATCGTCAGTTTACCCGTAGGTTAGGGATTCCTATTGTGCCAGTCGATGTGCCCTTCCCTATACATGCCCTAGATAGTCGCCCTTTAGGGTCAGGTCTGATTAGGGAGGTCACAGCGCCACTCTGGATGAAGACGCAGGAGGGGCATGAGGAAATAATTAGTCTATATCTGATTGATTCTCCTGCGTTTCCAGTGGTGTTGGGGCTTCCCTGGTTAACTTCTCATGACCCCACTATTTCATGGCAACAGAGGGCTCTCAAGGGATGGTCAAGTCAGTGCTTGGGGAGGTGTGTAGGTGTTTCCGTAGGGGCAACTACGGTGGAAAGTCCAAACCAGGTTCCCACCACGCACATTCCGCCTGAATATGCCGATTTGGCTCAATTACCACCCCATCGACCGTCTATGAACAAACGTGTCAGAAGATCCCACCAAACACGGACCAAGCAGCGTGCCCAGGAGGACCGAACACCCTGGACACAGGTGGGGAAGATGTGGTCGTGGGAGGAGATATTTGCGGGGAAAGGGCCATGGGCGAAGGTAGATGCCCAGGCAGGAGAGGAGCAACGGCAACACAGAGGACGCCGGACGAGGAAGAAGCCCGAGAGACAGCCCCAATATTTTTTTTTGGGGGGGGGGGCTAAAAGGGTGGTTGGCGGAGCCTAGTGTTAGAGCAGAGCCAACTCCCCGTACTCACGCAAGGAAGCGTGTGACTGGGCAGGCTCCGTGTTATGCGGAGCTACGTACTGTGTCGCCAGTGTGCCGGCACAGTCCTGTATGTCCTGTGCTAGCACCACGCACGTGCCGTGCGAAGATGGGCATCCAGCCAGGACGGGGTGTGCCGGCTCAACGCTCCTGGTCTCCAGTACGCCTCCACGGTCCCGCATACCTGCGCCGGTTCTACGTACTGTATCGTCAGTGCGCGTGCACAGCCCTGTGCGTCCTGTGCTAATGCCTCACACATACTGTGCGGAAGTAGGCATCCAATCAGGACGGGTTGTGCCAGCTCTCCGCTTCAGACCTCCAGTCCGCCTCCACGGCCCGTTCCTGCTCCTCGCACCAAGCCAGTGGTGCGCGTCGCCAGCCCGGTCCGGCCTGTTCCTGCTCCTCGCACCAAACCAGTGGTGCGTGTTCCCAGCCCGGCCCGGCCTGTTTCTGCTCCTCGCACCAAGCCAGTGGTGCACGTCGCCAGCCCGGCCCGGCCCGGCCTGTTCCTGCTCCTCGCACCAAGCCAGTGGTGCGCGTCACCAGCCCGGCACGGCCTGTTCCTGCTCCTCGCACCAAGCCAGTGGTGCGCGTCGCCAGCCCGGCCCGGCCTGTTCCTGCTCCTCGCACCAAGCCAGTGGTGCGCGTCGCCAGCCCGGCCCGGCCTGTTCCTGCTCCTCGCACCAAACCAGTGGTGCGTGTTCCCAGTCCGGCCCGGCCTGTTCCTGCTCCTCGCACCAAGCCAGTGGTGCGCGTCGCCAGCCCGGTCCGGTCTGTTCCTGCTCCTCACACAAAACCAGTGGTGCGCGTTCCCAGCCCGGCCCGGCCTGTTCCTGCTCCTCGCACCAAGCCAGTGGTGCGTGTCGCCAGTCCGGCCCGGCCTGTTCCTGCTCCTCGCACCAAGCCAGTGGTGCATGTTCCTAGTCCCGTTCGGCCCGTGCCTGCTCCTCGCACCAGACCAGTGGTGAGTGTGTCTAGTCCGGCACGGCCCGTGCCCGTTCCACCGGTGCCTGGTCCGGCACCAGTCAGCAGCTCCAGTCCGGAGCCAGTGCAGTCCGCTCCCCCGGTGCCTGATCCAGCTCCGGTCAGCTGCTCCAGTCCGGCGCCAGAGCAGTCCGCTCCACCGGTGCCTGATCCAGCTCCGGTCAGCTGCTCCACTCCGGAGCCAGAGCAGTCCGCTCCACCGGGGTCCAGTCCAGATCCGGTCAGCGGCTCCACTCCGGAGCCAGAGCAGTCCGCTCCACCGGTGCCCAGTCCAGCTCCGGTCAGCGGCTCCAGTCCGGAGCCTGATTAGTCCGCTCCACCGGTGCCCGGTCCAGCTCCGGTCAGCGGCTCCAGTCCAGACCCAGACGTCAGCCCCTCTCCAGGTTCGGGGTCTCCCACACCAGGGTCCAGACAGGGCTTGGAGTATAGTGGGAGGAAGGAGAGGGGAAGCAGCGCGCCGAGGTCCAGACCAGACCAGGGGCGCAACAGGGAGGCGGAGAATAGGTGGTTGTCACGCCAGGAGCCGGATCCGCCTCCGAGGTGGAATGCCCACCCGGCCCCTACCCTGTTAAGTAAAGGTTGTGCGGTCGGAGTCTGCACCTTTGGTGGGGGGTACTGTCACGCCCTGACTCTGGGGACTCTTATTTGTTGAGTCAGGGTGTGTTTTTCTATGTGGTGTATATCTATGTTTATATTCTAGTATGTGTATTTCTATGTTGCCGGTGTGGTTCCCAATCAGAGGCAGCTGTCGCTCGTTGTCTCTGATTGGGGACCATACTTAGGCAGCCTATGGGCACTATTGAGTTGTGGGATCTTGTTCCGTGTGAGGTTTGTTGTGTGTTACCTTTGGACGTCACGTTTCGTTGGTTTATTGTTTTGTCGTTGTTTATTAAGTTTAAAATAAACATGTATGCATATCACGCTGCGCCTTGGTCTGACCCGTCTATGAACGAACGTGACACTCTCAGATCAGTCTCATTGGATAGTCTTGTGGCTTAGAAGCTAGAAGGAGATGATAGGGCACCATGTCTGCATCAGCCAAAGTCCTTTTAGTTACCATGAAATGTTATTGTACTTAGTGAGCAGATAATACCTATAAGGGGCCACAGACTACTCTTGAATAATCATATTCCTCTTTAGTCAAACATCCCTGAGATGACATAGAATGTCTTGGTCTTGTCCAAGGTGATGTGCTCGTCACACACAGTTGGGAGACAGCAAGAATACTATTCACAATGGGCCATTCACTGACTTGAGTTGAGCACACAAACCCATGACGATTTAGCAAATATGCCATTGAAACCATAGGTTGCACCAATGCATCTCAATTCACGATAGAGCCCATTGGTTGGAATTACAGTGGGGAAAAAAAGTATTTAGTCAGCCACAAATTGTGCAAGTTCTCCCACTTAAAAAGATGAGAGAGGCCTGTAATTTTCATCATAGGTACACGTCAACTATGACAGACAAAATGAGAAAAAAAATCCAGAAAATCACATTGTAGGATTTTTTATGAATTTATTTGCAAATTATGGTGGAAAATAAGTATTTGGTCAATAACAAAAGTTTCTCAATACTTTGTTATATACCCTTTGTTGGCAATGACACAGGTCAAACGTTTTCTGTAAGTCTTCACAAGGTTTTCACACACTGTTGCTGGTATTTTGGCCAATTCCTCCATGCAGATCTCCTCTAGAGCAGTGATGTTTTGGGTCTGTCGCTGGGCAACACGGACTTTCAACTCCCTCCAAAGATTTTCTATGGGGTTGAGATCTGGAGACTGGCTAGGCCACTCCAGGACCTTGAAATGCTTCTTACGAAGCCACTCCTTCGTTGCCCGGAAGGTGTGTTTGGGATCATTGTCATGCTGAAAGACCCAGTCACGTTTCATCTTCAATGCCCTTGCTGATGGAAGGAGGTTTTCACTCAAAATCTCACGATACATGGCCCCATTCATTCTTTCCTTTACACGGATCAGTCGTCCTGGTCCCTTTGCAGAAAAACAGCCCCAAAGCATGATGTTTCACCCCCCATGCTTCACAGTAGGTATGGTGTTCTTTGGATGCAACTCAGCATTCTTTGTCCTCCAAACACGACGAGTTGAGTTTTTACCAAAAAAGTTCTATTTTGGTTTCATCTGACCATATGACGTTCTCCCAATCCTCTTCTAGATCATCCAAATGCACTCTAGCAAACTTCAGACGGGCCTGGACATGTACTGGCTTAAGCAGGGGGACACGTCTGGCACTGCAGGATTTGAGTCCCTGGCGGCGTAGTGTGTTACTGATGGTAGGCTTTGTTACTTTGGTCCCAGCTCTCTGCAGGTCATTCACTAGGTCCCCCCGTGTGGTTCTGGGATTTTTGCTCACCGTTCTTGTGATCATTTTGACCCCACGGGGTGAGATCTTGCGTGGAGCCCCAGATCGAGGGAGATTATCAGTGGTCTTGTATGTCTTCCATTTGCTAATAATTGCTCCCACAGTTGATTTCTTCAAACCAAGCTGCTTACCTATTGCAGATTCAGTCTTCCCAGCCTGGTGCAGGTCTACAATTTTGTTTCTGGTGTCCTTTGACAGCTCTTTGGTCTTGGCCATAGTGGAGTTTGGAGTGTGACTGTTTGAGGTTGTGGACAGGTGTCTTTTATACCGATAACAAGTTCAAACAGGTGCCATTAATACAGGTAACGAGTGGAGGACAGAGGAGCCTCTTAAAGAAGAAGTTACAGGTCTGTGAGAGCCAGAAATCTTGCTTGTTTGTAGGTGACCAAATACTTACTTTCCACCATAATTTGCAAATAAATTCATAAAAAATCCTACAATGTGATTTTCTGGATTTTTTTCTCTCAATTTGTCTGTCATAGAAAAAATATCACATTGTATGATTTTTAAGTAATTAATTTGCATTTTATTGCATGACATAATTATTTGATCACCTACCAACCAGTAAGAATTCCGGCTCTCACAGACCTGTTAGTTTTTCTTTAAGAAGCCCTCCTGTTCTCCACTCATTACCTGTATTAACTGCACCTGTTTGAACTCGTTACCTGTATAAAAGACACCTGTCCACACACTCAATCAAACAGACTCCAAACTCTCCACAATGGCCAAGACCAGAGAGCTGTGTAAGGACATCAGGGATACAATTGTAGACCTGCACAAGGCTGGGATGGGCTACAGGACAATAGGCAAGCAGCTTGGTGAGAAGGCAACAACTGTTGCCGCAATTATTAGAAAATTGAAGAAGTTCAAGATGACGGTCAAATACCCTCGGTCTGGGGCTCCATGCAAGATCTCACCTCGTGGGGCATCAATGATCATGAGGAAGGTGAGGGATCAGCCCAGAACTACACGGCAGGACCTGATCAATGACCTGAAGAGAGCTGGGACCACAGTCTCAAAGAAAACCATTAGTAACACACTACGCCGTCATGGATTCAAATCCTGCAGCGCACGCAAGGTCCCTCTGCTCAAGCCAGCACATGTCCAGGCCCGTCTGAAGTTTGCCAATGACCATCTGGATGATCCAGAGGAGGAATGGGAGAAGGTCATGTGGTCTGATGAGACAAAAATATAGCTTTTTGGTCTAAACTCCACTCGCCGTGTTTGGAGGAAGAAGAAGGATGAGTACAACCCCAAGAACACCATCCCAACCGTGAAGCATGGAGGTGGAAACATAATTCTTTGGGGATGCTTTTCTGCAAAGGGGACAGGACGACTGCACCGTATTGAGGGGAGGATGGATGGGGCCATGTATCGCAAGATCTTGGCCAACAACCTCCTTCCCTCAGTAAGAGCATTGAAGATGGGTCGTGGCTGGGTCTTCCAGCATGACAACGACCGAAACACACAGCCAGGGCAACTAAGGAATGGCTCCGTAAGAAGCATCTCAAGGTCCTGGAGTGGCCTAGCCAGTCTCCAGACCTGAACCCAATAGAAAATCTTTGGAGGGGAGCTGAAAGTCCGTATTGCCCAGCGACAGCCCCGAAACCTGAAGGATCTGGAGAAGGTCTGTATGGAGGAGTGGGCCAAAATCCCTGCTGCAGTGTGTGCAAACCTGGTCAAGACCTACAGGAAACGTATGATCTCTATAATTGCAAACAAAGGTTTCTGTACCAAATATTAAGTTCTGCTTTTCTGATGTATCAAATACTTATGTCATGCAATAAAATGCAAATTCATTACTTAAAAATCATACAATGTGATTTTCTGGATTTTTGTTTTAGATTCCGTCTCTCACAGTTGAAGTGTACCTATGATAAAAATTACAGACCTCTACATGCTTTGTAAGTAGGAAAACCTGCAAAATCGGCAGTGTATCAAATACTTGTTCTCCCCACTGTATATACATACACATACACATAAATACACATAAACACATATACATATCCTTAAAAAAAATAAATTTCCCTTTATTACATTCCAACCCCATCACCCCTTCCCTAATTGGAGTAAACTAGTGAACAACAATGCTTAGGCCTCTACTTCCAGTTTATACATACTATATATATTTTGTGTGCGAATGTTACGTGTAATCCATGGCTTCTGGTTGGGATATGTATGTACGGTCACTATGGGGGACAATGTCATCGATGCACTTATTAATGAAGTGTGTGACTGATGTGATAAACTTCTCAATGCCATTGGATGAATCCCGAAACACATTCCAGTCTGTGCTAGCGAAACAGTCCTGTAGCTTAGAATCCGCTTCATCGGACCACTTCCGTATTGGGCGCGTCACTGGTACTTCCTGTTAGAGTTTTTGCTTGTAAACAGGAATTATAATATAATATTAATATATACGAATTAGGAGGATAGAGTTATGTCAGATTTGCCAAATGCAGGGCGAGGGAGTTTTTTATGTGGTTCTGTGTGTGGAGTAAAGGTAATCTAGATTTTCTTTGCCTCTAGTTGCACATATAACATACTGGTAGGAATTAAGTAAAAGAGATTTCAGTTTCCCTGCATTAAAATCACTGGCCACTAGGAGCATTTTCTTGTTTGCTTATGGCTCTATACAGCTCATTGAGTGTGGCCAGCATCATTTTCTGGTGGTAAACAGACAGCTACAAAAAATGTAGATGAAAACTCTCTTGGAAAAATAGTATGGTCTACAGCTTATCATGAGGTATTCTAACAGGCAAGCAGAACTTAGAGACGTCCCTAATATTAGAGATCGCGCACCAGCTGTTGTTAACAAAGAGGCACACACCTCCCCCCTAGAGTGTACCCGAAGCTGCCGTTCTGTCCTGCCGATGCATAGAAAAACCAGACAGATGTATATTACCCATGTCCTTGTTCAGCCACGACTCCGAGAAACATAGGATATTACAGTTCTTCAGATCCCGTTGATAGGATAGTCTAAAACGGAGCTCGTCGAGTTTGTTCTCCAGTGATTGTACGTTTGCAAATAGAGCGGAGGGTAGAGGCGGTTTATCTACTCGCCGACGTAGTTTCATCAGGCTCACAACAAAGTAAATAAACAATCAAAGCGCCCTTGTGAAAATACAGTACATCATAAAGAAAGAACCATTTAGAGTTTTAAGTGCTAACCCAAAGACTGTGGTCATAGGAACAGATATCACATCTTTAGGGTCCCTGTTTTTCTGAGAAGGTCAGCTAGATTGGCTGTTTGAAAGCCTTTCTGTCACGCCCTGACTCTGGGGACTCTTATTTGTTGAGTCAGGGTGTGATTTTCTATGTGGTGTATATCTATGTTTATATTCTAGTATGTGTATTTCTATGTTGGCCGGTGTGGTTCCCAATCAGAGGCAGCTGTCGCTCGTTGTCTCTGATTGGGGACCATACTTAGGCAGCCTATGGGCACTATTGAGATGTGGGATCTTGTACCGTGTGAGGTTTGTTGTGTGTTACCTTTGGACGTCACGTTTCGTTGGTTTATTGTTTTGTCGTTGTTTATTAAGTTTAAAATAAACATGTATGCATATCACACTGCGCCTTGGTCTGACCCGTCTATGAACAAACGTGACAGAAGATCCCACCAAACACGGACCAAGCAGTGTGCCCAGGAGGACCGAACACCCTGGACACAGGTGGGGAAGATGTGGTCGTGGGAGGAGATATTTGCGGGGAAAGGGCCATGGGCGAAGGTAGATGCCCAGGCAGGAGAGGAGCAACGGCAACACAGAGGACGCCGGTCGAGGAAGAAACCCGAGAGACAGCCCCAATAAATTTTTTTTGGGGGGGCTAAAAGAGTGGTTGGCGGAGCCTAGTGTTAGAGTAGAGCCAACTCCCCGTACTCACGTGTTATGCGGGGCTACGTACTGTGTCGCCAGTGTGCCGGCACAGTCCTGTACGTCCTGTGCTAGCACCACGCACGTGCCGTGCGAAGATGGGCATCCAACCAGGACAGGGTGTGCCGGCTCAACGCTCCTGGTCTCCAGTACGCCTTCTCGGTCCCGCATATCCTGCGCCGGTTTTACATACTGTATCGCCAGTGCGCGTGCACAGCCCTGTGCGTCCTGTGCTAATGCCTCACACATACTGTGCGGAAGTAGGCATCCAGCCAGGACCGGTTGTGCCAGCTCTCCGCTTCAGACCTCCAGTCCGCCTCCACAGTCCGGTACAGCCCGTTCCTGCTCCTCGCACCAAGCCAGTGGTGCGCGTCGCCAGCCCGGTCCGGCCTGTTCCTGCTCCTCGCACCAAGTCAGTGGTGCGCCTCGCCAGCCCGGTCCGGCCTGTTCCTGCTCCTCGCATCAAACCAGTGGTGCGTGTTCCCAGCCCGGCCCGACCTGTTCCTGCTCCTCGCACCAAGCCAGTGGTGCGCGTCGCCAGCCCGGTCCGGCCTGTTCCTGCTCCTCGCACCAAACCAGTGGTGCGTGTTCCCAGCCCGGCCCGGCCCAGCCTGTTCCTGCTCCTCGCACCAAGCCAGTGGAGCGCGTCGCCAGCCCGGCCTGTTCCTACTCCTCGCACCAAGCCAGTGGTGCGCATCGCCAGCCCGGCCCGGCCTGTTCCTGCTCCTCGCACCAAGCCAGTGGTGCGCGTCGCCGGCCCGGCCTGTTCCTGCTCCTCGCACCAAGCCAGTGGTGCGCGTCGCCAGCCCGGCCTGTTCCTGCTCCTCGCACCAAACCAGTGGTGCGTGTTCCCAGCCCGGCCCGGCCTGTTCCTGCTCCTCGCACCAAGCCAGTGGTGCGCGTCGCCAGCCCGGCCCGGCCTGTTCCTGCTCCTGCTCCTCGCACCAAGCCAGTGGTGCGCGTCGCCAGCCCGGCCCGGGCCTGTTCCTGCTCCTCGCACCAAGCCAGTGGTGCGCGTCACCAGCCCGGCCCGGCCTGTTCCTGCTCCTCGCACCAAGCCAGTGGTGCGCGTCGCCAGCCCGGCCTGTTCCTGCTCCTCGCACTAAACCAGTGGTGCGTGTTCCCAGCCCGGCCCGGCCTGTGCCTGCTCCTCGCACCAAGCCAGTGGTGCGCGTCGCCAGCCCGGCCCGGCCTGTTCCTGCTCCTCGCACCAAGCCAGTGGTGCGCGTCGCCAGCCCGGCCCGGCCTGTTCCTGCTCCTCGCACCAAGCCAGTGGTGCGCGTCGCCAGCCCGGCCCGGCCTGTTCCTGCTCCTCGCACCAAGCCAGTGGTGCGCGTCGCCAGCCCGGCCTGTTCCTGCTCCTCGCACCAAACCAGTGGTGCGTGTTCCCAGCCCGGCCCGGCCTGTGCCTGCTCCTCGCACCAAGCCAGTGGTGTGCGTCGCCAGCCCGGCCCGGCCTGTTCCTGCTCCTCGCACCAAGCCAGTGGTGCGCGTCGCCAGCCCGGCCCGGCCTGTTCCTGCTCCTCGCACCAAGCCAGTGGTGCGCGTCGCCAGCCCGGCCCGGCCTGTTCCTGCTCCTCGCACCAAGCCAGTGGTGCGCGCCGCCAGCCCGGCCTGTTCCTGCTCCTCGCACCAAACCAGTGGTGCGTGTTCCCAGCCCGGCCCGGCCTGTGCCTGCTCCTCGCACCAAGCCAGTGGTGTGCGTCGCCAGCCCGGCCCGGCCTGTTCCTGCTCCTCGCACCAAGCCAGTGGTGCGCGTCGCCAGCCCGGTCCAGCCTGTTCCTGCTCCTCGCACCAAACCAGTGGTGCGCGTTCCCAGCCCGGCCCGGCCTGTTCCTGCTCCTCGGTGCCTGATCCAGCTCCGGTCAGCTGCTCCAGTCCGTCGCCAGAGCAGTCCACTCCACCGGTGCCTGATCCAGCTCCGGTCAGCTGCTCCAATCCGAAGCCAGAGCAGTCCACTCCACCGGGGTCCATTCCAGATCCGGTCAGCGGCTCCACTCCGGAGCCAGAGCAGTCCGCTCCACTGGTGCCTAGTCCAGCTCCGGTCAGCGGCTCCAGTCCGGAGCCTGAGTAGTCCGCTCCACCGGTGCCTGGTCCAGCTCCGGTCAGCGGCTCCAGTCCAGACCCAGACGTCAGCCCCTCTCCAGGTTCGGGGTCTCCCACACCAGGGTCCAGACAGGGCTTGGAGTATAGTGGGAGGAAGGAGAGGGGAACCAGTCATGCTGAAAGACCCAGCCACGTTTCATCTTCAATGCCCTTGCTGATGGAAGGAGGTTTTCACTCAAAATCTCACGATACATGGCCCCATTCATTCTTTCCTTTACACGGATCAGTCGTCCTGGTCCCTTTGCCGAAAAACAGCCCCAAAGCATGATGTTTCCACCCCCATGCTTCACAGTAGGTATGGTGTTCTTTGGATGCAACTCAGCATTCTTTGTCCTCCAAACACGACGAGTTGAGTTTTTACCAAAAAGTTCTATTTTGGTTTCATCTGACCATATGACGTTCTCCCAATCCTCTTCTGGATCATCCAAATGCACTCTAGCAAACTTCAGACGAGCCTGGACATGTACTGGCTTAAGCAGGGGGACACATCTGGCACTGCAGGATTTGAGTCCCTGGCGGCGTAGTGTGTTACTGATGGTAGGCTTTGTTACTTTGGTCCCAGCTCTCTGCAGGTCATTCACTAGGTCACCCCGTGTGGTTCTGGGATTTTTGCTCACCGTTCTTGTGATCATTTTGACCCCACAGGGTGAGATCTTGCGTGGAGCCCCAGATCGAGGGAGATTATCAGTGGTCTTGTATGTCTTCCATTTTCTATTAATTGCTCCCACAGTTGATTTCTTCAAACCAAGCTGCTTACCTATTGCAGATTCAGTCTTCCCAGCCTGGTGCAGGTCTACAATTTTGTTTCTGGTGTCCTTTGACAGCTCTTTGGTCTTGGCCATAGTGGAGTTTGGAGTGTGACTGTTTGAGGTTGTGGACAGGTGTCTTTTATACTGATAACAAGTTCAAACAGGTGCCATTAATACAGGTAACGAGTGGAGGACAGAGGAGCCTCTTAAAGAAGAAGTTACAGGTCTGTGAGAGCCAGAAATCTTGCTTGTTTGTAGGTGACCAAATACTTACTTTCCACCATAATTTGCAAATAAATTCATTAAAAATCCTACAATGTGATTTTCTGGATTTTTTTCCTCTTTTTGTCTGTCATAGTTGTCGTGTACCTATGATGAAAATTACAGGCCTCTCTCATCTTTTTAAGTTGGAGAACTTGCACAATTGGTGGCTGACTAAATACTTTTTTCCCCCACTGTATGTTAAGTGATCGATTCAGACAGGAGAAGTGTGTGAAAAAATAACCAAAATATATCTTCAGTTCTTGCCAAACAGGGTGCAGATAAACATTGATGGATTCTCAGACAATTCACAGATTCTGGGAGGAAGGGGTAGGGTCTACATTTTGAACAGTATTCAAAGTCATAAAATATAATAGTGAGAGAAAATCACTGAGCTCAGACACTTCAAGGTCTGACAATAGACAACAGCAAACACCTCAGTGGGTGGGCGGAGATCATCAGTTTAGTCCCTGTTTTAGCTGAAACCCCGAAAGAAGAGGATGTCCTGGGGAGGAAAAGGGGAGGACGTAGGTGAAAGATGGAGAAATAGCACAAGCAACTAACTGCATGCAGGGGCATGGATACTGAACATGACTAATGCATGTTAACGAGAGACGCAAAAATGTAACAACTGTTCGCATTCCGAGGGACAGAAAAGCGTACATTCTCAGAGGTACGAAGGAAAAAACAGACTTTCTGCATTCCGAGGAATAAAACGACCACTGACTGAAGGCCAGAGGTAGAGGAAAAGGCGATAAACAAACAGAGGGAGACAAAACCTTCTACATCACTACAGCACAGTCCACAGGGCAGAAAGCACAAACTGACAGATGGCAGAAAGACACAGACCATGCTTAGTCAGAACAGGTGCTTTATAGTACAGTCAACTACAGAGGAAAAACACTGTCAGCCATGTATTCATCAATACATTTAAATAACAAGAAAATACAGTACACTTGATCTTGAGGAGAGAAAGGAACAAACAAAACAGCAGGTAGAGCTTGAAATTATACCGGACATGCAAGGTCAGTTTCCAGTCCAAGGGAAGCATATGATTAAAGGCCCAGTGCAGTCAAATCCGTGATTTTCCTGTGTTTTATATATATTTCAAACAACTATGTGGCATCACCAAGCAGTTAATTAGTTAATAGACCAATAAGAAAGATAGTTCCAAACCTCTCTGCCAATAACAGCTAGTTTTCCCCTCCCCACTCAGATCACTCCCAGACAGTCCTAGCAAAACTCTTGATTGAGAAATTGCTCTTTGCTAAGAAGCTATTTTTTATTATTTTTGACCATTTAAATTTAAAACAAATCACAGTAAGGTACTTAATTGTTACCCAGAAATGAATTGATATTGAGATAAAAACTGCTGCATTGGGCCTTTAAAGTTGTAATAAGCAGATGGGCTGAATGGTGCAATTTACATTAAGAAAACGTATAAATAACAATCATAATAAACTCACTAAATGTGATAATAATATAATATGCCATTTAGCAGACGCTTTTATCTAAAGCGACTTACAGTCATGCGTGCATACATTTTTGTGTATGGGTAGTCCCGGGGATCGAACCCACTACCTTGGCGTTATAAGCGCCGTGCTCTACCAGCTGAGCTACAGAGGACCAATGGGCAACAGGTTTGGAGTCAATTCCATTTCAATTCAGCAAGAATACAAACATTCAAATTCAAATTCTCTTCAATGCTTTTCAATTAGGAACATTTTGAATTTGGTTCCCTTTTTGAGTTGACTGGAATTTAAATGGAATTGACCCCAACCCTGATGGTCAACCATTTTTTTTTTTTTACATTTTAAGTCATTTAGCAGACGCTCTTATCCAGAGCGACTTACAGTTTAGTCACATTATTATTATACTTTTTATTTTTTTATTTTTTTATACCCCCTGTGGGAATCGAACCCACAACCCTGGCGTTGCAAACGCCATGCTCTATCAACTGAGCTACACTAAGGACCAGGTTTTTTTACAAGGCAGAGAAAGCTGTAAACGCCGAATGAACATAGGAGAGGTGACAAGAAGAGGGTTTTTATGCCCCAACACATAATGAATCCCCGATGCAACTTGACAATGGATTTATTTCCCTGCAGTGCCATTTGTAGGGGAAGGGAGGGAGTGCGGACAGAGGCGGTGTCACATATAAAAGTTTAAACTTGAAGGAAATCCATCAGTCCCATAACTGGAGAAAAACAACTGTGGTGACCTGTGGGCCATATCTGACATTCATCCTGAACCTTCCAGTCAGTGTGAAGGAATGACAGGACACAATTTAGTGGGAGAGAATCCTGATACGGGGTCTAACGAGGAAAGGTGCTGATGCTAATGAGTGCATCAGTGGGCCTTAACGAGGCCGTCTTGTTTGGTGTCCTAATTTACAGTGAGCCGCATCTCAGGGGTTCAGGATAATGAGCTGGGCTGTGATTCCCAGGGCAGGGGGCTGTATAACCCACCTCACAAGGCGGACACAAACTCCCACAATGTGTGTGTGCTTGTGTGTGAGAGAGTGTGATAGAGAAAGCGGGAGGGAAAGAGAGTGTGTGTGAGTATGAGAGAGAGATACAGTGTGTCTATGTCTCTGGGAGGGGGAGGGGGAAGGCGAAAGGGGAAGAGCTAGATGTCATCCCTGCCTGATACGCTTGTTTGTACACTCCCATCATTGAATCGCTGTGACCAAGTGAGAAAAGCTTGTGCTCTCTGTGACAAACTGACCTCGGGCAACAAGTAGACTCACAGATAGAGGAAACGGAGAGGGAGAGAGTATAAGCAAATAAGAGAAAAAGCCATACAGTTCTTAAAAAGGTTGAACGTTGATTCACTGCAAGATTTTAATTGACATTAAGTGTTGTTGGCATTGACCTTGGTTGACTGCATTTCTAGGAGCTATGGCCCACTTCAATCTGTATCAATGAACTAAGGTCAGCATGTCTACCTGTCCATTAACATTCTATATACCATCCAGGAGAAATAATTATCATCTAAAGGGATGGCATTCAGTTTCAGGTCTTTCTTAACCGACTACCCAGAGAAAATATTGTTGCTCTGCGTTCCGAAGTCAGCTAACAAATACAGAGGCTCGGTGACCTCAGAGTATAAAACCAACTGCAGAGTATGCATTGAGTCCCACCGCCCCCGCCTCTTTCTGCTATGTCTGCAAGGCTGCATTAGTCAAGCTCAAATGGGTTCCTGCCATGAGAAACAGAGCATGACATGCGCTAAACAATGCCAGGCAGATGACAGGCCAGCTCCATTTGATGATAGCTGCTGCTGATGAGCCCGCTTTTTGATTTGGAGGAATATCAGGGCAGCGTGATTCATTATGAGATGCAGGTGGCTTCGGATCTAATGAGTCTGCCACATTACACACATCTCAAAATGTAAATTGAAAATAACCACAGGAAATATGTAACATTCACAGCATATATTCACCCAATGGTGAGTTATGGTCTCTTCTGGACTTTAAGCAAAAGCTAAAATATGGGACTAACTTTTTGGCATGGTCTTTGAGAACTGTGTTTAAGGATTCAGAGACATGTTAAGGTTGACCATCAACGGCCATCAAATAATTCAGACACCGCTCTGAAAACCCTGATCAATCACTTTAGTGATTGTGCCCCCGCAAATTGACTCTGTACTGGTACCCCCTGTATATAGCCTCGTTACTGTTATTTTATTGTTACTCTTTAATTATTAGTTATTGTTCTATTTTCTTCTTTTTTTTCTCTTCAGTTTATTTAGTAAATACTTTCTTAACCCTTATTTTTCTTAAAACTGCATTGTTGGTAAGTAAGCATTTCACCTGTTGTATTCAGTGCATGTGACAAATACAATTTGATTTTGATTTGCTCACAGTCCAGTACTGTTTGTGAGAATGCGTGGTTCCTCACAACTCTAATTGACACAGTTAATAACACTGCCCCCCTCTGGCTAGCTAGCTGGCTGGCTTGATGCAGCTCTACCAGTAACTGGGACATTGGTCTTTCCTCCGGTCACATTCACAGATCTGAATAGAGTACCATAGTATGAGTCATAATACCCATAAAACCTAGCAGTCAAACAAGGAAACGGTTCCAATCGTCATTCCACCATTCATTTTCCCCACCATTACATTTTCCCATAGGTGATTTTAGAAACACTTAACATATGGCGATTGTAATCATTTCCCTGTTTGACCGCTAGATTTTATGGGTATTATGACACCTCCACTGTGGGGCTCTATTGGAAGAGCAGATGTAGGAAAAGGAGGAGGGGTGAAAGAGGCGCAATATGAATGAAAAATGACCTTGGTTATCTAACTTGAATTCCAGCAATTGAGATGCACAAAAGGGTGATAGTAAACAGCCAACTACAGTGACATTTACAGATGATTTATAGGATTTTTATAAAGAAACATCTTTGGTATGTGAAGTATTCATTCATTTATGGTATTATGTTACTTTGAATCTGATAAATTTACCAGACTATATTCAGAGTACATGCTTTTCAATTACACTGAACAACAATATAAATGCAACATGTAAAGTGTTGGTACCATGTTTCATGAGCTGAAATAAAAGATCCCAGAAATGATCGATATGCACAAAAAGCTTATTTCTCTCAAATTGTGTGCACACATTTGTTTACATCCCTGTTACTGAGTATTTCTCCTTTCCCAAGATAATCCATTCACCTGACATGTGTGGCATATCAAGAAGCTGATTAAACAGCATGATCATTACACAGGTGCACCTTGTGCTGGGGACAATAAAAGGCCACTCTAAAATGTGCAGTTTTGTCACACAACACAATGCCACAGATGTCTCAAGTTTTGAGGGAGTGGGCAATTGGCATGCTGACTGCAGGAATGTCCACCAGAGCTATTGCCAGAGAATTGAATGTTCTGAAACAAAGCTGAAAATGTCTCTGTTCTTCCATGGCCTGCATACTCACCAGACATGTCACCCATTGAGCATGTTTGGGATGCTCTGGATCGATGTGTACAACAGCGTGTTCCAGTTACCGACAATATCCAGCAACTTCGCACAGCCATTAAAGAGGAGCTGGACAACATTCCACAGGGCACAATCAACAGCCTGATCAACTCTATGCGAAGGAGATGATTCGCACTGCATGAGGCAAATGGTGGTCACACCAGATACTGACTGGTTTTCTGATCCACACCCCTACCTTTTTTTAAGGTATCTGTGACCAACAGATGCATATCTGTATTCCCAGTCATGTGAAATCCATAGATTAGGGCCTAACGAATTTATTTCAATTGACTGATTTCCTTATATGAATTGTAACACAGTAAAATCTTTGAAATTGTTGCATTTATATTTTTGTTCAGTATATGTATTGGCTAAATCAGGGATAAAAGATAAAAGCTCCCCTCCCCAACCAGACCATTCATAAGGGATCATAACAATCCAAATTTTACCTGATATATCAAGTGCATGGCAATGAACACCATTTGACCTTCTAACACAGCTCATGACATTATGTTGACATTTAACGTAATCCCTCCCACGGTTCCTAATCTCAGTCGCCGTGGACCATCCCGAGCTGCAGCTCCACCATGGATGCAGACAGGCAAACACAGACAAGCCATATCCATGGCAGGGCCAATGCTTCCACACTAAACTAGAGGCCACATGTCCCAAGCATTAGCGCAACCACACTGGGGTTATGGGACAACTGCAGGTATGTGGGTTCAATATGCATGTGTATAATGCAGCGTTTCCCAAACTCGGTCCTCGGGACCCCAAGGGGTGCACGTTTTGGTTTTTGCCCTAAAATTACACAGCGGATTCAAATTATCAAAGCTTGATTAGTTGATTATTTGAATCAGCTGAGTAGCGCTAGGGCAAAAACCAAAACTTGGGGTCCCGAGGACCGAGTTTGGGAAATGCTGGTAATGTCTATAATATGAAATATGTGGGCATTGTGTAAGAGAGGGATATGTGGGCATTGTGTACGTTCCCATCGTAATTTGAGCTGTGTGTGTGTGTAGAACTGCATGAAAGCAGTAGTAAACCCTGCAATTCATCACCAGTCTACTGTACTACACTACATTGTCCTCCACCTCAGGGTAAAACACCCCACAAACATGGCAGCGCTAAAATTACACCCATGTGACATTGACTCCATTCCGCTGTTGTCCATGCATGAGTGGATAATGTTATCCTGCTGCATACAGCAGCAGTCCAAAAGAGGGTACTGCTACGGTATAATCAGTTAGACAAAAGGTCAGATTTGTTGGCTAGGATCACTTACAGTTAGAATTTATATTTTAGAGACCACCTTCATTCCATACCAAGGGGCAGGGCAAATACTGTATATGTTCACAATCTGGAAGCTTTTATAAAGGACTGGTAAGAACCCATCACTTAATCTAGATAGCATGCTAAAACATCGCCTCATCATGCTCTATCACAGGTCTTAGAATACAGTGCTTTCGGAAAGGATTCAGACCCCTTGACATTTTCAACATTTTGTTACGTTACAGCCTTATTCTAAAATTGATTCAATTGTTTTTTTTCTCCTCATCAATCTACACAAAATACCCCATAATGTCAAAGCAAAAACAGGTTTAGAAATGTTTGCTAATTTCTTAAAAATAAAAAACAGAAATATTACATTTACATAAGTATTCAGACCCTTTACTCAGTACTTTGTTGAAGCATCTTTGGCAGCGATTACAGCATCGAGTCTTCTTGGGTATGACACTACAAGCTTGGCACACCTGTATTTGGGGAGTTTCTCCCATTCTTCTCTGCAGATCCTCTCAAGCTCTGTCAGGTTGGATGGAGTGCGTCACTGCACAGCTATTTTCAGTCCTCTCCAGAGATGTTCGATCGGGTTCAAGTCCGGGCTGTGGTTGGGCCACTCAAGGACATTCAGAGACTTGTCCCGAAGCCACTCCTGCGTTGTCTTGGCTGTGTGCTTAGGGCTGTTGTCCTGTTGGAAGGTGAACCTTCACCCCAGTCTGAGGTCCTAAGCAGGTTTTCATCAAGGATCTCTCTGTACTTTGCTCCATTCATCTTTCCCTCGATCCTGACTAGTCTCCCAGTCCCTGCTGTTGAAAAACATTCCCACAGCATGATGCAGCCACCACGCTTCACCGTAGGGATGGTGCCAGGTTTCCTCCAGACGTGACGCTTGGCATTCAGGCCAAAGAGTTCAATCTTGGTTTCATCAGACCAGAGAATCTTGTTTCTCATGGTCAGAGTATTTAGGTGCCTTTTGGCAAACTCCAAGCGGGCTGTCATGCCATTTACTGAGAAGTTCCCTGTATGAAAAAAAAAATGTATGCACTCGCTCTGGATAAGAGCGTCTGCTAAATGACTAAAATGTAAAAAATGTTAATGTAAGTGGCTTCCGTCTGGCCACTCTAAAGGCCTGATTGGGGGAGTGCTGCAGAGATGGTTGTCCTTCTGGAAGGTTCTCCCATCTCCACAGAAGAACTCTAGAGCTCAGAGTGACCATCGGGTTCTTGGTCACCTCCCTGACCAAGGCCCTTCTCCCCCGATTGCTCAGTTTGGCTGGGCAGCCAGCTCTAGGAAGAGTCTTGATGGTTCCAATCTTCTTCCATTTAAGAATGATGGAGGCCACTGTATTCTTGGGGATCTTCAATGCTGCAGACATTTTTTGGTACCCTTCCCCAGATCTGTGCCTCGACACAACCCTGTCTCGGAGCACTACGGACAATTCCTTCGACCTCATGGTTTGGTTTTTGCTCTGACATGCACTGTCAACTGTGGGACCTTATATAGACAGGTGTGTGCGCCTTTCCAAATCATGTCCAATCAATTGAATTTACCACAGGTGGACTCCAATCAAGTTGTAGAAACATCTCAAAGATGATCAATGGAAACAGGATGCACCTGAGCTCAATTTCGAGTCTCATAGCAAAGGGTCTGAATACTTATGTAAATAAGGTGTTTTTTTATTTTGAATACATTTTCAAAATTTTCTAAAAACCTGTATTCGCTTTGTCATTATGGGGTATTGTGTGTAGATTGCTGAGGAATTATTTTTATTTAATCGATTTTAGAATAAGGCTGTAACGTAACAAAATGTAGAAAAAGTCAAGGGGTCTGAATACTTTCCGAAGGCACTGTATTTGCACATTTCTGGATCAACAAAACAATAAAATCAGTACTTTGTGTGTTGGTGGGTCTTACAGTATATTGTGTTAATGAAAACATTGGTATTTTATGAAGGAATCGATCAGGTCTGACATTGAGTTCTAGATTAGTTGTTTTAAAATGGGACAATTAATTGAACAGATCAAGAGAGATGAAATGAGAATAGCTATAGAAGATAACAACCCATTTATTTAGTGATACATTCTGCAAACTATACATTTTATTTCAAACTTCAAAAGGCAAACAAATGAAAGAAAGAAGGACAGAAGTTCAGGGAAAGAGGAGAGAAAATGCATAAATTCACAAGCAAGGAATGCATTTTGTTCAATCAACTCAACACAAATAGTACAGTATAGTTCAGGGAACAAAGCTTTAACATTTTATTTTGTCTTTCCTTTGGAGCTAGAACATAATACAAAATATACAGTCATTGAACTTTGTAGTCAATCACAGAGGCCTCTGAGAAGCAGTTGAATCAACAGACAATACTTATCTACAGCACTCTAAAGCTATTCTTGAATGCATTCATAAATATAGCAGAACATGGAACACATTTCTAATGTTTACAAGGTTACCCAATTGTTAAACACTTGCATTTGCTCAAAGTATGACATCATCTGCAGGAGTGAGCAATTAAATAATATTTCAAAGATTCAACAAGGTAACATTTGTTTTTAATACAAACCAGAAATGAAAAGGTGTACCATGTGACTACCAACATAGTATGCCACTTTGTAGACAAGTACCCTAACTTGGAAACACTATTTGAAATTTCTCAGTTACAAGGTAGTGTCAGCACTACTCCTTGAAGTGTTCCAATGAACAAGTACTTTAGGGGGTAGAGTTAGATTGGGTAAGGCAAATCGGTGAGCTTATTAGTGAGCTGAAAAGGTCAGCAACATGGGGTTCAGGTCCCCTATTTAAGGGGACACAACCCACCACTGCCAAAGGGTCACACAGTAACACCACAACTGAGGTACATCAATATTATGTACAATATGGGCGCAAGCATTAAAATCTATTTTACTCCAGCTAGGTATACCTCTGAACTGTATGAAGATACAGAACTAGCTCCAGGTGAGCAAAGGTACACCCTGTAAATAGCTTTATAGTTTTTTTCTAGAATAATATTTGTGAAAAAGCTGATAATATAGACAATCAGTGCATAATTGACCATTGTCATTTAATTACACCAAATGCCTCTCACACATCTTACATTTCTAGAACCCTGAACATTGTTACAATTCTAGATCTCTGAAATGGTTGAATATCACATAAGGGAAATAAGTTGGTGAAATTACACAAGTAAGGGTTTGAGGGCATTCTTTTTTTGTACAAGGTAAGGTCAATGATTTGACTAGTTACTAAAATAAGCTATAATTTGCTGTGGACACATTTTAAATATTTCAAATTTGCACATTTCAGTCAAATACATAAACATGGGTTTGGCCAACTCCATGACAACTGAGTCTTAACAAGACCACAGACTGACAGTCACAACAACCAAGTGTCTGATGACTGCTTTCAAAGCCAAACTACAGAGAGGGGGTCTAGAACAACAACCAATACTAGACAAAAAGGTCTTCAAATCAACTTTGAGGTATTGTAGTTTTATGGAAATAAGAAAAAGAAGACATTGGATGCTTGGTAAGTGCTATGCTTTTGAACAAAGACAATTTCATTTCTACTTTAGGTCCGGCTTATATGGTACCAGTCAAATTTTGATAAAAAGCACAAACACATCCTAAACCAGCATTCTTTTGGAGCCATATCCTATTTTAAAATCAGAAGTGGAGTAAGATTTACACAAAGGTTCAAACATGGCATATGGAGATATCAAGATACGGCCCCTATAGAGGAATATACATATGTTCCTTATGAGGCTTAAATAATAATTATATGACAGGTTCATGTAAGGCGTCATCTCTAAACACCTCAGTCACTATGCAAGTCCTACAGTATGCGAGAAGCCCGTATTAAAACTGGTGTGTTAACAGAACGCTAACCTTAAATCCCAAACTCCTTAAACAAAATCAGTGTTGAGTTGTACAGATGACAGAAAAATGTTTGGCTAACCTAAAGATTAAAGTAATGCATTTTGGAAATAAAAATGTATTTATTTCCAGTCTTATAAAAAAAACATTGACAGTAAAACAATAAACCTGCAAAATAGGTTAAGACAGATTTTCCTTGGTTACATCATTTGTAAATGAAAAAATTATATACATACTGTAGTATTTCTGTAGAAAATACTTTAGCTTATAAAGGACAACAGAGTAACAGAATGTTTGCACTCCTTAAGGGAAGATCCTAAACAACTATTCAGACGTTAAAAAAGCTAGGGCTTGTGTGTTATGGTTGTTGACGCCGCTTTGTGCTCCTAAAACTTGGTTCCCTTTACACAAAATCACAGTAGAGAATGACAACAACTTTAACATTGACCAATTTAACCACATTTCTTTCTCAATTTGGAAAAGTGACTTGGGTACCTGTGACAGTTGAACTGAATGGGAATATTGAATCTCAACAATGCTTACATAATCACTTCACTTCATCTGATTCATTCATCAGTCACTTCATTGCTTTAAAAAAAGTTTGCAAATGCTCTGTAATAATTATGAAGGCATTGTTAGACTTGTTCACCCTTTAACAAAAAGTGTAAGTATGATTGACATGTCAGCCTTTTAAGGCTGCATCAACTGTCCATATGGCAAGTAAAAAAATAAAATACATATATATATTTCTATATATATATTTTAAGAGTTAATCTGAGACGTACTTCGTATCGTTTCTAAACAACTGCAGGTATGGATAAAATACTATAACAAGGGTGACATATCAAACCATCTCTAAACTGTGTATATCTTGGGATCAAATTCAGGAGTCAACGTGGTAGATTTTTGCCAGAAGTTGGTTAAAGAGAGACACTATAAATTCAGTACGTTACCCTGTGTTAGACCAGTGTTTCCCAAACTCAGTCCTGGGTCCCCCGGGTGCACGTTTAGTTTTTTGCCCTAGCACTACGCAGCTGATAAAAAATAAAATAATAAACTCGTCATCAAGCTTTGATTATTTGAATCAGCTGTGTAGTTCTAGGGGGAAAAAACTAAACGTGCATCGGGGGTACCAGGACAGAGTTCGGGAAAACCTGTGTTAGACAAACAGTACAGAGCAGAGCCCAATGGGATTAGAAGGACACCTTTACCTACAGCGCTCAATTCTAATTGATTAAACATCCAAAAACAAGAGTATCTTGCTAAGCGCGCATCTAACTCAAGTAACATGATTTATTCCTTGAAAAGGTCAGAAAAGATACATACATTTGCAGCAATGCAGTTTAAAATAAATACATTTCTCGCCAAGAAATACATCTACGTGTTAAATACAGATTTAGTCTGTGACTATTGATTTGATTTTTTTAAGGGAAAAATTTACCGCAAAATCAAATCATACACTATAGCAGCATAGCATATTGTGCACTGGCTCCTGGTGCAGTGGCTGAGGACTCTACACTGAGAGCCCCCCAACCGACTCAGAGTAAATACAAGATGCTCTAGGACAGCTCATTGCATTCAGTGGATTTGTTCTTGGTTGTATAGTTGAATATAGCAACAATTAAAAAAAAAAAAAACACTTGGAAATTGTTAAGGGAAGGTTCACTCAGACTGATGGTGGTAACTAAGGTTTCTAACAATTAGCACTTCTACACTTGTAAAATCAGATTATCAGATAGATGTTGTGATTTGAACTCCTCTCAGTACCAAACGCAGGCTTGCAACAAATACAATGCACTGAATCTCTTCACTTGGCATGCCGGGCCTTCATAAAGCTGAAATATGTACATCTGTGACATATTACGTTTATTCAAAGTAAATAATCTAACACTCATGACATGAAAACTAGTCAAAGTTCAGACTAGCATAAATTACTGCATGTCAGTAGACAGGTTAACTATGTCACTGACAAATAATTACAAACTGGTTGTGGCAGATGTCATTAAAGTTAAAATAGCAATAAATCAACTTAATCCATCCACTGTCATAAACAGTGTTCTCCAAAGCTCTGAAGTGAGGGGTAGTGAGAGGTTGTATCGTACTGATATGAAAGACTGATGGGGTGACCAATAGGTATGTAGGAGTAATGGAGGAACATTTGCCCTAATCTCCAGCCGATGTGAGTTTGCCATCTGCACCACCATAGCAAACATTAGCTAACAGCTACAGATATACAGACCTACCTCTATTCAAACACATGTGCGCACACACATGCACACAAGCACCTAGGCACGCTTGCCAGTACACGCACACACACGCGCACACACACACTCTCCAACACAGCAAGTGTTAAAAGGTGTCAGGTGAGCTCATCTTCATTTGCATCTAGGAACTGCTTTGTTGTGTTATGTTTACAGGAGATGAACAAGATAATTTCCCCCAAAAGACAGAAAACACAATGAAAGACTGTAGTACCATAGTTATTACTACAGCGTGTAGAAAAAAAGTGTATGAAAACAAAATAAAATGTAGATATTAGAATTTATATGGTTTAATTTAGAGAGCTTACTGTGCTGTGAACCTATACAATTTACCCGTTTCTTAAGGAGCAAAGACTTCAACTAAAAAAAGATCAAGAGCAAGAGGATAATATCACCTGGAGGACAAACAGTAATATTCACTGAATAGACATTTGTTGGAACTCCAGAAGAGCAGGAAAAAGGCTGATAGTGCATAAAGGTTCTTTCATTTTTTTTACATTAACTCAAGCTGCATTAAATAGAGGCTGTTTGTACAGGACAATTGCACTTCACAAAAACAGAAATATACAAACACAAGGAAATGTGAATCAAATTAACTACAGCCCAAAATAATAATTGTTTTAGCTGATTATAAAAAAAAAAAAAAAGAACCTGTTGGACTCGGTAGTTATGTTTTAGGTTAAGGGGGGGGGCTGAAAATAAAGGTGAGACAAAATGGAGGGGATCCTGAACTCCAGAGCTGACTGGTGCTGCTCTATCTGGGGTGTAGGGGTGTGTGAGCATCTCCTCCTCCTCCTCCCATCATATTCCCTTCTTGAAAATGGAACGCTCAGAGTGGTGGGGAGACAGACTGCTGAACAGAGCTGCTGTGGGGTCTTGAGAGGGTAACGGTTTGTAAACTCTGTGCTGTGTTAGTGGTAGGGGTTGTGTTACCACATGTCGTCTGTGGACGCTGAGTCCTTGAAGGATGGAAGGAAGGAAAAACCCGTCAGATACTAGGTCAACATCCAAGGGGTCTCGATTTCAACTCCTGGAGAAGTGCTGATCTTTGCACCCCTGTTGTCCTACACTAGTTACGAACTTGGACAGGAGTCAAGAAATTATTTTGAGTATGTATAAGTGAGCAAAGCCTTCCGGGAATTGAGATTGAGATCCCTGGTATAAAACAGCAATTTCTTGAAGTCTTCACTTTTACCTACATTTCTTCCAGTCCTGGAATTTCATCCAGTACTGGACTGTAAAATAAGCTGATTTTACTTGATATTTGCCATTTGATAGTGATGCTGAAACAAGGTAATTTGATACTGATCAAAGAAAGATTATGCTGTTCCTAATCCAGAGAAATGTATATAGGGACACGCATTTTATTTATGGTTAGTTTGAATAGAACATCTCACTCACGACAAGTTGTAGGAGCGAGTAGTCGTCAAGAAAATGTTTTGATATGAATGACGGCTTTATGAATGGTTGTTATGAATGATTGCTTCAATGAATATATTGCTTATTAAACCATTTGTGAGATCCTCCTGTTTGAGGAATCTTGAATGTTAGACCTATTAATGGAACTTCAGAGAGCAAGTACACAAGATTGATATCAAACAATTGCAGCCCGAGTTAGATTGCCCTGCCAGCTATCACTGCTACTACAATCCTGCCCACATAGATCTGAAAGCATCTTTGGCCATCAAACAGAGACGTTACCTATGGGCAACACATAGGCTGCATTGGTCTAAGGCACTGCATCGCAGTGCTAACTGTGCCACTAGAGATCCTGGTTTGAATCCAGGCTCTGTCGCCGCCGGCCGCGACCGGGAGACTCATGGGCGGCGCACAATTGGCCCAGCGTCGTCCAGGGTAGGGGAGGGAATGGCCGGCAGGGATGTAGCTCAGTTGATAGAGCATGGCGTTTGCAACGCCAGGGTTGTGGGTTCGATTCCCACGGGGGGCCAGTATAAAAAAAATATGTATTCACTAACTGTAAGTCGCTCTGGATAAGAGCGTCTGCTAAATGACTAAAATGTAAATGTAAAATGTAAATTTACACAGGCAGCCCAATTCTGATCCTTTGCCCAATTATTGGCAAAAGAGCTGATCTGATTGGTCAAGACCAATTAGTGGAATACGCAGCCTAGACGTGTTAACTGACAGTGTCTATAACGCCAATTCAGGATGGCACAAACAAAAGCTCCAGTAAGGGGCCGGGTTAAAACAGAATTCTGAGTTTTTTCATGCAGAAAGAAAAATATAAAAAACACAGAAGAAAAATATTGCTGCTTTTTGTAAACACAGATCTAAACTATACCCATCATGAAACAGCTGTGAACTGAGGGAAGAACTAAATGCATTCTGGGATGTTATGGTATGGTAAAGAGTAAAATAGATTACAAACAAGGATTATATATATATATATATAAAAATTCCCCATCCATATATTACCTCCCCTTCATTCATCTTTAAAATCAGATTTTTTGGAGGGGCCAAATTCGAAAAAGTTATAAATATGTTGAACATTCCAAATTGAGCTGAAGAAAGTTAGAAATCGAAGTGAAAAATATGTAATTGTATTTTTCCCTTGACATACAAAAAGATGTGCACAAACACACTGACAAACACACGTACGTACAGTTGAAGTCAGAAGTTTACATACACTTAGGTTGGAGTCATTAAAACTCGTTTTTCACCCACTCCACACATTTTTGTTAACAAACTATAGTTTGACCAAGTAAGTTAGGACATCTACTTTGTGCATGCAGTAATTTTTCCAACAATTGTTTAGACAGATTATTTCACTTACAATTCACTGCATCACAATTCCAGTGGGTCAGAAGTTTACATACACTAAGTTGACTGTGCCTTTAAACAGCTTGGAAAATTCCAGAAAATGATGGCATGGCTTTAGAAGCTTCAGATAAGCTAATTGACATAATTTGAGTCAATTGGAGGTGTACCTGTGGATGTATTTCAAGGCCTACCTTCAAACTCAGTGCCTCTTTGCTTGCCATCATGGGAAAATCAAAAGAAAATCAGCCAAGACCTCAGCAAAAAATGTGTAGACCTCCACAAGTCTGGTTCATCCTTGGGAGCAATTTCCAAACGCCTGAAGGTACCACGTTCATCTGTACAAACAATAGTCCGCAAGTATAAACACCATGGGACCACGCAGCCGTCATACCTCTCAGGAAGGAGACGCGTTCTGTCTCCTAGAGATGCAAATCAATCCCAGAACAACAGCAAAGGACCTTGTGAAGATGCTGGAGGAAACAGGTACAAAAGTATCTATATCCACAGTAAAACGAGTCCTATATCGACATAACCTGTAAGGCCGCTCAGCAAGGAAGAAGCCACTGCTCCAAAACCGCCATAAAAAAGCCAGACTACGGTTTGCAACGGCAAATGGGGACAAAGATTGTACTTTTTGGAGAAATGTCCTCTGGTCTGATGAAACAAAAATAGAACTGTTTGGCCATAATGACCATCGTTATGTTTGGAGGAAAAAGGGGGTAGCTTGCAAGCCGAAGAACACCATCCCAACCTTGAAGCACGGGGGTGGCAGCATCATGCTGCAGGAGGACTTCACAAAATAGATGGCATCATGAGGAAGGAAAATTAGGATATATTGAAGCAACATCTCAAGACATCAGTCAGGAAGTTAAAGCTTGGTCGCAAATGGGTCTTCCAAATGGACAATGACCCCAAGCATACTTCCAAAGTTGTGGCAAAATGGCTTAAGGACAACAAAGTCAAGGTATTGGAGTGGCCATCACAAAGCCCTGACCTCAATCCTATAGAACATTTGTGGGCAGAACTGAAAAAGCGTGTGCGAGCAAGGAGGCCTACAAACATGATTCAGTTACACCAGCTCTGTCAGGAGAAATGGGCCAAAATTCACCCAACTTATTGTGGGAAGCTTGTGGAAGGCTACCCGAAACATTTGACCCAAGTTAAACAATTTAAAGGCAATGCTGCCAAATACTAATTGAGTGTATGTAAACTTCTGACCCACTGGGAATGTGATGAAATAAATAAAAGCTGAAATAAATCATTCTCTCTACTATTATTCTGACATTTCACATTCTTAAAATAAAGTGGTGATCCTAACTGACCTAAGACAGGGAATTTTTACTAGGATTAAATGTCAGGAATTGAGAAAAAATGAGTTTAAATGTATTTGGCTAAGGTTTATGTAAACTTCCGACTTCAACTGTACATACATATACATTCAAATAAAAAAGCTTTTGTAAGGGGATAGCAATTGTCAGGAGATACGTACTGTGTCATCACTTCGGTATGGGTTGAGTTTGTTGTACACTGCTTCAATAACGCTTCGTCTAAGAAACAAAAAAGTAAAAGATACCAAGCATGCAGGTTTAGCTTGGCAAGCAATAACAAAACCATTGTACACTGCTCAAAAAAATTAAGGGAACACTAAAATAACACATCCTAGATCTGAATGAATGAAATAATCTTATTAAATACTTTTTTCTTTACATAGTTGAATGTGCTGACAACAAAATCACACAAAAATTATCAATGGAAATCAAATGTATCAACACATGGAGGTCTGGATTTGGAGTCACCCTCAAAATTAAAGTGGAAAACCACACTACAGGCTGATCCAACTTTGATGTAATGTCCATAAAAAACAAGTCAAAATGAGACTCAGTAGTGTGTGTGGCCTCCACGTGCCTGTATGACCTCCCTACAACGCCTGGGCATGCTCCTGATGAGGTGGCGGATGGTCTCCTGAGGGATCTCCTCCCAGACCTGGACTAAAGCATCCGCCAACTCCTGGACAGTCTGTGGTGCAACGTGGCGTTGGTGGATGGAGCGAGACATGATGTCCCAGATGTGCTCAATTGGATTCAGGTCTGGGGAACGGGCGGGCCAGTCCATAGCATCAATGCCTTCCTCTTGCAGGAACTGCTGACACACTCCAGCCACATGAGGTCTAGCATTGTCTTGCATTAGGAGGAACCCAGGGCCAACCGCACCAGCATATGGTCTCACAAGGGGTCTGAGGATCTCATCTCGGTACCTAATGGCAGTCAGGCTACCTCTGGCGAGCACATGGCCCCCCAAAGAAATGCCACCCCACACCATGACTGACCCACCGCCAAACCGGTCATGCTGGAGGATGTTGCAGGCAGCAGAACGTTCTCCACGGCGTCTCCAGACTCTGTCACATGTGCTCAGTGTGAACCTGCTTTCATCTGTGAAGAGCACAGGGCGCCAGTGGCGAATTTGCCAATCTTGGTGTTCTCTGGCAAATGCCAAACGTCCTGCACGGTGTTGGGCTGTAAGCACAACCCCCACCTGTGGACGTCGGGCCCTCATACCACCCTCATGGAGTCTGTTTCTGACCGTTTGAGCAGACACATGCACATTTGTGGCCTGCTGGAGGTCATTTTGCAGGGCTCTGGCAGTGCTCCTCCTGCTCCTCCTTGCACAAAGGCAGAGGTAGCAGTCCTGCTGCTGGGTTGTTGCCCTCCTACGGCCTCCTCCATGTCTCCTGATGTACTGGCCTGTCTCCTGGTAGCGCCTCCATGCTCTTGATACTACGCTGACAGACACAGCAAACCTTCTTGCCAGAGCTCGCATTGATGTGCCATCCTGGATGAGCTGCATTACCTGAGCCACTTGTGTGGGTTGTAGACTCCGTCTCATGCTACCACTAGAGTGAAAGCACCGCCAGCATTCAAAAGTGACCAAAACATCAGCCAGGAAGCATAGGAACTGAGAAGTGGTCTGTGGTCACCACCTGCAAAACCCGTCCTTTATTGGGGGTGTCTTGCTAATTGCGTATAATTTCCACCTGTTGTCTATTCCATTTGCACAACAGCATGTGAAATGTATTGTCAATCAGTGTTGCTTCCTAAGTGGACAGTTTGATTTCACAGAAGTGTGATTGACTTGGAGTTCAAATCAAATCAAATTTTATTGGCCACATGCGCCGAATACAACAGGTGCAGACATTACAGTGAAATGCTTACTTACAGCCCTTAACCAACAGTGCATTTATTTTTTAACAAAAAAGTAAGTGTTGAGAAAAAAAGAGCAGAAGTAAAATAAAATAACAGTAGGGAGGGTATATATACACAGGGGGGTACCGGTGCAGAGTCAATGTGCACCGGCTAGTTGAGGTAGTTGAAGTAATATGTACATGTGGGTAGAGTTAAAGTGACTATGCATAAATAATTAACAGAGTAGCAGCAGCGTAAAAGGATGGGGTGGGGGGGCAGTGCAAATAGTCCGGGTAGCCATGATTAGCTGTTCAGTAGTCTTATGGCTTGGGGGTAGAAGCTGTTGAGAAGTCTTTTGGACCTAGACTTGGCACTCCGGTACCGCTTGCCGTGCGGTAGCAGAGAGAACAGTCTATGACTAGGGTGGCTGGAGTCTTTGACAATTTTGAGGGCCTTCCTCGGACACTGCCTGGTATAGAGGTCCTGGATGGCAGGAAGCTTGGCTCCAGTGATGTACTGGGCCGTACGCACTACCCTCTGTAGTGCCTTGCGGTCGGAGGCCAAGCAGTTGCCATACCAGGCGGTGATGCAACCAGTCAGGATGCTCTCGATGGTGCAGCTGTAGAATTTTTTGAGGATCTGAGGACCCATGCCAAATCTTTTCAGTCTCCTGAGGGGGAATAGGCTTTGTCGTGCCCTCTTCACGACTGTCTTGGTGTGTTTGGACCATGATAGTTTGTTGGTGATGGGGACACCAAGGAACTTGAAGCTCTCAACCTGTTCCACTACAGCCCCGTCGATGAGAATGGGGGCGTGCTCAGTCCTCTTTTTTTTCCTGTAGTCCACAATCATCTCCTTTGTCTTGGTCACGTTGAGGGAGAGGTTGGTATCCTGGCACCACACGGCCAGGTCTCTGACCTCCTCCCTATAGGCTGTCTCATCGTTGTCGGTGATCAGGCCTACCACTGTTGTGTCGTCGGCAAACTTAATGATGGTGTTGGAGTCGTGCCTGGCCATGCAGTCATGGGTGAACAGGGAGTACAGGAGGGGGACTGAGCACGCACCCCTGAGGGGCCCCCGTGTTGAGGATCAGTGTGGCAGATGTGTTGTTACCTACCCTTACCACCTGGGGGCGGCCCGTCAGGAAGTCCAGGATCCAGTTGCAGAGGGAGGTGTTTAGTCCCAGGATCCTTGGCTTAGTGATGAGCTTTGAGGGCACTATGGTGTTGAATGCTGAGCTGTAGTCAATGAATAGCATTCTCACGTAGGTGTTCCTCTTGTCCAGGTGGGAAAGGGCAGTGTGGAGTGCAATAGAGATTGCATCATCTGTGGATCTGTTGGGGCGGTATGCAAATTGCAGTGGGTCTAGGGTTTCTGGGATAATGGTGTTGATGTGAGCCATGACCAGCCTTTCAAAGCACTTCATGGCTACAGACGTCAGTGCTACGGGTCGGTAGTCATTTAGGCAGGTTATCTTAGAGTCCTTGGGCACGGGGACTATGGTGGTCTGCTTGAAACATGTTGGTATTACAGACTCAGTCAGGGACATGTTGAAAATGTCAGTGAAGACACTTGCCAGTTGGTCAGCACATGCTCGGAGTACACGTCCTGGTAATCCGTCTGGCCCTGCGGCCTTGTGAATGTTGACCTGCTTAAAAGTCTTACTCACATCGGCTACGGAGAGCGTGATCACATAGTCATCCGGAACAGCTGGTGCTCTCATGCATGCTTCAGTGTTGCTTGCCTCGAAGCGAGCATAGAAGTGGTTTAGCTCGTCTGGAAGTATTGTGTCACTGGGCAGCTCGCGGCTGTGCTTCCCTTTGTAGTCTGTAATAGTTGTCAAGCCTTGCCACATCCAACGAGCGTCAGAGCCAGTGTAGTACGATTCAATCTTAGTCCTGTATTGACTCTTTGCCTGTTTGATGGTTCGTCGGAGGGCATCGCAGGATTTCTTATAAGCGTCCGGGTTAGAGTCCCGCTCCTTGAAAGCGGCAGCTCTACCCTTTAGCTCAGTGCGGATGTTTCCTGTAATCCATGGCTTCTGGTTGGGGTATGTACATACGGTCACTGTGGGGACGACATCATTGATGCACTTATTGATGAAGCCAGTGACTGATGTGGTGTACTCCTCAATGCTATCTGAAGAATCCCGGAACATGTTCCAGTCTGTGCTAGCAAAACAGTCCTGTAGCTTAGCATCTGCGTCATCTGACCACTTTTTTATTAACCGAGTCACTGGTGCTTCCTGCTTTAGTTTTAGCTTATAAGCAGGAATCAGGAGGATAGAGTTATGGTCAGATTTGCCAAATGGAGGGCGAGGGAGAGCTTTGTATGTGTCTCTGTGTGTGGAGTAAAGGTGGTCTAGAGTTTTTTTTCCTCTGGTTGCACATTTAACATGCTGGTAAAAATTAGGTAGAACGGATTTAAGTTTCCCTGCATTAAAGTCCCCGGCCACTAGGAGCGCTGCATCTGGATGAGTGTTTTCCTGTTGACTTATGGCCTTATACAGCTCATTCAGTGCAATCTTAATGCCAGCATTGGTTTGTGGTGGTAAATAGACAGCTATGAAAAATATAGATGAAAACTCTCCTGGTAAATAGTGTGGTCTACAGCTTATCATAAGATACTCTACCTCAGGCGAGCAAAACCTCGAGACTTCCTTAGTATTTGATTTTGTGCACCGGCTGTTGTTTACAAATATACACAGACCGCCACCCCTTGTCTTACCGGAGTCAGCCGTTCTATCCTGCCGATGTAGCGTATAGCCACGACTCGGTGAAACATAAGATATTACAGTTTTTAATGTCCCGTTGGTAGGATAACCGTAATCTTAGGTCATCCAATTTATTTTCCAATGATTGAAGATTGGCTAATAGGATTGATGGGAGCGGCAGTTTACTCGCTCGCCGTCGTATTCTTACAAGGCACCCCGACCTACGTCCACGATATCTCCGTCTCTTCCTCATGCGAATGACGGGTATTTGGGCCTTGTCGGGTGTCTGTAGGATATCCTTCGCGGCCGCCTCGTTGAAGAAAAAATCTTAATCCAATACGAGGTGAGTAATCGCTGTCCTGATATCCAGAAGCTCTTTTTGGTTATAAGAGACGATGGCAGAAACATTATGTACAAAATAAATTACAAATAACGCGGAAAAACACACATAATAGTACAATTGGTTAGAGGGCTGTAAAACAGCAGCCATCTTCTCCGGCGCTGTTCTGTGTTACATTGTGTTGTTTAAGTGTTCCCTTTATTTTTTTGAGCAGTGTATGTAAGTCCAATGAAAACAAAACAGTTCATACAGCAGAGCTAAATGCTGAGCATAGGAGGGAAAACAGAAGGCTGGAATTGAAGGGCAAAATTCAATTAGCCCAACTAATAGACCAAACTTCCAAGCAAGTCCAAGCTATCAAACCACTTTGGTGGAAAGTCATGAGTGCCTGTGCACCTGAGATCAGAAATAGATTCCTCCCCCTAAAGAAACCTTACTGTGAAAAGCATGCTACTCTATTTTGATAGTACTTAATCGACCTTTAAACATTCAGTTGGCTGAGATCCAGTCAAAAGAGCTCACTCACTTGCTGGCCAGCTCTCCCCCAGGAGGGAGGTTAGGGATGCTCTCCGATGCTAACGTACGCATCACGTGGACCAAGTCTGGAACCCCTTCGTTTCCCTGCTTCTTTATGATCTCTGTGGAAATTAGCAGAACCACACATTCTCTGAGTGGAAAAGAATCTATGACATACACAATCTGTGATGTGAGCTTCAATCACATGAAATTCATGACAAGGTTCTTATTTTATCTAGGTTTCTATACGCATTTTAAGATGCTGCACCTTCTACTCTGCTCTCCAGGTACTTATCCAGCTCTGCTTCCCTTTTCACGGCTTCTGCAGTCACCTTTGGAGCCCCTGGGAGGCAGATCAGCACAACACTCATATTGTCCCGACTCCCCTGTTCAAAGAGTGAGTGCAATACAGACAGAATTAAAGTAAAACATTTAGCATGTGCATTAGCATATTCTAGTAATGCAAAAGGCATCCAATGATGCCTATTCATGTGACAAAATGTTGTGACAAATCTCACCTTGTACAAGCAAGTGTCAACTATTTCATTGCAGACTCTCTCTAGGTCATCGGTCACCTCTAGCCTGGACCTGACAAAGTCACAAAGTTCTTCATTCGCCATGACATCCCAGATGCCATCGCAGGCTAGGACGATGAACTCATCTTCCACCTCAGACCTTTGAATGGCATACACCTCAGGCTCTGGTGAAACCAGCTGCTCCGTGGGGCCCTTTCCATGCACACACTTGTAGTCAAAGTCCCCCAGGGCCCGGGACACTGCCAGAGAGCCATTCACTCGCTGGATCATGACAGAGCCACCTGCGTTCTGGATCCTCTCCTTCTCCAGTGGGTTGCTGGGCTTGTGGTCCTGTGTGAAGAAGTGCACAGCTCCTCCACGGCTTAGAAGACCCCGGGAGTCTCCACAGTTGATGAAGTAGATGTGGCCTGGGGAAATCATGACCCCCACCGCAGTGGAGCCGCTGCGGTCCACACCGTGCTTCTTCTCAGAGATGGACCGCATGTGCTCGTCAATCTGCAGGAAACCTGTGCGGATGCCGGTTTTCACACGCTCTACGTTGGGTTCCGGCTCCAGAGCACTCTGGAAGTCTGGGTTGCTGGTGATGTGCTCCAGAAGGTGCCCACAGCAGTATTTAGCCACCTGGGATCCAGCATGCCCATCATAGACCGCAAAGAAGGACCAAGGGTCGAGCCCATGAGGCAGGCCAATGACTGCAGTGTGCGCATCCTCCATCTCCACCCTCCAGCCCTGCATGCTGCTCAGGCCATAGGTCAGACTGTTCCCCTCACCATGAGCATTGTGCTTCTCCATCTTTGGCTTGTCCAAAAACGCCCCCATTGTATCCCCCTTAAAACAGGAATGAAACAAATAATTGTTCTATTCAATTTAGGAAAGTCAACAGTTGAGTGTTTATAATATTCACACTTGTTATTCTGCTAAGCTCAGCTAGCTACAAGTTTACTAAATAAACCCCAAAAATATTAGCCAAATAACATTTGTTAAGATCTGGATTATTTAGTAGCAGATGACACAGCTGCAATCATTTTATTATTAACGAAATGATTAGCTAGCACCTTAGGGCTGATCTCATGCATTACAACGTGGTCTCAGAGCATTTCGTATTATTCTGTACGTAAATCCCAGACAATCCATTTCGTATGATACGTATTAACCTCTTAAGGATAGGACCCTTTTTTCCAATTTATGCCTAAAATGACTTACCCAAATCTAACTGCCTGTAGCTCAGGACCTGAAGCAAGGATATGCATATTCTTGATACCATTTGAAAAGAAAAACTTGTGAAATTAAATGTAGGAGAATATAACACATTAGATCTGGTAAAAGATAATACAAACAAAAAAACATGCGTGCTTTTTTTTTAATCATCTTTGAAATGCAAGAGAAAAGCCACAATATAATATTGCAGTTTAGGCGCAATTTAGATTTTGGCCGCTGGTTTCTGATTGATCCAGTGAAGCATTGCAATACTGGACTATTTTGTATCAAGTCTGCCCAAATGTGCCAAATTGGTCAATTGATACATTTAAGTACATAACTATAGAGAACATACAAAAATGAAATGGTAACACAAAATGTAAGTTTACACACTCCCAGGAATGTCATATGATGGATCATTAGCTTATACAGTCGTGGTCAAAAGTTGAGAATGACACAAATCCTAATTTTCAAAGTCTGCTGCCTCAGTTTTGATGATGGCAATTTGCATATACTCCAGAATGTCATGAAGAGTGATCAGATGAATTGCACAGTCCCTCTTTGCCATGAAAATGAACTTAATCCCAAAAACCTTTCAACTGCATTTCAGCCCTGCACAAAAGAACCAGCTGCCTTCATGTCAGTGATTCTCTCGTTAACACAGGTGAGAGTGTTGACGAGGACAAGGCTGGAGATCACTCTGTCATGCTGATTGAGTTAGAATAACAGACTGGAAGCTTTAAAAGGAGGGTGGTGCTTGAAATCATTGTTCTTCCTCTGTTAACTATGGTTACCTGCAAGGAAACACGTGCCGTCTTCATTGCTTTGCACAAAAAGGGCTTCACAGGCAAGGATATTGCTGCTAGTAAGATTGCACCTAAATCAACCATTTATCAGATCATCAAGAATTTCAAGGAGAGAAGTTCAATTGTTGTGAAGAAGGCATCAGGGCGCCCAAGAAAGTCCAGCAAGTGCCAGGACCGTCTCCTAAAGTTGATTAAGCTGCGGGATCGGGGCACCACCAGTGTGGAGCTTGCTAAGGAATGGCAGCAGGCAGGTGCGAGTGCATCTGCACGCACAGTGAGGCGAAGACTTTTGGAGGATGGCCTGGTGTCAAGAAGGGCAGCAAAGAAGCCACTTCTCTCCAGGAAAAACATCAGGGACAGACTGATATTCTGCTAAAGGTACAGGGATTGGACTGCTGAGGACTGGGGTAAAGTCATTTTCTCTGATGAATCCCCTTTCCGATTGTTTGGGGCATCCGGAAAATACCTTGTCCGGAGAAGACAAGGTGAGCGCTACCATCAGTCCTGTGTCATGCCAACAGTAAAGCATCCTGAGACCATTCATGTGTGGGGTTGCTTCTCAGCCAAGGGAGTGGGCTCACTCACAATTTTGCCTAAGAACACAGCCATGAATAAAGAATGGTACCAACGCATCCTCCGAGAGCAACTTCTCCCAACCATCCAAGAACAGTTTGGTGACGACCAATGCCTTTTCCAGCATGATGGAGCACCTTGCCATAAGGCAAAGTGATAACTAAGTGGCTCGGGGAACAAAACATCGACATTTTGGGTCCATGGCCAGGAAACTCCCCAGACCTTAATCCCATTGAGAACTTGTGGTCGATCCTCAAGAGGCAGGTGGACAAACAAAAACCCACAAATTCTGACAAACTCCAAGCATTGATTATGCAAGAATGGGCTGCCATCAGTCAGGATGTGGCCCAGAAGTTAATTGACAGCATGCCAGGGCGGATTGCAGAGGTCTTGAAAAAGAAGGGTCAACACTGCAAATATTGACTCTTTGCATAAACTTAATGTAATTGTTAATAAAAGCCTTTGCCACTTATGGAGTGCTTGTAATTATACTTCAGTATACCATAGTAACATTGACAAAAATATATCATAACACTGAAGCAGCAAACTTTGTGAAGACCAATATTTGTGTACACTAACTTTCACACATCTAGATGACCGGGCGGGGTGGGTGTGGAGCAAGAGACAGCAGGGGTTCAAACTGTAGAACCCAATTCCTACATTTGAATATAAAAATTGATTTTATCAAACAAAACTATTCTACATTTGATCTCTGGGACCTTTAGCATGACAAATCTGAGCAAGATTACTGAATGTAAGTACATTACCGTATTGGTCCGAATATAAGACGGCCTTTTTTCCCCTCGAAATAGGTCCAAAAAAGTCGGGTCGTCTTATATTCGGGGTCTAGTATTCAGAGCGCAGTTTCTCTTCTTCGGCGCTCCCTTTAAATGTCAATACACATTCGCGGGCACAGATGGCGCCAAAAATTGCGTCCGGACGGAGGGAAGAGGCGTCCTTAACAACCAGCCCGTTACCGGTGTTTAAAGATGGAAAGACAGGCTGACCATTTAGAGACAAGTGGCTCAAAAGTGGGCCAGGTCAATAAACAACAGCGGAGGAGCTATGATGCCAATTTCAAAATAATGGTTGTCAATAAGGCAGAGTCATCTAACAACTGCCAAGCTGCCAAGACATTCGGGGTCACTGAGTGTAATGTAAGAAGATGGCGAACAGAAAAACAACGTCTAAAAGATGCTAACAGTCAGCGAAAATCCTTCCGTGGTCCTCAAAGTGGTCGTTTCATTGAGGTTGACCGGAGGGTTTTTGAATATGTCAGGGAAAAAGAAGTGAGGGAATGCCCATTACCAGAGCTGTCATCCAGGTTAAGGCCCTGGAAATCGCCAGAGAGCTCAACATCACTGGATTTAAAGCCAGCCTCGGCTGGTGTCGTAGGATGATGCGGCGTAATGGACTGTCACTTAGACGGAGAACGAGTTTGGCCCAACGCCTGCCGTCAGACTTCGGAGAGAAGTCTACTGTGTGAATGGATCCTGCATGCATGGGATGCTATTCCCTCACAGAGCATCATCGATGGCTTTAAAAAATGTTGCATCTCAAATGCATTGGACGGCAGCGAGGACGACGTGCTTTGGGAGGAGCCGGTGGAAGCGGAGCAGCTGGGGAGCGATGACAGCGAGAGCGAACACAGCGGGGCAGAGGACGTGTGTGAGGGATAGAGAGACATCGGAGGAGAAGTTTGGCGAATTTTTGTTAAGTTTAGTTAAATGTGTGGCCTGTATTTTCTCTGTTATTTAAAAATGTTGCTTTATTATTGCTTGATATTAATTTTGAATCATACTGTACATAGTTTGCCTTTGTGTTTAATTCACTGTGTTTTTAATATTGTTATTTTAAAATAAAATGAAGTTCTTTGTTCGGCAAATCTAGTCTGCAAATCTGTTTTTCTAAATGTTTGTGTTGAAAAACGGGGGGTCGTCTTATAATCAGGGTCGTCTTATATTCGGACCAATACGGTATTTACCTTCAGAGGTGAATGTATCAAACCAGTTGCCGTGATACGTTTTTTGTTGTTGTGCACTCTCCTCAAGCATGGTATTTTTTCACTGTAATAGCTACTGTAAATTGGACAGTGCAGTTAGATTAACAAGAATTTAAGCTTTCTACCCATATAAGACATGTCTATGTCCTGGAAAGTTTGCTGTTACTTACAACAGTCATGCTAACTTTAAGCATCAGTTGTCAGAGCACCTTACCGATCACTGCACCTGTACACAGCCCATCTGAAATTAGCCCACCCCACTACCTCATCCCTATATTGTTATTTATTTTGCTCTTTTGCACCCCAGTATCTCTATTTGCACATAATCTCTTGCACATCTAGCATTCCAGTGTTAATACTATTGTAATTATTTTGCACTATAGCTTATTTATTTCCTTACCTCCATAACTTGCTACATTTGCACACACTGTATATATATTTTCTGTTGTATTTTTGACTTTATGTTTTTTTTACCCCATATGTAACTCTGTGTTGTTGTTTTTATCGCACTGCTTTGCTTTATCTTGGCCAGGTCGCAGTTGTAAATGAGAACTTGTTCTCAACTGGCTTACCTGGTTAAATAAAGGTGAAATAAAAAATAAAAAAAATAAAAAATAATCACATTAGTGCACATTAGCTCAACCATCCCGTATACGGGACACCGATCCCGTAGAGGTTAATTTGTGGATGTTCATGATCCATTTCATACAATATGTTACGAATTGCAATTCGTACAATATGTTAAGAATTTACAAAACGTACAATGTTACCATTTTGCAAAAGTACAATATGTTACGAATTTGCTAAACGTACGATATGTTACGAATTCCCATTTGTTATGGCTAACGTTAGCTAGGTGGCTGATGCTAGCTAGCTCTAGGGGTTATGGTTAGGAGTTAGGTTAAAGGGTTAGGGAAAGGGTTAGCGGTTGTTAGGGGTAGCTGAAATGTAGTAAGTATTTGCAAATTAGCTAAAAGTAAACTATGTTATGTAACCATACCAAATGTAACATACACTACATGACAGAAAGTATGTGGACACCTGCTCGTCAAACATTTCATTCAAAAATCATGGGCATTAATATGGAGTTGGTCCCCCCTTTGCTGCTATAACAGCCCCCACTCTTCTGGGAAGGCTTTCCACTAGATGTTGGAACATTGCTGCGGGGACTTGCTTCCATTCAGCCACATGAGCATTAGTGACGTCGGGCACTGATGTTGGGCGATCAGGCCTGGCTCACAGTCGGCGTTCCAATTCATCCCAATGGTGTTCTATGGGGTTGAGGTCAGAGCTCTGTGCAGGCCGGTCAAGTTCTTCCAAACCGATCTCAATCAACTATTTCTGTATGGACCTAGCTTTGTGCACGGGGGCATTGTCATGCTGAAACAGGAAAGGGCCTTCCCCAAACTGTTGCCACAAAGTTGGAAGCACAGAATCGTCTAGAATGACATTGTATGGTGTAGCTTTAAGATTTCCACTCACTGGAACTAAGGGGCCTAGCCCAAACCATGAAAAACAGCCACAGACCATTATTCTTCCTCCACCAAACTTTACAGTTGGCACCATGCATTCAGGCAGGTAGCGTTATCCTGGAATCCACCAAACCCAGATTAGTCCGTCGGACTGCCAGATGTTGAAGCATGATTCATCACTCCAGAGAATGCGTTTCCACTGCTCCAGAGTTCAATGGCGGCGAGCTTTACACCACTCCAGCCGACGCTTGGCATTGCGCATGGTGATTTTAGGCTTGCGTGCGGCTGCTCGGCCATGGAAACCCATTTCATGAAGCTCCTGACAAAAAGTTATTGTGCTAACGTTTCTTCCAGAGGCAGTTTGGAACTCAGTAGTGAGTGTTGCAACCGAGGACGTTTCCACTTCACAATAACAGCACTTACAGTTGACCGGGGCAGGTCTAGCAGGGCAGAAATTTGACAAACTGACTTGTTGGATAGGTGGCATCCTATGACGGGGCTAAGTTGAAAGTCATTGAGCTCTTCAGTAAGGACATTCTACTGCCAATGTTTGTCTATGGAGATTGAATGGCGGTGTGCTCGATTTTATACACCTATCAGCAACGAGTGTGGCTGAAATAGTCAAATCCCCTAGTTTGAAGGGGTGTCCACATACTTTTGTGTATATATATATAGGTATCATACTAATTTGGGTGTCTCGGATTTACGTTTACTATGTTACCTCTAGTCTATGCGACCAGTCTGTAAACATAGGTGACTAACGGCAGCTAAGTATGTCTCACTACACTAGATATAAAAGTCTATAGCTATCAATGAAAAACTAACGTTAGCCGCTAAACGAGCTATTTTATAGGTGTTGGCCATTTATTGTGTGAGTTCAACACATTACAAACAGTCAGTATTGCAAAAACCTAGCTAATCCATCCAGCTAGCTAGGTCCCAAGCCAACGTCCAGTGCACTAGTTACGTGTTTTTGTGTGTGGTTAGGTAGCTAACTAGCAACATTACAATCAACAGTGTAGCTAGTTAACTAGCTTGGTGTTTTAATGATGTTGGCTAGCAACCTGTTAAATAGTTAACTAGCAACCTACCTAGCTAGCTAGCAAGCTTTGTTAGGTAACTAACGTTAGCTAGCTAAGTTAGCTGGTAAACTGATGTTAGTTAATAGCTACGTCACAACAGCAAGCTAACACGGCTAGGTAGCTAGCCATCGTCCAACTAAGTCAATGACAGAGCCAGGGCTAGTTAAAATTTCCAGAACAAGGAAAACTTGATGATCACGAAATTACCAACAATAATGTTTTCAACAACGTTTTCTAGTGGGCTGGCTAGCTAACTTAAATCCTCCCGTGGCAATATGACAACTAAAATACAATAAAACACCTTGCGTCGTTGTGGGCCTTGGTCCCTTGAACCTCACGCGTTCACATAACGTTAGCATAGACAGGCCTTCACTCTCCCACGGACTCCTCATCGCGCTGCCCCCAGTGCTAGTGAGTATGGCTAATCAGAAATGTAAACAGAGGTAGAGAGTTTCTTAAAGGCACAAACAACTGTGACTTACCAAAATCAGAAAGAGCTGTTTTGAAAGTGTAAAGACAGCGACAGAAGCTGCGACAGAAACACCAACAAGATGGAGAGTTTGCGGGTAACGTTAGCTAGCAATCACCTCTCAGTACATCAATTTGTGAAAGTGAGGAACTCCCTGTTCTAAGTAAACCAGGGATGCATTACTTTATCTCATTTGGCGACGTAAAGTATATTTCAAATGTCCCTCTAAACTTTTAGGCCGGAGCTGTTATGGCCAATATAGTGTCAAGCCGAAAGCCCCAGCCTCTTCACTTGACAGCTTGACAGACAGCCTGCACCTAGCTAGCTAAACCAAACAGGACTTGAAAAAGACCCGGATATTGCAGGTTGCGTACTTGAAAGCATTACATCATTCCTATGAGGCAGTCAGTGGTTGATACCCTCTAGCAGTGGTTGATATGCATGTCATATCAAAACAAAAGCCCATAAATGGATTAAACATTGTAAAGGCGAACACAGAATTAACAGAAACAAAAATACATTTCGTATGGAAATAGCTGTGGGCTGTGGCCAATCTTATTTTTCTCAGTAATACATTTATTTCAGTCACATTATCGTTCATCACTCTCTGTCTCTATTAAAGCGGCACAGTGCGCCAAATATTTGCATGAACACTGTCTATTTATCCTGACATATATTTCTAAATTCTAAATCTGTCTTTGATATCATCTTCTAAAAGAGTAAACTGTAACCGGAAGTGTTTTGAGTTTCTAATAATAGTCGCTTCCGGGTTATTACTTGACGTTTTTTACAGCGTTTATTTTCCCTAACGCAGCAGAGCAGATGCGCGTTGTTCTTGTGCTGCGACTTTCATAACATTTTCACACAAGCCAGAAGACTATGGATTTTGGCGTGATGTTGCTCACTGGAATTGCACTTTACTTGCTTGTACAGTTTGTGCGCTTCATATTTGCGGACGCTGACTTGACCTTACTATGGGCAACCTTGTTAGGGAGCAAGCCAGGTAACACACCTGTCCCTTAATTAACTTGTACTGACCAAGAACTCCAAGCAGTCGCCACAATGTGGCAATGTACGAGGAGCAGTGGTGGAAAAAGGACTAAATTGTCATACTTGAGTAAAAGTAAAGATACCTTAATAGAAAATGACTCAAGTCGAAGTCACCCAGTAAAATACTACTTGAGTAAAAGTCTAAAAGTATTTGGTTTTAAATATACTTAAGTATCAAAAGTAAATGGAATTGCTAAAATGTACTTAAGTATCAAAAGTAAAAGTATAAATCATTTCAAAATCCTTATATTTAGCAAACCAGACAGCACAATTTTTTATTTTCTTTATTTTTATTGGTGGATAGCCAGGGACACTCTCCAACACTCAGACAATTTACAAAAGAAGCATTTGTGTTTAGTGAGTCCGCCAGATCAGAGGCAGTTGGGATGACCAGGGATGTTCTCTTGATAAGTGTGTGAATTGGACCATTTTCCTGTCAAAATGTAACAAGTACTTTTGGGTGTCAGGGAACATGTATGGAGTAAAAATAACAGTATTTTCTTTAGGAATGTAGTAAAGTAAAAGTTGCCAAAAATATAAATAATAAAGTAAAGTACAGATACCCCAAAAAACGACTTAAGTAGTACTTCAAAGTGTTTTGACTTAAGTACTTTACACCATTGACGAGGAGTCAGTCTTTCAATATAGACTGTAACATGTTGCTCTACCTTTTATTCCTACATTGTTTCAGGTCAGATCCATGTTGCATGAATGGAGAATCCAACCAATGTAACACAAAGGTTGTTTTGATGACACGTTCTGTAGTCTGAGCACCAAGCAAACTTTGACCTCTCAGGATCTCCTTCAGATTTAGAACAGCAATGTCCACACAATGTTGCAAAACAGCGATGATATGGAAAATCTGAAGGACATCCAGAGCGGTCAAAGTTTTCTGGTGCTCAGACTACAGAATTTGTCATCAAAACAACATTTACCTTTGTATTACATTGGTTGCTTGCCCTCAAGGGCCAAGAGGGGGAAATTACAACAAGGTGGAGGGACCTGGTCTATAATGGTTGGGGTGACAAGGTTGTAGTGCTGTTTCTCTGTATTTTCAGGTCCGAGGTTGAACACCCTACTGTAGCCTACCTCCAAACTACTCACAGGCCCAGTATTTACTATGAAAAGTAACACAATCTGCTGCTTGTTTTGTAGAGACCAAGTTGAAAGGACTGGTGGTGTGGGTCACAGGAGCCTCCAGTGGCATAGGGGAGGAGCTGGCTTACCAACTAGCTGGATGTGGGTCTCGTCTGATTCTATCAGCCCGGCGCGTGGATCAGTTGGATAGGGTGAAACTTCACTGTTTGGGTGAGTGAGAAAGTTCTGTAGTCTAATGAAAGCTGTATGCTCTTGCACACAATTGGGTTGATTCTCTTTACTGTTAAGAATGATAAATTACATAGCCTACCGCTTCAATGATTTTATACACCTAGCCCCTTCATTTGCTGACCAGTTAACAAACATTTTCATTTTTCTTTCCCTAGAGCGCTCCAACTTAAAAGATAAGGATATTCTTGTTCTTCCACTTGATTTGCTGGAGAGGGCATCCCATGAGGCAAAAACGAAAACTGCTATCCAGCACTTTGGCAATGTAAGACCACTACACTTGATAATTGCCACGTCTATTTCTATGGGCACAAGCACTGTTCATGACAAACTGTTCACACCCCTCTTGTTGGTGGAGAGAATTTAGCAGGTTGAAAGCTTATTTCCTGCAATTCTACACATTTTGTCATGGGGTGCAAAGAAAATGTTGCACTTAAAAAGCAAATTTTCTTGCAATTCTATACATTTTGCTATGTCTACTGTGTATTCATGTAATATTTCAGTGACAAAAAAAATTACAACAATATCTGTGGGCTAAGAAAACAAAAACAAAAAAACATGAGCTGACATTGGCTAGTTGATCTGGACATTTCTGACAAGTTATAAATAGCTCTCTAAGGTATGCAATGACTAACATGACAAGAGGAACCGATAATGCACTACCCAATTTCGAAATTGCACCTTGTGCGTGCTACTATTACAACTTTCAAGAGTAAGTTTAAAGCTGGACTGAGTTCCTTTAAAAAATATATTATATACAGTACCAGTCAAAAGTTTGGACACCTACTCATTCAAGGGTTTTTCTTTATTTTTACTATTTTCTATATTGTAGAATAATAGTGAAGACATCAAAACTATGAAATAACACATATGGAATCATGTAGTAACCAAAAAAGTGTTAAACAAATATTTTAGATTTTAGATTCTTCAAAGTAGCCACCCTTTGCCTTGATGACAGCTTTGCACACTCTTGGCATTCTCTCAACCAACTTCATGAGGAATGCTTTTCCAACAGTCTTGAAGGAGTTCCCACATATGCTGAGCACTTGTTGGCTGCTTTTCCTTCACTCTGCAGTCCAACTCATCCCAAACCATCTCAATTGGGTCGAGGTCGGGTGATTGTGGAGGCTAGGTCATCTGATGCAGCACTCCATCACTGTCTTGCTTGGTCGAATAGCCCTTACACAGCCTGGAGGTGTGTTTTGGGTCATTGTCTTGTTGGAAAAACAAATGATGGTCCCACTAAGCGCAAACCAGATGGGATGGCGTATTACTGCAGAATGCTGTGGTAGCCATGCTGGTTAAGTGTGCATTGAATTGTAAATAAATCACAGACAGTGTCACCAGCAAAGCACCATCACACCTCCTCCTCCATGCTTCATGGTGGGAACCACACATGCGGAGATCATCCGTTCACCTACTCTGCGTCTCACAAAGACACAGTGGTTGGAACCAAAAATCTCAAATTTGGACACATCAGACCAAAGGACAGATTTCCACTGGTCTAATGCCACTGGTCTTCTTGGCCCAAGCAAGTCTCTTCTTCTTATTGGTGTCCTTTAGTAGTGGTTTCTTTGCAGCAATTTGACCATGAATGCCTGATTCAGGCAGTCTCCTCTGAACAGTTGATGTTGAGATGTCTGTTACTTGAACTCTGTGAAGCATTTATTTGGCCTGCAATCTGAGGTGCAGTTAATTCTAATGAATTTATCCTCTGCAGCAGAGGTAACTCTGGGTCTTCCTTTCCTGTGGCAGTCCTCGTGAGAGCCAGTTTCATCATAGCGCTTGATGTTTTTTGCGACTGCACTTTCTCTTTGCTTATTTGAGCTATTCTTGCCATAATATGGACTTGGTCTTTTACCAAATAAGGCTATCTTCTGTATACCACCCTACCTTGTCACAAAACAACTGATTGGCTCAAACTCAATAAGAAGGAAAGAAATTCCACAAATTAACTTTTAAGAAGGCACACCTGTTCATTGAAATACATTCCAGGTGACTACCTCATGAAGCTGGTTGAGAGAATGCCAAGAGTGTGCAAAGCTGTCATCAAGGCAAAGGGTGGCTACTTTGAAGAATCTCAAATATAAAATATATTTTGATTTGTTTAACACTTCCTTGGTTACTACATGATTCCATATGTGTTATTTCATAGTTTTGATGTCTTCACTATTATTCTACAATGTAGAAAATAGTACATATAAAGAAAAACCCTGGAAATGAGTAGGTGTCCAAACTTTTGACTCGTACTATATGTGTGTGTGTGTGTGTGTGTGTGTATATATACAGTGGGGGAAAAAAGTATTTAGTCAGCCACCAATTGTGCAAGTTCTCCCACTTAAAAAGATGAGAGAGGCCTGTCATTTTCATCATAGGTACACGTCAACTATGACAGACAAAATGAGAAAAAAAAATCCAGAAAATCACATTGTAGGATTTTTTATGAATTTATTTGCAAATAATGGTGGAAAATAAGTATTTGGTCAATAACAAAAGTTTCTCAATACTTTGTTATATACCCTTTGTTGGCAATGACACAGGTCAAACGTTTTCTGTAAGTCTTCACAAGGTTTTCACACACTGTTTCTGGTATTTTGGCCCATTCCTCCATGCAGATCTCATCTAGAGCAGTGATGTTTTGGGGCTGTCGCTGGGCAACATGGACTTTCAACTCCCTCCAAAGATTTTCTATGGGGTTGAGATCTGGAGACTGGCTAGGCCACTCCAGGACCTTGAAATGCTTCTTACGAAGCCACTCCTTCGTTGCCCGGGCGGTGTGTTTGGGATCATTGTCATGCTGAAAGACCCAGCCACGTTTCATCTTCAATGCCCTTGCTGATGGAAGGTTTTCACTCAAAATCTCACGATACATGGCCCCATTCATTCTTTCCTTTACACGGATCAGTCGTCCTGGTCCCTTTGCAGAAAAACAGTCCCAAAGCATGATGTTTCCACCCCCATGCTTCACAGTAGGTATGGTGTTCTTTGGATGCAACTCAGCATTCTTTGTCCTCCAAACACGACGAGATGAGTTTTTACCAAAAAGTTATATTTTGGTTTCATCTGACCATATGACATTCTCCCAATCCTCTTCTGGATCATCCAAATGCACTCTAGCAAACTTCAGACGGGCCTGGACATGTACTGGCTTAAGCAGGGGGACACGTCTGGCACTGCAGGATTTGAGTCCCTGGCGGCGTAGTGTGTTACTGATGGTAGGCTTTGTTACTTTGGTCCCAGCTCTCTGCAGGTCATTCACTAGGTCCCCCTGTGTGGTTCTGGGATTTTTGCTCACTGTTCTTGTGATCCTATAACTTTTTGGTAAAAACTCAACTCGTCGTGTGTGTGTGTATATATGTGTGTTTGTATGTGTATGTGTGTATATACACTACCGTTCAAAAGTTTGGGGTCACATAGAAATGTCCTTGTTTTCGAAAGAAAAACACTTTTTTTGTCCATTAAAATAACATCAGATTGATCAGAAATACAGTGTAGACATTGTTAATGTTGTGAATGGCTATTGTAGCTGGAAACAGCTGATTTTTAATAGAATATCTACATAGGCGTACATTGGCCCATTATCAGCAACCATCAGTCCTGTGTTCCAATGGCACGTTGTGTTTGCTAATCCAAGTTTATCATTTTAAAAGGCTAATTGATCATTAGAAAACCCTTTTGTAATTATGTTAGCACAGCTGAAAACAGTGGTGCTGATTTTAAAGAAGCAATAAAACTGGCCTTCTTGAGACTAGTTGAGTATCTGGAGCATCAGCAATTGTGGGTTCGATTACAGGCTCAAAATTGCCAGAAACAACAGAAACAGAACTCTGAAACTCGTCAGTCTATTCTTGAAGGCTATTCCATGCGAGAAATTGCCAAGAAACTGAAGATCTCGTACAACGCTGTGTACTACTCCCTTCACAGAACAACGCAAACTGGCTCTAACCAGAATATAAGAGGAGTGGGAGGCCCCGGTGCACAACTGAGCAAGAGGACAAATACATTAGTGTCTAGTTTGAGAAACAGACGCCTCACAGGTCCTCAACTGGCAGCTTCATTAAATAGTACCCGCAAAACACCAGTCTCAACATCAACAGTGAAGAGGCGACTCCGGGATGCTGACGTTCTAAGCAGAGTTGCAAAGAAAAAGCCATATCTCAGACTGGCCAATAAAAAGAAAAGATTAAGATGGGCAGTCTGAGATATGGCTTTTTCTTTGCAACTCTGCCTAGAAGGTCAGCATCCCATGTATCTATATGTGTATATATATATGTGTGTGTGTGTGTGTATAAACTCAGCAAAAAAAAGAAACGTCCTCTCACTGTCAACTGCGTTTATTTTCAGAAAACTTAACATGTGTTAATATTTGTATGAACATAAGATTCAACAACTGAGACATACATTGAACAAGTTCCACAGACATGTGACTAACATAATTGGAATAATGTGTCCCTGAACAAAGGGGGGGTCAAAATCAAAAGTAACAGTCAGTATCTGGTGTGGCCACCAGCTGCATTAAGTACTGCAGTGCATCTCCTCCTCATGGACTGCACCAGATTTGCCAATTCTTGCTGTGAGATGTTACTCCACTCTTCCACCAAGGCACCTGCAAGTTCCCAGACATTTCTGGGGGGAATGGCCCTAGCCCTCACCCTCCGATCCAACAGGTCCCAGACGTGCTCAATGGGATTGAGATCCGGGCTCTTCGCTGGCCATGGCAGAACACTGACATTCCTGTCTTGCAGGAAATCACGCACAGAACGAGCAGTATGGCTGGTGGCATTGTCATGCTGGAGGGTCATGTCAGGATGAGCCTGCAGGAAGGGTACCACATGAGGGAGGAGGATGTCTTCCCTGTAACGCACAGCGTTGAGATTGCCTGCAATGACAACAAGCTCAGTCCGATGATGCTGTGACACACCGCCCCAGACCATGACGGACCCTCCACCTTCAAATCGATCCCGCTCCAGAGTACAGGCCTCGGTGTAACGCTCATTCCTTCGACGATAAACGCGAATCCGACCATCACCCCTGGTGAGACAAAACCGTGACTCGTCAGTGAAGAGTAAAATGACACCGCTGGTCCTGCTCACACTGCCCTACCCTATGCTTTGACTTCTTTCTCCCCTCTCTCTCCAGATGAAATCTTGCGATTTTTGACGGCCGGCCGCCCAACAACCTGCCGCTTGACCCTATCCCCTCCTCTCTTCTCCAGACCATTTCCGGAGACCTTCTCCCTTACCTCACCTCGCTCATCAACTCATCCTTGACCACTGGCTATGTCCCTTCCGTCTTCAAGAGAGTGAGAGTTGCACCCCTTCTCAAAAAACCTACACTCGATCCCTCCGATGTCAACAACTACAGACCAGTATCCCTTCTTTCTTTTCTCTCAAACTCTTGAGCGTGCCGTCTTTAGCCAACTCTCTTGTTATCTCTCTCAGAATGACCTTCTTGATCCAAACCAGTCAGGTTTCAAGACTGGTCATTCAACTGAGACTGCTCTTCTCTGTGTCACGGAGGCTCTCCGCACTGCTAAAGCTAACTCTCTCTCCTCTGCTCTCATCCTTCTAGACCTATCTGCTGCCTTTAATACTGTGAACCATCAGATCCTCCTCTCCACCCTCTCCGAGTTGGGCATCTCCGGCGCGGCTCACTCTTGGATTGCGTCCTACCTCACAGGTCGCTCCTACCAGGTGACGTGGTGAGAATCTGTCTCCGCACCACGTGCTCTCACCCCTGGTGTCCCCCAGGGCTCAGTTCTAGGCCCTCTCCTATTCTCTCTATACACCAAGTCACTTGGCTCTGTCATATCCTCACATGGTCTCTCCTATCATTGCTACGCAGACGACACACAATTAATCTTCTCCTTTCCCCCTTCTGATAACCAGGTGGCGAATCGCATCTCTGCATGTCTGGCAGACATATCAGTGTGGATGACGGATCACCACCTCAAGCTGTACCTCGGCAAGACGGAGCTGCTCTTCCTCCCGGGGAAGGACTTCCCGCTCCATGATCTCGCCATCACGGTTGACAACTCCGTTGTGTCCTCCTCCCAGAGTGCAAAGAACCTTGGCGTGACCCTGGACAACACCCTGTCGTTCTCCGCTAAAATCAAAGCGGTGACCCGATCCTGTAGGTTCATGCTCTACAACATTCGCAGAGTACGACCCTACCTTACACAGGGAGCGGCACAGGTCCTAATCCAGGCACTTGTCATCTCCCGTCTGGATTACTGCAACTCTCTGTTGGCTGGGCTCCCTGCCTGTGCCAATAAACCCCTACAACTCATCCAGAACGCTGCAGCCCGTCTGGTGTTCAAGTTTTCTCACGTCACCCTGCTCCTCCGCACACTCCACTGGCTTCCAATTGAAGCCTGCATTTGCTACAAGACCATGGTGTTTGCCTACGGAGCTGTGAGGGGAACGGCACCTCCATACCTTCAGGCTCTGATCAGTCCCTACACCCAAACGAGGGCATTGCATTCATCCACCTCTGGCCTGCTGGCCCCCCTACCTCTGCGGAATCACAGTTCCCGCTCAGCCCAGTCAAAACTGTTCGCTGCTCTGGCACCCCAATGGTGGAACAAGCTCCCTCACGACGCCAGGACAGCGGAGTCACTCACCACCTTCCGGAGACACTTGAAACCCCACCTCTTTAAGGAATACCTGGGATAGGATAAAAGTAATCCTTCTACCCTCCCCCTCCCCCACCCCCCCAAAAAAAACAAAAAAACATTTGATATTGTAAAGTGGTTGTCCCACTGGCTATCATAAGGTGAATGCACAAATTTGTAAGTCACTCTGGATAAGAGCGTCTGCTAAATGACAAAAATGTAAATGAAAATGTAAATGTAAATGTAAGAGCACTTTTTGCCAGTCCTGTCTGGTCCAGCGACGGTGGATTTGTTCCCATAGGCGACATTGTTGCCGGTGATTTCTGGTGAGGACCTGCCTTGCAACAGGCCTACAAGCCCTCAGTCCAGCCTCTCTCAGCCTATTGCGGACAGTCTGAGCACTGATGGAGGGATTGTGCGTTCCTGGTGTAACTCGGGCAGTTGTTGTTGCCATCCTGTATTTGTCCCGCAGGTGTGATGTTCGGATGTACCAATCCTGTGCAGGTGTTGTTACACGTGGTCTGCCACTGCAAGGACGATCAGCTGTCCCTGTCTCCCTGTAGCGCTGTCTTAGGCGTCTCACAGTACAGACATTGCAATTTATTGCCCTGTCCACATCTGCAGTCCTCATGCCTCCTTGCAGCATGCCTAAGGCACGTTCACGCATATGAGCAGGGACCCTGGGCATCTTTCTTTTGGTGTTTTTTCAGAGTCAGTAGAAAGGCCTTTTTAGTGTCCTAAGTTTTCAGAACTGTGACCTTAATTACCTACCGTCTGTCAGCTGTTAGTGTCTTAGCGACCATTATACAGGTGCATGTTCATTAATTGTTTATGGTTCATTGAACAAGCATGGGAAACAGTGTTTAAACCCTTTACAATTAAGATCTGTGAAGTTATCTGGATTTTTACAAATTATCTTTGAAAGACCGTGTCCTGAAAAAGGGACATTTCTTTTTTTGCAGAGTTTTTTTATATATATATATATATATATATATATATATACACACACACACACAGTGGGGAAAAAAAGTATTTAGTCAGCCACCAATTGTGCAAGTTCTCCCACTTAAAAAGATGAGAGGCCTGTAATTTTCATCATAGGTACACGTCAACTATGACAGACAAAATGAGAAAAAAAATTCCAGAAAATCACATTTTAGGATTTTTAATGAATTTATTGGCAAATGATGGTGGAAAATAAGTATTTGGTCAATAACAAAAGTTTCTCAATACTTTGTTATATACCCTTTGTTGGCAATGACACAGGTCAAACGTTTTCTGTAAGTCTTCACAAGGTTTTCACACACTGTTGCTGGTATTTTGGCCCATTCCTCCATGCAGATCTCCTCTAGAGCAGTGATGTTTTGGGGCTGTCGCTTGGCAACACAGACTTTCAACTCCCTCCAAAGATTTTCTATGGGGTTGAGATCTGGAGACTGGCTAGGCCACTCCAGGACCTTGAAATGCTTCTTACGAAGCCACTCCTTCGTTGCCCGGGCGGTGTGTTTGGGATCATTGTCATGCTGAAAGACCCAGCCACGTTTCATCTTCAATGCCCTTGCTGATGGAAGGAGGTTTTCACCCAAAATCTCACGATACATGGCCCCATTCATTCTTTCCTTTACACGGATCAGTCGTCCTGGTCCCTTTGCAGAAAAACAGCCCCAAAGCATGATGTTTCCACCCCCATGCTTCACAGTAGGTATGGTGTTCTTTGGATGCAACTCAGCATTCTTTGTCCTCCAAACATGACGAGTTGCGTTTTTACCAAAAAGTTATATTTTGGTTTCATCTGACCATATGACATTCTCCCAATCCTCTTCTGGATCATCCAAATGCACTCTACTTCAGACGGGCCTGGACATGTACTGGCTTAAGCAGGGGGACACGTCTGGCACTGCAGGATTTGAGTCCCTGGCGGCGTAGTGTGTTACTGATGGTAGGCTTTGTTACTTTGGTCCCAGCTCTCTGCAGGTCATTCACTAGGTCCCCCGTGTGGTTCTGGGATTTTTGCTCACCGTTCTTGTGATCATTTTGACCCCACGGGGTGAGATCTTGCGTGGAGCCCCAGATCGAGGGAGATTATCAGTGGTCTTGTATGTCTTCCATTTCCTAATAATTGCTCCCACAGTTGATTTCTTCAAACCAAGCTGCTTACCTATTGCAGATTCAGTCTTCCCAGCCTTGTGCAGGTCTACAATTTTGTTTTTGGTGTCCTTTGACAGCTCTTTGGTCTTGGCCATTGTGGAGTTTGGAGTGTGACTGTTTGAGGTTGTGGACAGGTGTATTCTATACTGATAACAAGTTCAAACAGGTGCCATTAATACAGGTAACGAGTGGAGGACAGAGGAGCCTCTTAAAGAAGAAGTTACAGGTCTGTGAGAGCCAGAAATCTTGATTGTTTGTAGGTGACCAAATACTTATTTTCCACCATAATTTGCAAATAAATTCATTAAAAATCCTACAATGGGATTTTCTGGAAAAAAAATTCTCAATTTGTCTGTCATAGTTGACGTGTACCTATGATGAAAAGTACAGGCCTCTCTCATCTTTTTAAGTGGGAGAACTTGCACAATTGGTGGCTGACTAAATACTTTTTTTCCCCACTGTATATGTATATATATATGTGTGTGTGTGTGTGTGTGTGTGTGTGTGTGTGTGTGTGTGTGTTGTATATATATATACACAGTTGAAATCGGACGTTTACATACACCTTAGCCAAATGTATTTAAACTCAGTTTTTCACAATTCCTGACAGGTCAGTTAGGATCACCACTTTACTTTAAGAATGTGAAATGTCAGAATAATAGTAGAGCAAATGATTTATTTCAGCTTTTATTTATTTCATCACATTCCCAGTGGGTCAGAAGTTTACATACACTCAATTAGTATTTGGTAGCATTGCCTTTAAATTTTTTAACTTTGGTCAAACGTTTCGGGTAGCCTTCCACAAGTTTCCCACAATAAGTTGGGTGAATTTTGGCCCATTCCTCCTGACAGAGCTGGTGTAACTGAGTCAGGTTTGTAGGCCTCCTTGCTCGCACACGCTTTTTCAGTTCTGCCCACAGATTTTCTATAGGATTGAGGTCAGGGCTTTGTGATGGCCACTCCAATACCTTGACTTTGTTATCCTTAAGCCATTTTGCCACAACTTTGGAAGTATGCTTGGGGTCATTGTCCATTTGGAAGACCCATTTGTCTTGAGATGTTGCTTCAATATATCCACACAATTTTCCTTCCTCATGATGCCATCTATTTTGTGAAGTGCACCAGTCCCTCCTGCAGCAAACACCCCCACAGCATGATGCTGACACCCTTGTGTTTCACGGTTGGGATGGTGTTCTTCGGCTTGCAAACTCCCCCTTTTTCCTCCAAACATAACGATGGCCAAACAGTTCTATTTTTGTTTCATCAGACCAGAGGACATTTCTCCAAAACGTACGATCTTTGTCCCGATGTGCAGTTGCAAACCGTAGTCTGGCTTTTTTATGGCGGTTTTGGAGCAGTGGCTTCTTCCTTGCTGAGCAGCCTTTCAGGTTATGTCGATATAGGACTCGTTTTACTGTCGATATAGATATTTTTGTACCTGTTTCCTCCAGCATCTTCACAAGGTCCTTTGCTGTTGTTCTGGGATTGATTTGCATTTTTCGCACCAAAGTACGTTAATCTCTAGGATACAGAACGCGTCTCCTTCCTGAGCGGTTTGACGACTGCGTGGTCCCATGGTGTTTATACTTGCATACTATTGTTTGTACAGATGAACGTGGTACCTTCAGGCATTTGGAATTTGCTCCCAAGGATGAACCAGACTTTTTTTCTGAGTTCTTGGCTGATTTCTTTTGATTTTCTCATGATGTCAAGCAAAGAGGCACTGAGTTTGAAGGTAGTCCTTGAAATTCATCCACAGGTACACCTCCAATTGACTCAAATGATGTCAATTAGCCTATCAGAAGCTTCTAAAGCCATGACATAATTTTCTGGAATTTTCCAAGCTGTTTAAAGGCACAGTCAACTTAGTGTATGTAGACTTCTGACCCACTGGAATTGTGATACAGTGAATTATAAGTGAAATAATCTGTCTGTAAACAATTGTTGGAAAAATTACTTGTGTCATGCACAAAGTAGATGTCCTAACCGACTTGCCAAAACTATAGTTTGTTAACAAGAAATTTGTGGAGTGGTTGAAAAACGAGTATTAATGACTCCAACCTAAGTGTATGTAAACCTCCGACTTCAACTGCGTGTGTATGTGTGTGTATATATATATATATATATATATATATATATATATAAACATTTATATCCCCCCGCCCCCCCTGCCGACCCCTCAGTTTGGGAACCACTGATGTAGGACATACTTTTTTAGCATTTACTTAATAGTCTAGCCAGACTGGCCTTACTTATTTAATATACACTGCTCAAAAAAATAAAGGGAACACTTAAACAACACATCCTAGATCTGAATGAATGAAATAATCTTATTAAATACTTTTTTCTTTACATAGTTGAATGTGCTGACAACAAAATCACACAAAAATGATCAATGGAAATCAAATGTATCAACCCATGGAGGTCTGGATTTGGAGTTACCCTCAAAATTAATGTGGAAAACCACACTACAGGCTGATCCAACTTTGATGTAATGTCCTTAAAACAAGTCAAAATGAAGGTCAGTAGTGTGTGTGGCCTCCACGTGCCTGTATGACCTCCCTACAATGCCTGGGCATGCTCCTGATGAGGTGGCGGATGGTCTCCTGAGGGATCTCCTCCCAGACCTGGACTAAAGCATCCGCCAACTCCTGGACAGTCTGTGGTGCAACGTGGCGTTGGTGGATGGAGCGAGACATGATGTCCCAGATGTGCTCAATTGGATTCAGGTCTGGGGATCGGGCGGGCCAGTCCATAGCATCAATGCCTTCCTCTTGCAGGAACTGCTGACACACTCCAGCCACATGAGGTCTAGCATTGTCTTGCATTAGGAGGAACCCAGGGCCAACCGCACCAGCATATGGTCTCACAAGGGGTCTGAGGATCTCATCTCGGTACCTAATGGCAGTCAGGCTACCTCTGGCGAGCACATGGAGGGCTGTGCGGCCCCCAAAGAAATGCCACCCCACACCATGACTGACCCACCGCCAAACCGGTCATGCTGGAGGATGTTGCAGGTAGCAGAACGTTCTCCACGGCGTCTCCAGACTCTGTCACGTCTGTCACGTGCTCAGTGTGAACCTGCTTTCATCTGTGAAGAGCACAGGGCGCCAGTGGCGAATTTGCCAATCTTGGTGTTCTCTGGAAATGCCAACGTCCTGCACGGTGTTGGGCTGTAAGCACAACCCCCACCTGTGGACGTCGGGCCCTCATACCACCCTCATGGAGTCTGTTTCTGACCGTTTGAGCAGACACATGCACATTTGTGGCCTGCTGGAGGTCATCTTGCAGGGCTCTGGCAGTGCTCCTCCTGCTCCTCCTTGCACAAAGGCGGAGGTAGCGGTCCTGCTGCTGGGTTGTTGCCCTCCTACGGCCTCCTCCACGTCTCCTAATGTACTGGCCTGTCTCCTGGTAGCGCCTCCATGCTCTGGACACTACACTGACAGACACAGCAAACCTTCTTGCCACAGCTCGCATTGATGTGCCATCCTGGATGAGCTGCACACTCATGCTACCACTAGAGTGAAAGCACCGCCAGCATTCAAAAGTGACCAAAACATCAGCCAGGAAGCATAGGAACTGAGAAGTGGTCTGTGGTCACCACCTGCAGAACCACTTCTTTATTGGGGGTGTCTTGCTAATTGCCTATAATTTCCACCTGTTGTCTATTCCATTTGCACAACAGCATGTGAAATGTATTGTCAATCAGTGTTGCTTCCTAAGTGGACAGTTTGATTTCACAGAAGTGTGATTGACTTGGAGTTACATTGTGTTGTTTAAGTGTTCCCTTTATTTTTTTGAGCAGTGTATATTCAACATACATGCTCACTGCTAGTCTGATTAATCAGGCTGTAATACACAATTAATTGGTATATACAGCCTGAAACATTTGTGTGTAAAATGTTGTAAATGTTCCTTACAAGCCAGAATGTTGAATAAAATTACATTTGAACTTACTCTACCGGTTGTCTGTGAGACAAAATATCCACAGCAAAGTATTGTTTACCCAACTTTTTAGAGAGCCAGTAGGTATATTGTTCATTACCGAGGTGTGGATTGTTCTCCATCCTCCCCTGATTCAGAATACACCATTTTAATTGTACCGAACTATATACCTACCGGCTGTCTAAAAAGTCACTTAAACAATACTTTAATGTGGATATGTTGTCTCATGTTGAGCAGCTGAAGAACAAACCGCACAGACAACTGGTAGAGTAAGTTGAAATGTATTTGTATTCAATATTCTGGTTTGTAAGGAACATTTACTGTAAACGATTTTGCACACGTTTCAGGCTGTATATACCAATTAATTGTGTATTAAAACCTGATTAATCAGACTAGCTTACTACCAACCAGCTCCCAAAGGCAAATGATGCACATGTTCAACATGAAAATGCAATTCAAGGCTAAATCCAGTATTAGCGCCGTCTTATTAGACGTGTTCTCTTATTCTGAGACGTGAGGTTGTTTTCACCTGTAATCTGATTTGTGTTTTGATTATACCTTTGACAGAAATGTTCACAACCAAGTCTTGATTTTGTTACCAGTGTATCATGAATTCATTAATTAAATGAATTCCTTTGAAGAATAAGATAATTGGTGATACATGGCTTGCTTTGTTCCGGTCTCCCTCTGCACTATGCCCGTTTAGATTGACATCCTGATTAACAATGGTGGCCGCAGCCAGCGTTCTCTGTGCCTGGAGACCAGTGTGGATGTGTACCAGGCACTGATGGAGCTCAACTTCCTGGGCACGGTGTCACTTACCAAGCAGGTGTTGCCCCACATGACGCAGCGAGGGTCGGGCAGTGTAGTTACTGTAAGCAGTGTGGTCGGCCTGGCTGGGGCACCCCTGGCAACCGGATACTCTGCCAGTAAACACGCTCTTCAGGTGAGATCAATCATGGGCCACCCTCTGCCCGTTTGTAGTTGTACAACATCTAGATATATCAATTGATTAAGATCTTGAGATATCTACTTTTTCCACAGGGCTTCTTCAATTCTCTTCGAACGGAGCTGACCGAATACCCAAGGATACTCATCAGCACAGTATGTCCAGGGCCTGTACAGTCACAGATAGTCCAGAACGCTTTCACAGAAGAAGTGGGAAAGGTGGGTTTTGCTGCCAATTTGTGTGATGAAAAACAATAAACACATTACAATTGCATCACATTTTGTTATTGTCAAGATGTCACAGAAACGCATTAATGGGAAAGCCATTGGTCTTTCAAATAATTGTAATTAAAGTATGATTTAACTTCTGTTCAACTGAACATTCATTTTTGTTTGAGTATTGACATTTTAATTTCCTCTCTCATTTCCCTTCCATATCTAAGGCCATTCCCACTGCTGGGGACCAGCAACACAAGATGGCCACTAGTCGTTGTGTGCGTCTCATCCTGGTGGGTATAGCCAATGGCACCAAGGAGATGTGGATCGCCCAGCAGCCCTTTCTGCTGTTCTACTATGTGTGGCAGTATGCTCCCACCTGGGCCTGGTTCATCACTGATGTGCTGGGCAGGAAGAGGGTGCAGAACTTCAAGGCTGGCCTGGTTTGTATTGGTTTCCTGATGGTCTCAACATGATTTTGCTTAATAATGTGTTTTCTGAACTGCAAACTATATATTGTTACAGTTTTGCCTATAGAATGATCAGAGCTCAGTGTATTCCAGCAGTGTTTCCCAACTGTCTCCTCCAGTACCCCCAACAGTACACATTTTTGTTGTAGCCCTGGACGAGAGCACCTGATTCAACTTGTCAACTAATCATAAATTCCTCAATGAGTTGAATCAGGTGAGTTTGTCCGGGGCTACAACAAAAATGTGTGCTGTTGGGTGTACTCGAGGACTGGAGATGGTAAAAACTGACATAGACAACCAGCACTCTGACTGGGTGAAACACACAAGGCCAGTGATGGCTAACTCCAGTCCTCTGGGCTGGAGTGGTGTCACACTTTTCCCCCATCCCTAGCAAACACAGCTGATTAAACTAATTGCATTCTAAACTGAAGATCATGATTATTTGATTGGAGTCAGGTGTGTTAGCTGGGGCTGGGGCAAAAGTGACACCAATCAGACCCCAGAGGAAAGGAGTTGCCCATCCCTGCACTAGGCATTGTTTATGCATGGCCTTGCTTTCACATTCTCTAAGGTTAACCTTGCCTCTCCAGGCCAGGAATAAGGGGACACTAACCGTGTGAACAGTCTGAAAATACTTTAGTAAAGCAGACTCTATTTAGAGCTGTCTCTTAACAGCTAGGGGGCTCAGCTGTTACTGACCTTGCTTCAGCCTGATAAAGGGAAGGGGGTGGCCACACTGGCCAGGGTATAGCAGTGAGCATGACTGCTTCCCAGTGGCAGTGACTGACTTACTGACTACTACGTCTGGTGGCCTCTGCTGGACAGCTGAGGGCCACGCAGAAAGGTCATGTTCTGACTGACTAGACATTTTAGTGTCAGGATTTGGATGGACAATGTCGCCCAACCACTGTGGTTTAGTTGTGTGTAGGAATGCTCAAGAAGGTTTGGTCAATATAAAAAAAAAGTATACAAAGGAGATTAAATACAGACTGAGGAAAGGCAACTTAAATAGCGAGTTTGCAGGTTTTCTATTCTTTATCTGTCAATGAACAGTATTTTGAAATCTAGACACCTAAAACAGACAATCAAGCAAGATTTGCCTCAGAACATAGGACATACAGTCATTTGAAAAAGTAAGGACACCCCCTGGAAAGTATTATTTTTATTTTGTACATATTTGGACAGATGGATATGTAATCTTCACTTCAACACTATTGACAGATAAAGGTAACCTAATTTAACAAATGACACTGAAAGATTATACTTTGCAATCATTTATTCATCAAAATCAACAGAAATGCAATTCCATAGTGCGGAAAAATAAGTACACCCCTAGCTTCAATAGCTTGTGTTGCCCCCTTTGGCTGAAATAACTTCATCTAGATGTTTCTTGTAACTGTCTATCAGTCTCTTACATTAACTGAGAGGAATATTTGCCCACTCTTCTTTACAGTACTGCTTCAACTGTGTCATGTTCGAGGGCTTTCTTGCACGCACGGTTCGCTTCAAGTCCCCCCACAGCATTTCGATAGGATTGAGATCTGGGCTTTGACTTTCTTCTTTTTGAGCCATTGTTGTAGCTTTGGATCATTGTTGCAAGATCCATGTTCGCTTCAGCTTTTTGACAGATGGCCTCACATTCTCCTCAATAATTCTCTGGTACAATATATAATTAATTGTTGACTCAATGATGGCAAGTTGGCAGGCCCTGAGGCAGCAAAGCAGCCCCAAACCTTAATGCCACCGCCTCCATGCTTTACAGTTGGTATAAGGTTCTTCTGTTCAAAGGCAGTGTTTCATTTTTCGCCAAACAACTCCACCTTTGACTCATTTGTCCAAAGCACATTGTTCCAGTAGTTTTGGTCTTTACCCAGGTGTTGTCTGGCAAACGTCAGTCGTGTCTTGATATTCTTTTTTTGAGAGCAGAGGCTTCTTCCTTCCTGACCTCCCATGTAGGCCAATTTTGTTCAGTCTCTTTCTGACAGTTGACTCATGCACTTCGACATTGATTGTGGCAAGAGAAGCCTGTAGATCCCTTGATGTTACCCTGGGGTTCTTAGACTTATATGAGTATATTTTGGTCAGCTCTTGGGCTGAATTTGGTATGACAACCTGTCCTAGGTAGATTGCCAGTGGTCTGGAATTTTCTCCATTTGTAGATGAGCCGTCGGACAGTGGAATGCTTGAAAATGGATTTGTAACCCCTCCCAGACTCATGGGCATCAATAATCTTTCTTCGGAGGGCCTCGGGTAGGTATTTTGATCTTGGCACGATGTTACCCCACACCCATATGGTTAAGACCAAACCAGACCAAGTTTCTAATCTTTATGGAAGGCTGGACCCTCCTAAGTTTCTCTAATGATTTTCTAATCATTTGCACCTGATTCTAATTTTAGCCATTATGTGACGGTAAAGGTAGGGGTGTACTAACTTTTTCCGCATAAGGAAAAGGCATTTTTATGTTGTTTTTTTTGGTGATTTGTTAAATTGGGTTACCTTTATCAATGAATGTGGTGGGAATATAGCTCATATCCATGTGTCCAAATGTTTTTTTTTTGTTGTTGTTTTTTAGAAAGACCACTTTCCAGGGGGTGTACTTACTTTTTCACATGAGTGTATATGGATAAAGTAGAATCGCAGTCACCTTTAATTAAACTGAGATATGACCTATTCCCACATCATGCTGTTGACAAGTCCATTTTTTTACTGATGCCTTAACTTCTTGAGTGACAGAGCGTCTCCCCAGAATGTAAAATGTTTATATTTTGCCTGTGCTACAGAGTTTTTTACAGTCTGAAAAACATAACTTTAAAATTAAGCTTTCTGTCTTACAGGATGCAGACTCTGCTTACTTCACAAAGCCAAAGCCCAAGTCTTCCTGAAAGGCATTCCAAATGCTTGAGCTCCACCTTAAAATGGGTTAATTGCTTCCAGGTTCAAGCTGTCTCCTTTTTAGCTGAAAGGAAAATGTTTTAGGACAGCCCTCTTCACAAAGCATAAGGATGAGGGTGGAAATAGAAACATTGAAGTTTTTCCTCCTGTCACCTATGAAATTAGGATGTGTCCAGGCTGACTCAGTTAATGGAGAAAAAAGTATTTCAGAATAAGGAGGAACATTAAAATTGATTGTCTGATAGGTGGAGTATAATTAATGCACTCCCCACAGATCTGTGATGAATGTCTATAGCACTGACCAATCTCGAGTAAATAATGGACTCTCAGGTTTCTTTGAAAACTTTAAGTATATACAAATACACACCATACACAAATCAGTATACAGTATGTACAAGAGAACATTAGTTATTAAATTAATCTGTTTGTCTTAAATAAGTGAAAGGTAAACAAAATTATGCAAAATAATTACTAACCACATTACAAAGACACATCCTTGAATTTAACACTTCATAATAAAAAAAATAAGCTAAATATTTGTCCCTTTTTGCCTTTGGGAGCATTACATAACAGCATTTGCTAAATAAGTTTATTATGAAATTGGAAGCACTGTGTTGGCTGTCCTCTTCGGGGGAAGGTGGTTGTAACTGATCAAATGTTTAAGTTTGATAAACTACAAAAATTACATTTCATTTACACAAGTGATTCAACGCTTTGTTCCAGAATGTGAATTAAAAAAATATTCTGAACAATTATGTCCCTTGTAAATATTTTTTCCAGAAAGCTCACATTTCATTGTTTGAACTAGTACCACACATTTGGTAATTCATACAAGAAAACTGACAAATATTTTGGACATAAGTATTGTGCTGTCGCTCTTGCATGAAGGACACCATTTGTTTTAATCTGCCTTCCAGGTGCCCTCCTACGATACAGGACTAGGCAACTAGATTCAGCAGCGGGACGATTTTAGCCGGGGGGACGCAAAATAATTATAACTGCAAATTGACCACAACTAAGCCCAATAAAAGATTGCATTTAGAAAAAATATCATACATTGAGACACGAGCGCATCTTTTTATTTGTGGGAATATTTGAACAGATTTCCTAAATTCAAGTCTTTTTTTGACCAAAAACAAAAATCCCCCAAATACATTGAATCTTGTATTTTACTGAACCTTTGGGGGCCTAAAATAAATTGCGGGACAGTTTTGCCGACCCCTACACTAGTGTCATAGATGGGTTACATATACAGGCCACAACATTGGGCCTACCCAATGATAAAGCTGGGCAAACCAGAGGCAGGGTTGTGTATAGGGGGCCGATAGGGGGGTTGGGTGCAGGGGGTTGGGTGCGCAGGGGGGGTTGGGTATAGGGGGCCGGCAGGGGGGTTGGGTATAGGGGGCCGGCAGGGGGTTGGGTATAGGGGGCCGGCAGGGGGTTGGGTATAGGGGGCCGGCAGGGGGGTTGGGTATAGGGGGCCGATAGGGGGGTTGGGTATAGGGGGCCGATAGGGGGGTTGGGTATAGGGGGCCGATAGGGGGGTTGGGTATAGGGGGCCGGCATGTGAGTCAGTGAAAATGGCGTATCCCAACAAGGGGTTGGGGTCAGAAGCAGGGGTGATGCAGGGGGACAGAGGAGTAGATGGGGTATCCCATGAGGGATTAGAAGCAGGGGAGGTGCAGGGGGACAGAGGAATAGATGGGGTACCCCAGAGGGGGGTCGGCTGCCTGGACAGTGAGGTTCCTCAGCATGATGGGGTGGGCCTGGATGCTGTAGCGCTCCTCGTCATCGTTGGTGGCGTAGAGCAGCTCCCAGGACAGGTTTGCCCACTGGCCACGCACCCCCTCCCCGTTCAGACGGCCTACCTGAACCAGCTGCTCCTGCAGGGACAGAACCCGCCCTGTGTAAGTGCCCTGTGGCAACAGAGACAGGCAGGTAGAGGTCACTTACTGTACTGACCACTAGCTCAGTTTAAAATACACACACCCCAAAGACCACACAATACACTCTAGACAAACAGAAACCATAATTTTTAAGCAATCTTCATAGTTCATCTAGATTTCAAGTGTATGTTGGGTTACTATAGTGAGAGCACTGAGTTAGTAAAGTAACAGAAACACAGGTGTAGTGTGGTGAGTTTGGTTACCATGGTGAGGTCATGGCCCAGTGAGAAGAGGAAGGGTTTCTCCTGTAGGACGCTGTCCTGCCAGCCTCTCTCAGCCACCAGACCGATGTACCAGTCCCTCTCATACTCCTCCAGGGTGCTGAACAGCTCCTCAAGACTCTCCATAGGCCCCAGACTTGCCTGATCAAACAGCAGCTTGAAACTGTACCTGCAGGTAAATAGATCAGAGTTACAGGGACAAACTTTGGATAGCAACATTGAATATTTATAACACACATCCAGTATACACGTTTTAGATCCCCTATGTTGGGTACAAACTACACCCATGTTTCACCCCTGCCCTCTTTACCTGAAAGCCTTAAGTGCAAGCTGGTAAAGTTCTTTGTTTTCAGAGAGCCACTCCAGCCCCTCTGTCCAAGGCATGTCCCCACAGTAGACCCTATAGACATAGCTGGGGCTGGTGAAGGCAGACTCTGCCCCCAGGGAGATGAGGCATGACAGGGCCACCTGGGCATGGAGGTCCTTCAGCCCCCCATCCTCCTTCAGAGCTCTGGTCACATCTTCTGAAGCCTCGTCCTGAATGGACAGCGCCAACTGCCCCAGAGTGAACCGAAACCACTCCTCAGGGAACAAAGGCTTGAGCTGCTGCAACCGGGATGGTAACAAGGGGGCTGTCCTCCACCCAGGGGGCAGGCTGAACAGCTCAGTGTGGGGGCAGCTGAAGTTTGCATGGGCCAAGGTGCCGGAGGACTCTGTGGGGGGTACTTCAGGGTTCCTGCCCTTATCCACAGCTGGGAGCCCCAGACCCAAACCCAGGGGCTGGAGGGACGAGAGGGCCATGTTCTCAAACAGACTGTCCATCTCCACAGAGCCTGGCAGTGAAGGGCCAGTGTGGAGCACTGTTTGTCCCAGCTGGGCCTCCGTACTTACCAGCACCACCGTCCTCCTGGCTGGCTGAGGCCCAAACAGGTCATCCTCATCTGACCAGACACCGAAGGAGGTCAAACTGGAGCTGTCCCGTCTAAACTTGAGAGAGGAGACAGACTCCACCATGACAGCCTCTGCAGGCTGGGTGACAGTTGACTGGCCAAAATGGGAGGACTGGGACTTCCTTCCCTTGCCCCCTGTCCCCTCCTCAGTGCCCCAGGTAAAGGTCTTATGTCTCTGGACACAGTTCCTCAGCAGCAGCCACACCAGGGCCTTCAGGAAGTCATCCTGGAGCTTCCTCAGGTTGTCATGCGAGTCAATGATGCCCGAAAGCACATTGCGGGCGTCGGAGTAGACACGCACAGGCAGGGCAGCACATGGGGTGAGGGCGTTACCCCAGTGCAGGTTTAACCCCTGGTTGAGACCAAGCCACTCAGGGCGCTCAAAGGCCCCCTCAAACACCTCATCCACCCTCCGAGCCTCCACCGTGTGGCACGATGTCTCCTGCAGCTCCAGACCCTGAAACAAAACGGTCAAATGAGTTCACCACAAATGAGTGATTCAAACACATAACAACCATTAATGAACCAGTACCTTGATGTTGACAGTGCAGTAGCCATATCCTCTCTCCAAGATCATGATCCAAACCATTCGGTCCTGGAAGCGACCCAGGAAGTGGGAGCCAGGAGCCAGAGAACCTTCAGAGGGGAGGAAAGAAAACAAATGTAGGCCTATCAGCTTCTTCATTCACTTATCCGCAGCTAAGATTTCTGATAAGGCCGATTCCATTACACCTCGTCTCGATTCATAGCATATTCTCATCGCAGCCTTTGAGTGGTGTTATATTTGGTCACAGTCATCCCAGTGGTAAATTATTATTATAGGACATGCAGTCAAGAGAGATGCTGTCCTCTGTGGTCTGGAGATGAGAAAGCTTGGAGTACATACATCATATACATAGATAAGTTCCCCCTGGTCACACAACCCTTTCATTTTGCATCAGTAGTGAGTCTTTCGGCTGTGGATAACTTTGCTGTCGGATGAACTTACCATTTCAGTTGTAGAGGAAGGTCATGATACAGTTTAAACTGGCTGACTGCACAGAGATCTAAATATTGAATTCCTTCTCTTCCTCGGCTTTCCATTAGTCTCTAAACATGAATTCCTCTCATGGGAGTAGACTTGGGGAATTTGTACAAGGGGGGCCTTTCATTTTTGTTCGACAGAGGGGAGAGCGGACAGACGTTTTTAGTGAAATGGTAGTGGCAGAGCGATGGTTGCTTTCGTTTCAAGTTTGACTAGTGTTCTCATGGCTCAAGGATAATGTCATATCCTAAAGCGGCGTCTCGGAATAGTCACAGACGCCGCCTCGTGATGGGAAATGACACGCTGTGCGTTCTCCGCTCCCGCTCAATGCTCACTGATGCACAGCCCCCAATGTCACAGAGGGGGCAAAGGAAAAAAACAGAACACTACATTACAAACTCTCCTCTCTTTCTGCTGGGTATATCATGCCCAACAAGCACTTAGCCTAAATGATAGATCACAGCTCAGGCACCCCCAGCTAGCCAAGAAAACAATAAGTTGGAGTGATGACATCACTATAGCAGTTTTTTCTGTCTGTTTTGAGTTGTCAATCCATAAATAATTAAGCTTGTACTTGCTCAGTCTTTTCCTTGCCCCCTCCTGACAGCAAATAGAGCACTGAACCAATTTTTTGAAGCGGCTCCAGCTGGCTTAAGAGTATTATGAGGTTAATGGTGTGGAAACATTTGGATGTAATGAATACAGATCAGAGCGATTTTGTTCAGGTCACTTCTCGGGAAGCACAACTGGATCCTGCAAGCTTACATTACTGCCAGTGGCTCTACTGAGCGACAACAACAACAACATTCCTCTTAATATGAAACCATAAGAGGCTCCCCCCACCCGGCTCTTTCATCTGCATATAGTCCCTGTTCGACCAATCTAAAAGTTCACAGCGGACTGCGATTATGAATCAACATACAAAGTAAGTTAAAAAAAACATGAGCACACGGAGCTGGCGCTCTATTAACACCCTGAGTGCACTACGGTGTTCTGTTCTTACTGCTAGTGGTTGGAAAATGAATGGCTTCTTCTCCCAACAATAGGGGAAAGAGTTAACTGAAAACATATGCCCAACACCTAATGCAGTATGTAATGTATACTGTAAAGTGTGGGTGAATAAGGAAGTATAAAAATAAATAAATTGATTGCACACTATGTATAAACTCCCAGTAATTTATTGGGTAAAAAAACAATAAGGGAGTCTGACAACGTTACTGCCGGTGCAAATGTAATGTTTACCTCACCATTATCATTTCATACATTGTACATCTTTAATGACCCTGAATGCGGTCCCCACACACCCACTTATAGTTCATTAGTTATATTATTACATTATGTTCCATGTTATATTATGTCCCCAAAGAAACTTTAAGGATTGCATACAATTGCATAAGCTACATTACTTTCACACAAAGTAATGTCTATAAATTATTAAACAGTTATATCAAAGTACTTTCACTTCACCCAGTGTTTTCCACAAGTACCTGGAGTCGCCAGCCAAATAGAAAAAGTAACCAGCCAGGCCTCCCCGGTTCGAAGTGTTTGCCGAACTACAGTGCATTCGGAAAGTATTCAGACCACTTCACTTTTTCCACATTTTGTTACGTTACGGCCTTATTCTAAACTGCACTGATTTAAAAAAAAATCATAAATCTACCCACAATACCCCATAATGACAAAGCATAAACAGGTTTTTAGATTTTTGGGCAAATTTATAAAATAAAAAAAACTGAAATATAACATTTACATAAATATTCAGACCCTTTACGCAGTACTTTGTTGATGCACCTTTTGTAGCGATTACAGCATCAAGTCTTCTTGGGTATTACACCACAAGCTTGGCATTCCTATGTGTGCTTAGGGTCGTTGTCTTGTTGGAAGGTGAACCTTCGCCCCAGTCTGAGGTCCGGAGCGCTCTGATGCTGCCACCACCATGCTTCGCCGTAGGGATGTTATTGGCCAGGTGATGAGCGGTGCCTGGTTTCCTCCAGATGTGATGCTTGGCATTCAGGCCAAAGAGTTCGATCTTGGTTTCATCCGACCAGAGAATTTTGTTTCTCATGGTCAGAGTCCTTTAAGTGCTTTTTGGCTAACTCCAAGCGGGCTGTCATGTGCCTTTTACTGAGGAGTGGCTTCCGTCTGGCCACTCCACCATAAAGGCCTGATTGGTGGAGTGCTGCAGAGATGGTTGTCTTTCTGGAAGGTTCTCCCATCTCCACAGACCTTCAATGCTGCAGAAATGTTTGGGAACCCTTCCCCAGATCTGTGCCTCGACAACAACTCGCACGTGCTCATAGTTTAACCTACTTTTTCGGTTCACACACATCTACTTTTAGGAGCATATATGAGTATAATGGTCACATTGTAGAGCCCTGAAATTCACTCAAAGCATAATGCTCTCCCCTTCCTCCGTGTAAATACATTTGACGGCAACCAACCGAACCACAGCGCACACAAATCACACTGCCCACAGCAGACTGTCAAACCAGCATTGTTTCCCTGTTGTCGCTCGCTTTGTGACTGACAGGCGCCTGTCCTATCAATAGAGATTGCTAGAAGATGCATATCGTTCATTGTAGCTCGTCTGACTTTTTTTTCTGACTAGCGAATTGAAAAGTAGCCTAGTTAATTCAAGTGGAAAAAGTAGCCGGCTGAAAATGAGTCTGTAATCGGCTGTTTAGCCGACAGCCAGCGCTAGTGGAAAACACTGTTCACCAATGAATGGAAGAAAAGGAAAAGAAGAAACATATAGAGAGAGAAACTGAGAGGGAGAAAACTAAAGAATGAGACCCACTAACCAAGTGATCCCCTGGCGAAGGCGCTCCTCAGAGCACAGGCCAGGCTCCCACTCATCTGCTGGTAATAGATGGAGTCTGGACAGGGGCAGGCGGTGCCCACTGGCCCAGGCCAACTACGCTGAGGCCTGGGGAAGCCCACCAGGAAGATGGGAAGGGTGAAGAGGGGCAGCAGAGGAGCAGAGAGCATGGCTGACAGGAACACCACAGAGAGCAGCAGAGGACACAGGGAGGCGTTCAGGGCCAGAAGGGTCCCGGCCGACTGGCGCCGCTGTTTCTTCTCTGTCCAGGAGGTCACCAGCACGGCCAGGGCAAACTTCAGCTTGGACAGGAACTGGAGTAGCCTATCACTCAGCAGGCCCACCTGGGTTGGCCAGTGAAAGACAAAAACGTTGTGCTTTTGGGATTTAACCAGGACTTCAATTTCAATGTTTAACTTTAAATATTTTTCCAGAAAAATATCATGCCTATGTCATGAATGCTGAAATGTGTTGTTACCAGAAGGAGCTGGACCCCTATGCCCAGACTGTCCCACCCAGGCAGTCTGGTGTCCCCTGCAGCCAGCCTCACTGACACCACCACCACCATCTGGAACAGGGCCTCCTCAGAGCTCTGCCACACCTGCACAACACAGAGACCCACAACTCAAATCAACATTACCTAAATCATATTGATAACAGTCTGAGGATGAATGGTCATGAGGTCACTGGAGAGAAACTCTGGTTGATTGATATATAGTACATGCTTAGGTTATCCATAAAATAATCCATGTGTACCACTCTGAAGGCCCGGGTGAATCCCACACTGAGAGAGGCTGTGTGGAGCTGCTGAACAGAGCCATCCAGCGTCAGGAAAGCAATCATTGCAAAGGGAGATACTGCAATGTAAAATACAAAGTCACTGTTAAATATAATGTATTAAGATGCATGAATAGTATGTTTCAGTAATGACAAAGCAATACTATATTGCAAGGTGAGCTCACCCAGATTGAGCAGCACCCTCCTGATGGCCCCAGCCACGTGGAGACCCCTGCCCCGCTGCTTGAACACCCGGACATTGGCCATTCCTCTTGGGTACAGTGGGTTGAGGAACACTCCTCCAAAAACATAGGCTCCCTGGATCTCTCCAAGAGCCCAGCAGATGATGAAGAGGATGAGGAGGAGGTAGCTGACAGCAGCTTGAGGTCCTCTGGCCAGGTTCTGGGGCTGGGAGGGACTGAGGAAGTGATGTAAGAGCCCTGCCTCAGCCATGGCCCCCAGCAGCAGCCCCAGGTAGAGCAGCATCTCCCTGCAGCCCAGTTGCCAGCCAAACCAGCGGGGAGGGGCAGGGGATGTCCCCCTACGCCATCCACTGTCACCGTGGGCCCCCCTGGACCCTCCTCTACAATATGCCCCAAATTGGCTGAGATCTAAACTAAGCAGAAACCCCATGGCCATGGAGAAGAAGACCACACCCAAGGTGGACGGGATGAAGAAGGTACAAACAGTGACACATACAGACATGGCGAACATCCCCAGTAACCTTTAGGAAGGACAGAGAGCACAGAGTCAGAGGAGCTCACACAGGCCAAGGAAACAGGCATATGGTAAAGAGCTCAGGGAACTACATCAGTAACTTAAGTATAATCAGACAGCATCTAAACGTTGACAAAAAACAATTGATGTAGTAAGCTAAATATACCTAAGGTTACTGGACATGGGAGAGCCGCCCAAACCGAACACCAGAGCCTGCTCCATGCCCCAAAGGAGGAGGGCATCCAGGGGTGACAGCATGCCCAGCGCCCACAGCAGAGGTAGGACCAGGAACACCACATGAAGAACCTGACTGGTTAGCTGGAGCTCTGGCACTGGATCTGTAAATCTGGACACAAGCATTGAAAAAACAAGAAGCAAAGAGTCACAAAATGTGAACAATCCTATCCTATCAAAATATATCCATAATACGTTTCAAAATAGTCATTGAGACCAATTTAGTTATTTCTTACCTATCAGCAAGGTCCACAGCTATGAAAGTTAATATGTAGAGTGGTCGCATGAGTGGGGTGATCTCATAGGTGTCCTGTGCCTGGAATGTGGCCGTCTCTGTGGCCGTGTTGACGATAAGGGAGTACTCTGCCGTACACAGGGTCACCCAGCTCAGGACAAAGACCACCAAGGCTACACCCACACTGCCGTAGAGTGCAGTCAACCTGCCGAGGAGCACATACCATGTCCCCAGGCCACAGAGGGCCCCCGCCAGCATGGTGTGGAGCACCACGTTCAGCCCAAACCTCTTCCCCGGGGCGATGAACCTCACCGTCTCTGGGCCTACACAGTGGGTGAACTCCACCTCCTCCTCGTTAGCCAGGATGTTGGGCACTCCCAACCTCTCCACCGTGCCATTCCTGCGGGCAGCATACAGCGCCAGGGCCTGGACACCCACTGCTGCTCCCAGCATGAGCATACCAGACAGCACGGCAGCGTGGAGCTCCTCCAGCAGCTGCAGCTGGCACAGCAGCGTGCCAATGCCACCCAACAGCCATGGTGTCAAGAACAAGACCGCCTGGTTGACATAGACATAAGGCGGGGCGCAGTAGCCCAACTTGAAGTGCGGACCCCCAAGCACCGTCTGAGGGAAGCGCTTCCAGAAGAACTCCTGCTTGTATTCATTGAGCAAGGGCACATCTGGCCCCATCCTGACCATGCCCTAGGGCGGTGCAGGTCATCTTTCCGGGGCTGCAGTTAGCTTCCGTGTCATCCTATAGGACAAGATCAAAGAGGCAGCTTGAGTCATATATGTCTGCCACAAAAGAAATGCCGCTTGCAGGAGATCATATTTACCGGTACTCAATATAACTACAGCAGTTGAATAAACACCAGTGCCAGGCCTATTACTACCATATTGATCAACTTCATGTAGAATACCATGTAAAACCTCATGTTATAGAAACCACAATAAAAAATTATACAAACTCCCTCGAAAACCTACCTTACATCAGTAATGTATTGTTGTCAACAGGTTTGCTAGGTATGTTTTCGAATGCTGTCAAAGAGAGCTGGCTGCCTTGGTGTGTCAGTCATCCGTGGGTGACTAAGTTCGTAGTCAGGTCAATAAAATTGCATAGCTACACTACATGTTGTATAAACGAAGTAACCTTGACTAAGAAATGTAAACAATGATGGCTAGCTAACGTTAGTAACCTAGCAAGCAACGTTAGCGCAGCAAGGTTGCCATGAAAACATGAATACAAGCTAGCTGGCATAACATACGCTAGATACATTCATATATGGGATGGCTAGCTAGCTACTGTAGCGAATGTCAGAAATAACGTTAGTGGAAATTTTTTAGCTAGCTACATAAGATTTACCAATCTAGCTAGCTAGCTAACTTACCTACTGTACCTTTGAATAGAGAGAAGGGCTATCATTTGAATCAATCGGCTGTCTTATTAATCTTCGATAGTAAGTATAGCAATTTGTTTATATAAAAACGCTGTCTAAATGTGTCGTTCCCAGTGAGGAACAATGATAGCTAGCTAGCTAACATTTGAGGCTAGCAAAGAATAACCACAACAAGATGTGAGGGCGTGCGCTCCAACTAGGATAGACGGAGTTTGCACTTTACAAAAAGTGGGTGTCTTGAGTGGGCGTGAAAAAACAGTCAAACTCAGCCTACCCATCAACTCCCAATCAAGTCTTCTTCTTCTTCTTCTTCTTCTTCTTCTTCTTCTTCTTCTTCTTCTTCTTCTTCTTCTTCTTTTTCGAGGTTTAACGGCCGTTGGCATCCAATAAATGTTTCATTACCGCCACCAACTAGACTGGGGTATAAATCCCTTATACTTTGAGAGTAAAAAGGGAAAAGGGAAAAAATAAAACAAATACCTTGTCATCTACCCCTATTCCAATATTTAAACCTATCTAGTCCTAGCTCAGGCCAACAGCTTGGAAGGACGGGACACCACCACTCAACATACCCTGTAACTCTTCTGATGTCAAATCTCGTACACCCAATACTTACCTGCATCTGCAACCACAACCTCTATTTTTTTGCGGTACAGTTGATAACCGTTGCTATGAACGCTAAAAAGCCAATCTTAATATCACTCGTTGGCCTATCCCTCTGTACTGGCACAGATCTACTACTCACATGAATCCTCTCAGGATCCCTCCCCATTGACCCATCTTCCTCTACTTTCTTCACTGCCTCAGCATATGGACACCCTGTACACTACTCTAACCCTGGTACCCTCAACCTGCCTCTCCCGCACCTGACACTTCTGATCCCCAGCCCCATGGGTACCCCTACAATTAACCAGTGGTGTAAAGTACTTAGGTAAAAATAAATAAAATTATGTACTTTTTACTCCATACATTTTCCCTGACACCCAAATGTAGTCGTTCCATTTTGAATGCTTAGCAGGACTGGAAAATGGTCTAATTCACACACTTATCAAGAGAACATCCCTGGGCATCCCTACTGCCTCTGATCTGGGGGACCCACTAAACACATGCTTCCTTTGTAAATTATGTCTGAGTGTTGTAGCGTGCCCCTGGCCATCCTTACATTTTTTTTAAACAAGAAAATGGTGCATTCTGATTTGCTTAATATAATGAATTTGAAATTATTATACTTTCTCTTTTACTTTTGATACTTAAGCATATTTAAAACCAAATACTTTTAGACTTTTACTCAAGTAGGATTTTTATGGGTGACTTTCACTTTTACTTGAGTCATTTTCTATTAAGGTCTCTTTACTTTTACTCAAGTATGACTAGGAAACACTATCACCACCGATAAATCTACAATAATCGAGAATTTCAACAAGCATTTTGCTACGGCTGGCCATGCTTTCCACCTGGCTACCACTACCCCGGCCACCAACTCTGCACCCTCCGCTGCAACTTGCCCATGCCCCCCCCCGCTTCTCCTTCACACAAATTCAGACAATTGATGTTCTGAAAGAGCTGCAAAATCTGGACCCCTACAAATCAGCTGGGCTAGACAATCTGGACCCTTTCTTTCTAAAACTAGCCGCCGAAATTGTCGCAGCCCCTATTACTAGCCTGTTCAACCTCTCTTTCGTAACGTCTGAGATCCCCAGAGATTGGAAATCTGCCGCGGTCATCCCCCTCTTCAAAGGGGGTGATACTCTAGATCCAAACTGTTACAGACCTATATCCATCCTGCCCTGCCTTTCGAAAGTTTTTGAAAGCCAAGTTAACAAACAGATCACCGACCATTTCGAATCCCACCGTACCTTCTCCACTATGCAATCCGGTTTCCGAGCTGGTCATGGGTGCACTTCAGCCACGCTCAAGGTCCTAAACGATATTATAACCGCGATCGATAATAGACAGTACTGTGCAGCCGTCTTCATCGACCTGGCCAAGGCTTTTGACTCTGTCAACCACCGCATTCTTATTGGCAGACTAAGTTTCTCAAATGACTGCCTCGCCTGGTTCACCAACTACTTCTCAGATAGAGTTCAATGTGTCAAATCGGAGGGCCTGTTGTCTGGACCTATGGCAGTCTCTATGGGGGTGCCACAGGGTTCAATTCTTGGGCCGACTCTTTTCTCCGTGTATATCAATGATGTCGCTCTTGCTGCTGGTGACTCTCAGATCCACCTCTACGCAGACGACACCATTTTGTATACATCTGGCCCTTCATTGGACACTGTGTTAACAAACCTCCAAACGAGCTTCAATGCCATACAACACTCCTTCAGTAGCCTCCAACTGCTCTTAAACACTAGTAAAACTAAATGCATGCTCTTCAATCAAACCCTTCTGGCACCCGCCCACCCGACTAGAATCACCACTCTCGACGGGTCTGACCTAGAGTATGTGGACAACTACAAATACCTAGGTGTCTGGTTAGACTGTAAACTCTCCTTCCAGACTCACATTAAGAATCTCCAATCAAAGTTAAATCTAGAATCGGCTTCCTATTTCGCAACAAAGCCTCCTTCACTCATGCTGCCAAACATGCCCTCGTAAAACGGACTATCCTACCGATCCTTGACTTCGGCGATGTCATTTACAAAATAGCCTCCAACACTCTACTCAGCAAATTGGATGTAGTCTATCACAGTGCCATCCGTTTTGTCTCCAAAGCCCCATACACTACCCACCACTGTGACCTGTACGCTCTTGTTGGCTGGTCCTCACTACATGTTCGTCGTCAAACCCACTGGCTCCAGGCCATCTATAAATCACTGCTAGGCAAATCCCCGCCTTATCTTAGCTCATTGGTCACCATAGCAGCACCCACCCGTAGTCTGCGCTCCAGCAGGTATATCTCACTGGTCATTCCCAAAGCCAACACCTCCTTTGGCCGCCATTCCTTCCAGTTCTCTGCTGCCAATGACTGGAACAAATTGCAAACATCTCTGAAGCTGGAGACTCTTATCTCCCTCACTAACTTTAAGCATCAGTTGTCAGAGCACCTTACCGATCACTGCACCTGTACACAGCCCATCTGAAATTAGCCCACCCAACTACCTCATCCCTATATTGTTATTTATTTTGCTCTTTTGCACCCCAGTATCTCTATTTGCACATAATCTCTTGCACATCTAGCATTCCAGTGTTAACACTAATTGTAATTATTTTGCACTATAGCCTATTTATTGCCTTACCTCCATAACTTGCTACATTTGCACACACTGTATATATATTTTCTGTTGTATTTTTTGACTTTATGTTTTTTTACCCCATATGTAACTCTGTGTTGTTGTTTTTATCGCACTGCTTTGCTTTATCTTGGCCAGGTCGCAGTTGTAAATGAGAATTTGTTCTCAACTGGCTTACCTGGTTAAATAAAGGTTAAATAAAAATAAAAAATAAAAATATGACAATGGGTACTTTTTCCACCACTGCAATTAACACATAATGCTTCTTTCCCCAATACTACACATTCCGTTCTCTTGTGACCTTCTTCACACTTCTGCCCACCCCACTCACCAGATGGGACTATCTAAAAACACGCAATTTCTATACAGCTATTACCGAAAGTGACTTTTTCGTAGCAAGTTAGGAGAACTTATGCAGCAGGTTAGGATAATTAAATTAGCAAGTTGGGAGAATTAGGTTAAGATTAGGAAAAGGGTTAGGGTTTTTGAAAATGCTTTCCTAACCTGCTACGAAAATCACTTCGGGCAAAGTGGCATGTTTTTGGGGAGTCCCCTCACCAGACAGACCGAAAGACAGACAGACAGAGAGAGAGCGAGAGAGACACACACACCCCAAAACACACACACACCCAAACACACACACAGGACGAAATTCAACCCAAACAACAGCCCTAACATCTGGCTGCATCAATGATATAAGCAGTATGCTCTAGCCAACTGTTCAGCTGTTTATTTGACACAACAATAGAAATGTTATCTGCTTCTTGGTCAGGAATACATGTACATAATTATTCAGACATATGATGAATAATAGGATGACATATAGCATGACAATGACATAGTACAGTTTAATCCTGATGTTTGCATTGAACTGCTCTTTTCCTATCATAGCCTTATGGATAACTAAGTATTATGATGGGCGACAATTGTGAAAGGATTTCCATTCCCAGTACTGTATACAAAAAGGGACCTTAGTTAGTTCACTGTTGTCAAGATCGACTTTCAGTTCAGGGCTGTTTGGGAGTCACCTCTGAGACTGGGGGGGATTTTGACTGTGATAAGCCCAAAAAAGGATCAGGATGTTGGAAGGTGCAGAAGAAGGTGATTCCATACAGTGTGAGCAAAGCACATCAGATTTTGTTGTTATTACATTTACGTCATTTAGCAGACGCTCTTATCCAGAGCGACTTACAGGAGCAATTAGGGTTAAGTGCCTTGCTCAAGGGCACATCGACAGATTTTTCACCTAGTCGGCTCGGGGATCAGAACCAGCGACCTTTCGGTTACTGGCACAACGCGCTTACCCACTAAGCTACCTGACGCCCTATTATTGTCCTCAACAATTATTTCAAAGAGATAATTTGAGGTTACGCACGATGGCAATGGCTTCATCTCTTTTATAGGTTACAGTACAGTAAGTTATTGTTTGAGAGTTTTATATAATGAGAATCTGCACTGATTAAATCAGCTTTCCTTCAAATGTCTAAAACAATGCTTCATCAGTAAACAACAAGTCCTTAGGTATATTGAGATGAAGGGGATGGCCCATTGTTTTTAGAGAGAAAATAGGACAAGATGAATACTATATAAAAGTCTAATAAAAAGCACAGATAGGCTACTGTTGTTCAGGCAAAGTAAAATAACAAAGGGATTTACCACCTCAGATTGTTTTCCCTCAGGAGCAATGAAAAGCACATCCATTGCTGTAATTAGAATGACACCAAATACATGGCTTCAGTCTATGCTTCTTATCCCAAGTAATGTTCTACCTTAGCACTTGCCAGTGTCTTTAATTCCTAGAGTTTATGTGCTCACCACAAAATACTCAAAGGATTACTAATATGAATATAACATTTTAACTTCTTGTTATCATCGTTTAATGAAAAATAGCAAATCCTCAGCTCCTTTTTTTATTTTAAAATAATGAAAGTGATTGCGGTTCATAGCTTGTCTGGTCCCTCCAGATGTTATATTTTCTGTCAGGGTGAGAGAGGAAGGAGGCCAAACAGGAGGATCATGGAGAGTGATCAAGAGAAAAGGCTAAAATATAAACACAAAGAAAGATCATCTGGAGCAAAGGACATTACAGTTGTTGTTGGCTGGGACTGAGGGGATGGGGTTGGACAGGAGGTTATGCTCTCTTGTCATCTTGAAAAAAGCTATCTCTGCCCCATGTAAAATAAACACAAACTAAAAACCCCTCAGCAGTCACGACAACCCATATTATACCCTGTAATCCTGCCAAAGTGACTCAAATATAGCTCTTGACCCCTTTTTGTCTTTTACATATGATGGAATATCCATTTATTAATTTAGACTTGCAGGGTCAGGAAAGGAGCAGGAAATGTTAGAGACTGGGTATGGTCAGGGAGTGGTTAGAGGGGTATTTGCAAATGGATCACTGAATATTTGTGGCAATAAATATAGTGGTTATATGGATACATCTCCTTGCCCTTAAGAAACCAGTTGATGGAGTTGTAGTCAATACAAGCACATTCATATATGAGGTTATAATCCAAGGAATATGTATATATAACTGAAGAAAATAATTAACTGCATTTTGTTGCTTTTTTAAGGGCTTGCTTTCGGAGTCATATACACAGAGTAAGCATATTTTCCCTTTCTCTCTCATTATCCCTCTTGCTCGCTCCTCTCCTATTTTGCTCCAGGGAGATAGACAGGAAATGAATTACAGGGAGACTGACAGACCACAACAATAACACAATGACAGGTTTTTACAGATTGTCTCTGAATGGGGTATTTGCTTGTGGGTCTGTAAAACTAACTTGCAACATAATACGTACCTTGTGAAAGATAAATACATTCACACTTTGATAATGCTGCATTGTGGAAACACACTTGGTTGCCATTGTAAAATACAATTTCGTGTTCATAATAAGCAAGGAAACTGATTTGTGTTGTGATAATTGTAACCTGTACCGCACACATTACACACAGCTTCAAAATGTGTTATGAATAAGTAATATATTTTTCCTCATGACTTGGTCCCAGAATATTTTCCATTATAATGAATATATCTTTCCAAAATTGTGGTATTTCTACATCCCCTTGACAAACTTTTACTTTTTAAGGTGCTGTAGTCTGTATTATTTGATGATTGGGCTTAAACATCCATTAATGTGCTCAACCCTCTCACTTCACCTACAACCCCAACCCCCCCAACTCCCTGCCTTGGAACCTGAGTAGATAGCACAGAAAACATGGTCCATTCAGCAATTATTCAGAGTCTTGGGCTAATGGTACTCTGAATGCACAGACACAGCAGAATGTAGAGAGTCAGTGGACCAGCAGTAATGGCCCCATGTAGTGTGTGTGTGTGTGTGTGTGTGTGTGTGAGGTGTGCAGGGGTGCAACTTTCAATGGGGACAGGGGGGACATGACCCCCCCTCTTCCCCACACACACACATTCTAAAATTGCATTTTTGTCCCCAGTTTTATCATTGCAGTGTCATACAAAAAGTGGCACCGGTATGCTTTAGGACCATGCGGACGCCTCAGAGCGGTTGGGTAGGCTGTAGAAGGATTACATTATACTATTCCAGGTATTCCTTAAAGAGGCAGGGTTTCAAGTGTCTCTGGAAGGTGGTCAGTGACTCCGCTGTCCTGGGGTTGTGGGGGAGCTTGTTCCACCATTGGGGTGCCAGAGCAGCAAATATCTTTGACTGGGCTGAGCGGGAAATGTGCTTCCGTAGAGGTAGGGGAGCTAGCAGGCCAGAGGTGGATGAACGTAGTGCCCTCGTTTGGGTGTAGGGTCTGATCAGAGCCTGAAGGTAAGAAGGTGCAGTTCCCCTCACAGCTCCGTAGGCAAGCACCATGGTCTTGTAGTAGATGCAAGCCTCAACTGGAAGCCAGTGGAGTGTGCGGAGGAGCGGGGTGACATGAGAGAACTTGGGAAGGTCGAACACCAGACGGGCTGCAGCATTCTGGTTAAGTTGTAGGGGTTTAATGGCACAGGCAGGGAACCCAGCCAACAGCGAGTTGCAGTAATCCAGACAGGAGATGACAAGTGCCTGGATTAGGACCTGTGCCGCTTTCTGTGTAAGGTAAGGTCGTACTCTGCGAATGTTGTAGAGCATGAACCTGCAGGATTGGGTCACCGCTTTGATGTTAGCGGAGAACGACAGGGTGTTGTCCAGGGTCACGCCAAGGTTCTTTGCACTCTGGGAGGAGGATACAATGGAGTTGTCAACCGTGATGGCGAGATCATGGAGCGGGCAGTCCTTCCCCGGGAGGAAGAGCAGCTCCGTCTTGCCGAGGTTCAGCTTGAGGTGGTGATCCGACATCCACACTGATATGTCTGCCAGACATGCAGAGATGCGATTCGCCACCTGGTTATCAGAAGGGGGAAAGGAGAAAATGAATTGTGTGTCGTCTGCGTAGCAATGATAGGAGAGACCATGTGAGGATATGACAGAGCCAAGTGACTTGGTGTATAGAGAGAATAGGAGAGGGCCTAGAACTGAGCCCTGGGGGACACCAGTGGTGAGAGCACGTGGTGCGGAGACAGATTCTCACCACGCCACCTGGTAGGAGCGACCTGTCAGGTAGGACGCAATCCAAGAGTGAGCAGCGCCGGAGATGCCCAACTCGGAGAGGGTGGAGAGGAGGATCTGATGGTTCACAGTATCAAAGGCAGCGGATAGGTCTAGAAGGATAAGAGCAGAGGAGAGAGAGTTAGCTTTAGCAGTGCGGAGAGCCTCCGTGACACAGAGAAGAGCAGTCTCAGTTGAATGACCAGTCTTGAAACCTGACTGGTTTGGATCAAGAAGGTCATTCTGAGAGAGATAGCAGGAGAGTTGGCTAGAGACGGCACGCTCAAGAGTTTTGGAGAGAAAAGAAAGAAGGGATACTGGTCTGTAGTTGTTGACATCGGAGGGATCGAGTGTAGGTTTTTTGAAGAGGGGTGCAACTCTCGCTCTCTTGAAGACGGAAGGGACATGGCCAGCGGTCAAGGATGAGTTGATGAGCGAGGTGAGGTAAGGGAGAAGGTCTCCGGAAATGGTCTGGAGAAGAGAGGAGGGGATAGGGTCAAGTGGGCAGGTTGTTGGGCGGCCGGCTGTCACAAGTCGCAAGATTTCATCTGGAGAGAGAGGGGAGAAAGAAGTATAGCAATGTAACGTTATTGGTCTGTCCGTTTCCCTTGCTAATTCCCAACTTTTTACACTGAAATGGTATAAACAGCTCTACAGGCTAAACTGTCATGGTGCACAGTCAGTACACAACACTATGCTCATCATGTCTTAGCAGGACCAGATGGTGACAGGTGTCCCAGCAGGGTCAGACAGCCAGGGAAGACCAGTCTACGGAGCTTAGGTGAATTTTGCAGTATATTATAACAATCAGTGAATGGATACAAAGTTCCATCTTGAGTTGATGGGTAGGCTACAGTCTGGGATCTGGGAATAATTGCCATCTCAATTACTGAACCATTGATTCTATTCTTGGATAATATAATGTATAAATGTACACCAAGGTAATTATTTTTCATGGCTCATCTGAGCAGGATCAGATGGTGACAGGGGTCTCAGCAAGGTCAGGCATCCAGGGAGGATCAGTCTGTGACGGCGCTGTGGTGAACTCTTGCAGATACAACACATTATTCTCTCTGTGCAGCAAACACTGGACAAGCCAGAAGCTTCAAATATTGAATCTATTTTAAGGCAGTCTGACAAACCTCTAAAGTTGATTTCCATACCGTAGCTCAGTTGGTAGAGCATGGCGCTTGCAACGCCAGGGTTGTGGGTTCGTTTCCCACGGGGGGCCAGTATGAAAATGTATGCACTCACTAACTGTAAGTTGCTCTGGATAAGAGCGTCTGCTAAATGACTAAAATGTAAAAATGTTGATAGAGGCTTTTCCCGACGACACAAAACATCTCAAACAAAAATGTGAGGAAGACCTGGGAGACACTATTGATGATGTTGCATGGATAGAGATGTTTGAATGCCCAGTCATGTTCATATAATCTCAGACATACATTACTGCAGTTTAAGACCATCCATAGAACATACTATATGCCAGTGAAACGGAATATCATGCACTCAGAAATGTAACTCCTCTGCTGGAGGTGTAAAACACAAAAGGGGACATATTTGCATATGTTATGATCTTGTGAAGGCTGGCTGAATTCTGGCAAAAGGTATGTTATTTTATCAGCATGTATACAGATTCTCCCTTCTCCTTGTTTTTGTTTGCTTGGAAATATTGATACTGGAGACTGTTATCAGAAGAAACTGTGTAACCTAGAATTTATAGCTGCTAAGAAATGCATTGCCATTAATTAGAAGGTTGGTTATCCTCCAACAATGTCACAATGGATGGCAGAAATATGAAGTTATGCATCACTAGATTTTATTCATTACATGATTAAAGGTATACTGTCCAACTTTCATGAAGTCTGGGTGCCTTATATGGAATACTGTATGACAATAGGGGTCTGTATTGAAAACATGAGGTTTTTTTGTAGAGCAGTCGCAAATAGATATTTTTTTTATGGCACATCAGACACCTGTCTGATTTGCCCCGTCTCATTGGACTAATCAATTGGAGGCTGCAGGGATGCCACGGTCCAAGAATATGGGGATTGTGGCTCAGATGCACAAGGCACATCTCTCTCCAGAATGCGCTCTCTCCCGCCATTTCGTGGCTATTCATTGTTTCATAACTTAATTGTGTGCATTGTTTGCTGTGTCTATCAACTCCCCATCACATATATCACGAGTAGTAGCCTACATTTACCATTAATTCCCTTAATTTCTAATCTGCAATGTTTGTTTGGTTACGGTAATTTCTGTTATTGCATTCAATGTATTATTATTACTACAGTCATTTACCGTTCTCATTGTCAGAGTGGACATGTGTTTTGCAGAACTCACAACCTATGCTACACTTGTGAGAAACACGTTTTTGTTTATTTCATTCCATTTATGAGTTTTGTCAATTTTTCAGACTACTCTTGGTCGACCAAGATTTTTTTAGTCGGGGACAGCCCTAGTAGAAATACAGGAAATTAGTTTAAGATGCCTAAAAAAAATCTGAGGGAATACCCCCATCCAGGTTATGTCCCCCCCACTTCTAAAATCAAAGTTGCGCCCCTGTGTGTGTGTGTGTGTGTGTGTGTGTGTGTGTGTGTATGTGTGTGTGTGTATGTGTGCAGCAAGTGTGTCGGGTGGGGGTATAAAGCATCATCTCCAACTGATTCAAGACAAGCATCTAATGATGAACCTAGACTATGGTTGCCCAGACCCACCCTCACTCTCCATCCCTCCCTCTCTCTACCCATTCCTCCCAGGCTAGGCTCCATATCAGGCAGATGAAAACATAACCTGTCACATTCCATCCCATTAAACCAGCTATGAACCATGTGTTCTACTCACAGGGAGACGCACAGAGGGAGAGAGAAGGGGGGAGAGAGAGAGGGGGGGGGGGGCACAGAGTGTGAGAGAGGAGAAACAGAGGGGCTAGGAGGGGAGTGGGGGGGTGACAGCCAAGCGCATCTGGGCTCACTCAAGACTAATGAATTATTCACAATCTTTATGCTAATGTAATTTTAATGAAAAAAATTGACAGATATATTCAAGGGACAAACATACGGTAGGAAGGTTTTTACTTAACACATATCTAGAACTATGTACATCCTGTACACATACAAACATTTACACATATCACATATCCACACATACTGTACTAAAATTCAGGGGCGCAACTTTCCCTGGGGACGGGTAGGACATGTCCCCCCCACATTCTGAAATTACATTTTTATCCCCCCCAGTTTTATCATTGGAATGTGATACAAAACAAGCAACGGTGTGCTTTAGGACCATGCGGATGCCTCCGAGCTGTTGGGTAGGCTGTTTGGAGTAAGAATAAGCTCTAGCCTCTAGTTATCTATCAGATAGCCATATGAGGTGGCTATTATTACTATCTAACAGCAGTTGTTTGTATGGAAATGTTTTGTAGCCTTTGTTTTGTCACGTTTCAGAAGTAAATGAACTTGGCAAGCTTTCACCAATCACCAGTTGATGTACTGTTAGAGAGAGCTGGCCAAAAGTTGGCTTACATTAGCTATTATTTTTGCCTCAATCAAACTAGACCCGAACCAAATGATGAAACCATCGGACAAACGATTGACGATTGATATTCTGAAGTTTTTTTCAGTGCAATGTGAGTTGTATTAGTCAGTATGTCAATGTAACGTTATTGATCTGTCAGTTTCCCTAGCTAATTCCCTACTTTTACATAATAAACAGCTCTAACGTTACAGGCTTCACTGTCATGGTGAAGCAATGATCTCTGTTGGGACCCGCAAGTCCCGCGGAGCCATCTAGTTCAGTCAGTACACAACACTATGCTCATCATGTTTTAGCAGGATCAGATGGTGACAGGGGTCCCAGCAGGGTCAGACAGCCAGGGAAGACCAGTGTACGGAGCTCAGGTGAATTTTGCAATATATTCAGTGAATGGTACAAAGTTCCATCTTGAATTGATGGGTAGACCTACAGTAGCTACAGGAAAGCAGCTTAAGCTTAAAGCTACACTCTGGGATCTGGGAATAATGGTCATTTCAATTATTGAACCATTGATTCTATTCTTGGATAATATAATGTATAAATGTACACCAAGGTAATTCTTTGTCATGCCTCATTTTAGGAGGATCAGATGGTGACAGGGGTCTCAGCAGAGTCAGGCAGCCAGGGAAGACCAATCTGTGACAGAGGTGAGGTGAATTTTTGCAGACACTTTGCAGATACAACACTTTATTCTCTCTGTCCAGCAAACACTGGACAAGCCAGATGCTATTTTAAGGCACTCTGACAAACCTCCAAAGTTGATTTCCAAACTGTATCTAGGGTTAATAGAGGCTTTTCCTGATTACACAAAACATGTAAAACAAAAATGTGAGGAAGACCTGGGAGACGCTATTGATGAGGATGAATGGATACAGATATGTTAGAATGTCCAATCATGTTCATATAATCTCAGACATCAATTACTGCAGTTTAAGACCATCCATAGAACGTACTGTATGCCAGTGAAACTGAATATCATGCACTCAGAAATTGTATTTTTCTGCTGGAGGTGTAAAGCAAAAAAGGGGACATATTTGCATATGTTGTGGTCTTGTGAAGGCTGTCTGAATTCTGGCAAAGAGTATGTTCTTTTATCTCAGCATGTCTACAGATTCTCCCTTCTCCCTGTTTTTGTTTGCTTGGAAATGTTGATACCGGAGACTGTTATCAGAAGAAACTGTGTAACCTAGCATTTATAGTGGCTAATAAATGCATTGCCATTAATTGGAAGGTTGGTTATCCTCCCACAATGTATGAAAGAAATGTCAAGTTATGTACAGTATCACTAGATTTGTTTTAAGATTAAGGGTATACTGTGCAACTTTCATAAGGTCTGGATGCCTTATATGAAATACTGTACAAAAAAAAGGAGTCTGTATTGAAAACATGCCCACCTCAGGGGAGATTTAGGCAATCCCTAGGTGCTTGGCTGCTCAGTCCTGGCCCTGGGGGTCTGCTGTACTGTTGTCACTCTGACCTTGGCCTAACATACTTGAAACCAATAATCAATGTTTCACTAAGATCCTAAAGCTGAGTGGGGTGTGTTGGGTTGGGGCACTACAGGGCCGTGGACCCCTAGGGGCAGGATGGGGTGACCCAGCTATATTGTGCAAGTAAAAAGAGCTCTACAAAACTATTAGGCCTATGATATGAATTATATGGAGGGTGTACTGTTTCTGTGTGTTAATGTGTAGGTGTATGTGTGTTTTCATTCAACTTTTGTTTTCCAAACCTTTCCCTTGAGACATAAAAAATAAGATGGGAAGGAAGTTGTGTTGGGGCGAGAGTTGAGTTATTGACTAGACTGGTGGGGTTCGGGCGTGTTGGCGGCTCGGGTTGGCTGGGCGGTCTGGCTGAAATGTGATATAGAGGATGTCTTAAAGACAATTAAAAGTGGTCTTTGTACTTTATTTGTAAGAGTTGTTAATTTGTTAGGCTATTGGTTAAAGGTGCAACACAATATTGACTATTGAATTATCACGGATCTAGTTCAGTCTTATCAATCACTTAAACATATTTAATAATCTCTTACCTAGCTTGATGACTGTGGGCATTTTTGCTTACTTTTTGATGTTCTAAATAGAGACGGCTAGAAGGGCCATGGGAAAGGGGGATACCTACTCAGTTGTACAACTGAATGCATTCAACTGAAATGTTTCTTCAGCATTTAACCCAACCCCTCTGAATCGGTCATATTAGATTGTGTAGAAATGCAAGAAATGTGTTTTAGATGCCCAAAAAAATGGGAGGACCCCCAGACCCCCTGCCAAGTTATGTCCCCCTCTGCAAATAGCACTGTTGGGTGATTTAAAAAGTCATAGTCAATCGATCAATAATATAATACTCTTAGCAAAAAAAAAATGTTTTAATTTACAATATGTAGATTCTATGAGAATAGAAAGGTTCAGAACTTTTGTGCAACATCACAGCACAGTTGAAAAAATATATTTAAAATATAAATCAAAACTGGATGGTGTTCAGAGATAGATGGGAGGGGTTGAGTGGAGCTGAAGGATGGGATTAAAAACAAACAAAAGATAACTATTGTAAAATATACTGTGTCCTTAAAATGTATATAGTATGTAAGCTGGAAGTAGAAGCCTAAGTGTTGTTTTCCATTAGTTTACTCCAATTTGGGCTGCAATCTGAGGTGCAGTTAACTCTAATGAACTTTGGGTCTTCCTTCCCTGTGGCGGTCCTCATGAGAGCCAGTTTCATCATAGCGCTTGATGGTTTTTCGACCGCACTTGAAGAAACCTTCAAAGTTCTTGACATTTTCCGGATTGACTGACCTTCATGTCTTAAAGTAATGATGGACCGTCGTTTCTCTTTGCTTATTTGAGCTGTTCTTGCCATAATATGGACTTGGTCTTTTACCAAATAGGGCTATCTTCTGCATACCCCCCCTACCTTGTCACAACACAACTGATTGGCTCAAACGCATTAAGAAGGAAAGAAAATCTACAAATTAACTTTTAAAAAGGCACACCAGTTAATTGAAATGCATTCCAGGTGACTACCTCATGAAGCTGGTTGAGAGAATACCAAGAGTGTGCAAAGCTGTCATCAAGGCAAAGGGTGGCTACTTTGAAGAATCTAAAAAATAAAATATATTTTGATTTGTTTAACACTTTTTTGGTTACTAAATGATTCCATATGTGTTATTTCATAGTTTTGATGTCTTCGCTATTATTCTACAATGTAGAAAATAGTAAAAATAAAGAAAAACCCTTGAATGAGTAGGTGTGTCCAAACTTTTGACTGGTACTGTATATATTTACAAAAAAAAATATGGGGGATTGGAAATGATGCAGACAATTACATTGATGGAAGCCACAATCTATCTGCAATATTAAAGCTGATCTACCCCCCTTTTTTTAATGTCCCCCCCACTTCTAAAACCAAAGTTGCGCCCCTGCTGAAATGAGTCCTGAAATTATCCATTGCAATATCTAATGCATTAGAGCACTCTCATCAAGCCCCAAATCTGTGCATTACTGTGCTTTTCAGTGAGAGTCATCAGCTGCCATTTGATGTCAAGCAAAGTAAGGTAATGACAGTGCACTCACTCGCTCAGTCATTAGCCCTGCTTAATGCTGGGAATTAACACTAATTGAGTGAAGTTAAGTACATGCATTGGAGGAGCTCTTTAGAGGACAGAGCATTCCACTCTTGCAGGAACTGGTTGTTGTTCCATACGTTTTGAACAGGTCACGTTAGCCGTGAGCATAACCTAGGGCATTACTGAACATCGACTCAACCTGGCCTTGAATCAATGTGTTACTCAGTGGAAGATAATTTCCAGTGGACTCACTGACAGCAAGGCGTATGGAGCTCTAGGGACACCTAGTGGTCACAATGGCACCACTGGGTGCAGGGTTGGGTGGATTACTTTCTAAATGTAATCTGTCAAAATTACTAGTTACCTGTCCACAATTGTAATAAGTAACGTACATTTTTTCGCAAACATTCTTTCTGAATTTAAAGGTAATCCAAGAAGTAATCATCTAGTTTTTCAAAAGTATCTGTAATCTGATAAAAACAATTCTTGCTGGTAACGTAACTGATTACAGTTCGTTTTTTTGTAATCGGATTACATGTAATAGATCACATGTATTCAGTTACTCCCCAACTCTGACTGGATGTGTGGGAAACTAACACTTTCACTTCATGTTGGTTAACATCATTAGCTCGGGGCACAGAGGGCATACCTGATTCAGTGCTAATACTGTACTTATCAGAGAAGTCTTGTTTCTGTTAAACTTTCTAATACTGGGCTACAGTAACATCAATACAGCAATGATGGTAAATTAAATCAGATCTCACATCACCCGAATGGCCAACTTTCTGAGATCACTGGTTTATTTGCAGTAACAGTCCATGAGAGTTGCCTATTAGAGGGAAAACCAGAGTGGGCCTTTTAAAAAAGAGGCTAACATGCTGAAACTGACAGATCTCTGCAATCCATTTGGATCTCATTCAAGATTATGGCTCCATCTGAGTGACTGCAGATTATTGTCCACAGAGAGGTGTGCTAATCCTGGATTATCCACTTGTTGGGGATCCATTTGACCCGATGAACACAACATGCCAGCCTCACACGCCCTTGCATCTGTGCATGTTTTAGATTTTTTTGGAGGCAAGGAAAGGAGTGTAATGGACATGACTCCAAACCTCACAGTATTAAATAGATTACAGTGGTCACTGGTTGGAGAATAACAGTTGTGGATAGAAAGAGGCTGTTGTTCATGCCACACTCTCCTAACATGGGGATACTGTATATATCTCTTTTCAAGTATCATCAGCTCATTGGCCCTGACCGTGTTTGTGAAAATTAAAATTTAAAAAAAGTATAGACATCACATATATTTTGACAAAGCATACAGCAGTTCATGTTTCATATTTTATGTCACAAAAGTAAATATACTGAACAAAAATATAAATGCAACATGCAACAATTTCAAAGATTTTACTGAGTTACAGTTCATATGAGGAAATCAGTCAATTGACATACATTCATCATGCCCTACTCTTTGAATTTCACATAACTGGGAATACAGATATGCATCTATTGGTCACAGATACCTTAAATAAAATGGGCCTCACAATGGGCATCAGGATCTCGTCACGGTATTTTTGTGCATTCAAATTGCCATAGATAAAATGCAATCGTGTTTGTTGTCCGTAGCTTATGCCTGCCCATACCATTACCCCACCGCCACCATGGGGCACTCTGTTCACAACGTTGATATCAGCAAACCGCTCGCCCACACGACCCCATACACGTGGTCTGCGGTTGTGAGGCCGGTTGGACGTATTGCCAAATTCTCTAAAACGACATTGGAGGCGGCTTATGGCAGAGAAATGAACATTCAATTCTCTTACAACAGCTTTGGTGGACATTCCTGCAGTCAGCATGCCAATTGCACGCTCCCTCGAAACTTGAGACATCTGTGGAATTGTGTTGTGTGACAAATCTGCACATTTTAGAGTGGCCTTTTATTGTCCCCAGCACAAGGTGCACTGGTGTAATGATCATGCTGTTTGACCAGCTTCTTGATATGCCACACCTGACAGGTGGATGGATTATCTTGGCAAAGGAGAAATGCTCACCAACAGGGATGTAAACAAATTTGTGCACAACATTTGAGAAAAATAAGCTTTTTGTGCATATGGAAAATTTCTGGGATCTTTTATTTCAGCTCATGAAACATTGGACCAACACTTTACATGTTGAGTTCATATTTTTGTTCAGTGTACATTTATAAATAGACAAACTAAAGGAAAGAGGGTTATCCGCAATTCACTAATCTACAGTCTATGGAGCAGAAGTGAACCGAATTCAGCTGAACAATACTTCCCACTCTTACTCTGCATGTGTGCAATGACCCACACAGGAGTATCCTCCCATTTCTCTACTTCCTCGTGCCCACAGTAGTGTCCCCCGTTCCTCTGCCAAAACCCCTGGGGTCCTACATGGGTGGGGGTTTAGGAGCACCACCACTCTGGTATCTGTAAAAGAAAAGCAAGCATACAGATAGGGTTTTACAGTGTATCCTCCCCTCTAGAACACTGACCTCTGACCTCAAGACCAAACTAGGTTTACTCACTACAACCCAAGGGTCTGAGTTTAGGACTTTACCCACCTGCTGTCCTGCTCCTGGTTGGGGTTGGTGATGAGGACCCTGTACCCGTTAGGAAGGAGGCCGGTGGATGGCAGGGTGCTTGCCGTTCCTCTGATCTGCCTAAACGTCATCTCTACCTGGGCACTGCGGACATGGTTGGCAGCACTGCTGTGTTTTTGCTTCTTGTCTGAGATGGGAATTAACACAGTTGTGTGGATTAAAGTGGTGCCTCTGACAGGATGAGAGTGTCAAACCCTAATGAGTGGATAACCAAGCCTAATGAGTCCCATAGCATAGCCAAAGAGAGAGAGCGAAAGAGACGTTTGTTCTCTGTGTTGGTTAACAGCTCTGCCAATCATGGAGGTGAATGAAACATATAGTTGAAGTCGGAAGTTTACATACACCTTAGCCAAATACATTTAAACTCAGTTTTTCACAATTCCTGACATTTAATCCTAGTAAAAATTCCCTGTCTTAGGTCAGTTAGGATCACCACTTTATTTTAAGAATGTGAAATGTCAGAATAATAGTAGAGATAATTATTTATTTAAGCTTTTATTTATTTAATCACATTCCCAGTGGGTCAGAAGTTTACATACACTCAATTAGTATTTGGTAGTATTACCTTTCAATTGTTTAACTTGGGTCAAATGTTTCGGGTAGCCTTCCACAAGCTTCCTACAATAAGTTGGGTAAATTTTGGCCCATTCCTCCTGACAGAGCTGGTGTAACTGAGTCAGGTTTGTAGGCCTCCTTGCTCGCACATGCTTTTTCAGTTCTGCCCACAAATGTTCTATAGGATTGAGCTCCGGGCTTTGTGGTGGCCACTCCAATACCTTGACTTTGTTGTCCTTAAGCCATTTTGCCACAACTTTGGAAGTATGCTTGGGGTCATTGTCCATTTGGAAGACCCATTTGCGACCAAGCTTTAACTTCCTGACTGATGTCTTGAGATGTTGCTTCAATATATCCACATCATTTTCCTTCCTCATGATGCCATCTATTTTGTGAAGTGCACCAGTCCCTCCTGCAGCAAAGCACCCCCACAGCATGATGCTGCCACCCCCGTGCTTCACGGTTGGGATGGTGTTCTTCGGCTTGCAAGCAACCCCCTTTTCCTCCAAACATAACGATGGTCATTATGGCCAAACAGTTCTATTTTTGTTTCATCAGACCAGAGGACATTTCTCCAAAAAGTACGATCTTTGTTCCCATGTGCAGTTGCAAACCGTAGTCTGTCTTTTTTATGGTGGTTTTGGAGCAGTGGCTTCTTCTTTGTTGAGCGGCCTTTCAGGTTATGTCGATATAGGACTCGTTTTACTGTGGATATACAGTGAGGGAAAAAAGTATTTGAGCCCCTGCTGATTTTGTACGTTTGCCCACTGACAAAGACATGATCAGTCTATAATTTTAATGGTAGGTTTATTTGAACAGTGAGAGACAGAATAACAACAAAATAATCCAGAAAAACGCATGTCAAAAATGTTATAAATTGATTTGCATTTTAATTAGGGAAATAAGTATTTGACCCCTCTGCAAAACATGACTTAGTACTTGGTGGCAAAACCCTTGTTGGCAATCACAGAGGTCAGACGTTTCTTGTAGTTGGCCACCAGATTTGCACACATCTCAGGTGGGATTTTGTTCCACTCCTCTTTGCAGATCTTCTCCAAGTCATTAAGGTTTCAAGGCTGATGTTTGGCAACTCGAACCTTCAGCTCCCTCCACAGACTTGCTAGGCCACTCCAGGACCTTAATGTGCTTCTTCTTGAGCCACTCCTTTGTTACCTTGGCCGTGTGTTTTGGGTCATTGTCATGCTGGAATACCCATCCACGACCCATTTTCAATGCCCTGGCTGAGGGAAGGAGGTTCTCACCCAAGATTTGACGGTACATGGCCCCGTCCATCGTCCCTTTGATGCGGTGAAGTTGTCCTGTCCCCTTAGCAGAAAAACACCCCAAAGCATAATGTTTCCACCTCCATGTTTGACGGTGGGGATGGTGTTCTTGGGGTCATAGGCAGCATTCCTCCTCCTCCAAACAAGGCGAGTTGAGTTGATGCCAAAGAGCTCGATTTTGGTCTCATCTGACCACAACACTTTCACCCAGTTCTCCTCTGAATCATTCAGATGTTCATTGGCAAACTTCAGACGGCCCTGTATATGTGCTTTCTTGAGCAGGGGGACCTTGCGGGCGCTGCAGGATTTCAATCCTTCACGGCGTAATGTGTTACCAATTGTTTTCTTGGTGACTATGGTCCCAGCTGCCTTGAGATCATTGACAAGATCCTCCCGTGTAGTTCTGTGCTGATTCCTCACCGTTCTCATGATCATTGCAACTCCACGAGGTGAGATCTTGCATGGAGCCCCAGGCCGAGGGAGATTGACAGTTATTTTGTGTTTCTCCATTTGCGAATAATCGCACCAACTGTTGTCACCTTCTCACCAAGTTGCTTGGTGATGGTCTTGTAGCCCATTCCAGCCTTGTGTAGGTCTACAATCTTGTCCCTGTCATCCTTGGAGAGCTCTTTGGTCTTGGCCATGGTGGAGAGTTTGGAATCTGATTGATTGATTGCTTCTGTGGACAGGTGTCTTTTATACAGGTAACAAACTGAGATTAGGAGCACTCCCTTTAAGAGTGTGCTCCTAATCTCAGCTCGTTACCTGTATAAAAGACACCTGGGAGCCATAAATCTTTCTGATTGAGAGGGGGTCAAATACTTATTTCCCTCAATTAAAATGCAAATCAATTTCTAACATTTTTGACATGGGTTTTTCTGGATTTTTTTGTTGTTATTCTGTCTCTCACTGTTCAAATAAACCTACCATTAAAATTATAGACTGATCATTTCTTTGTCAGTGGGCAAACATACAAAATCAGCAGGGGATCAAATACTTTTTTCCCTCACTGTAGATACTTTTGTACCTGTTTCCTCCAGCATCTTCACAAGGTCCTTTGCTGTTGTTCTGGGATTGATTTGTATCTCTAGGAGACAGAACGCGTCTCCTTCCTGAGCGGTATGACGGCTGCGTGGTCCCATGGTGTTTATACTTGCGTACTATTGTTTGTACAGATGAACGTGGTACCTTCAGGCATTTGGAAATTGCTCCCAAGGATGAACCGGACTTGTGGAGGTCTACAATTATATTACTTGGCTGATTTCTTTTGATTTTCCCATGATGTCAAGCAAAGAGGCACTGTGTTTGAAGTTAGGCCTTGAAATACATCCACATGTACACCTCCAATTGACTCAAATGATGTCAATTAGCCTATCAGAAGCTTCTAAAACCATGACATCCTTTTCTGGAATTTTACAAGCTGTTTAAAGGCAGTCAACTTAGTGTATGTAAACTTCTGACCCACTGGAATTGTGATACAGTGAATTATAAGTGAAATAATCTGTCTGTAAACAATTGTTGGAAACATTACTTGTGTCATGCACAAAGTAGATGTCCTAACCGACTTGCCAAAACTATAGTTTGTTAACAAGAAATGTGTGGAGTGGTTGAAAAACAAGTTTTAATGACTCCAACCTAAGTGTATGTAAACTTCCGACTTCAACTGTAAGTGTTCCCCTTAACCAGACACTTTTAGATTATAATGTTGGTATTTGATTAATATTGATGAGGATATCATGATGCACTGTGCGGATGTGCCGTGTGTGTGACAGATAAGAGGGAGTGCTAACTAACGTTTGGGCGTGTCGTGGGGCAGTGCTTCATCCAAGTTGCAGGGCATCAGGATCTCGTGACCCAGGAAGTGCTGCAGCTGCAGTCCTCCACTTAGACTGGTCCCCCGCAGAGGGGCAGTCCGGGACATGAGGGGCAGCAGGCCAGGCAGGTTCATATCCATGCCAGATCCAGGAGCCATGGGGCACTGTGGGGAGAGAGGGAGGGACAGTGAATACCACACCAATACTATACCACAAGAGAGGATATCCTGTATACACAAAGCTACTTTGAGTCAGGTGATATTAATAGGTGTCCATAATAAGTGCACATGGGGACACGTTAGCAACACTGTCTCAAGTCTCTCTGACCTCGGGCCTCCTGTAGCTCAGTTGGTAGAGCATGGCGCTTGCAACGCCAGGGTTGTGGGTTCGATTCCCACGGGGGGCCAGTATGAAAAATGTATGCACTCACTAATTGTAAGTTGCTCTGGATAAGAGCGTCTGCTAAATGACTAAAATGTCATTAATATGTCCTGCATTGCCTCCTATCTACGCTTCCTGCCTCACTGCACCCGCCATAGCTAGTCTCTGCTACACCCACGTTACAGTATGGATGACCAAATTTCTACTGTCTTTCATCACGTGTAGAAATCTAATAAGAGAATGATAATGATCACTCAATAATAATAACAACTGTTGAATGAAAACAAAAACAAGAGGCGGGTGAGAGCAGGAATAAGCCTGAAATGAGAGGGATGGGGGACAAGAGCGGAAAGAGGGTTGTGTATTTATGTTTTTAATGAGAAAGCCCAGGATCCCCCTCTCTCTCTCGTTCCCAAATACTCTCTTAACGAGCACAGGGGGCCGGGTTGACCCAGCTAATAGGGGGGCAAATCCATTGGTGCATTATCGGTCGTGCACATTTCATCTAATCAGCAGGATGAACTGAGCTGGCTTAGGCTGCTTTTAATTCAGCACTGGAGGAGCATTACTGCCCCCGTCTCTCGTTATGTGCAGATCAAATCAGGGAGACAAACTGGGAGAATTTGATCCTTGTTTTTTGGTAGTTGCTGTTTGGTTGTTGTTTTTCTGTCCGCTGTTTGATTTCAAGTTGCATTGCAGTTGACATGATATGGCCCGTTATCTGGCCTTTGACAGAAATGAGGCCTTTATGGCTTTTTAGGTCAGTCTCATAAGGCATGGAGATAACTGTATCTTCTCCTGCAGACCACTGCAGCTAAGAAGACAAAGCTCTTACCAACCAAGTGATATACAAAGGCAGTACCATTACTCTGTTTGTATATTTCTCAGTCAATAAGCTCTCACCTGGACCTCTGTGCAGAGTAGCTCAGCCCTGGTCCTCTCCTCCAGGGTGACCATCACTCCATCCAGAACCTGCAGCCTGGAGAGGCGTAGTACCACCGCCGGCCTATGGAGGGATCGCCGGGCCACCTGGGACAACAAAAAACATTTACTCATGTAGGACCTCAGAGTGAAGGCTGCAAGGCTGTCCTGTAAGGACTAAACTGGCATGGGGCTGTTTGTGAGTCCAACACAGTTCTCTGAATTCACCACCCTCAGAGACCACACTCTCATAATCTCCTATGGTCCAGCTAATAACCCCACTAGCCCTACCCTTCTCCCCGGTCCAGCTGATGATAACCTCTGCTCCCCCCTTCATAGGGGACAAAGCTATCCTCTCCGGGGTCAGAGCCCTGTCTGTCCCTGCAGAAGGGAAGGCTGAACGGAGGAGAAGGAGAAGAGAGGAGAGATGGTCTGGCCAGGGCACATGGGTGCAGCAGTGATCTCATGCGGCTGACAGCAGGAGGTATTGTCTCTGGAGCGGCTGCTGGCTCTCCACCCTGGCAGGATTAAGCCCCATGGGGAGGGGAAGGGGCGGGGGGATGGGGGCAGTGGGGTAAACATGCTGGCCCAGTTGAGAAGGCCTCAATGGATGGCAAGCCCTCTGCACTGGGCACTGACAGCTCTGGGCACTGACGGCTCCAGATGGGTGCTGAACCCGGGCCAATAGTGTCTGATAACGGCCCTGCCATTTGGTCAGCGGATTTGTCTCTGATGCCGGCCAGTTTGAGGCACAGCAGACGGTCCATCATGTAATCGCTTAATTTAGAACTACAGAGTTGCACTGAGTGTTGCACTCAGGGGCATTTCAGTCAAAATGAACACACACTGAAATCCTGGCGAAGTAGTAAGTTGACCATTTTCATACTGTCATGGGGGTAAAACTATTCACTGAGCTCTTGCTTGATTGAAGTAATTGTAGCTTCCAGTAGACATACAAGGTTGTAACCGACACTGGTAAAAAAAAAAAAAAGAAGATACTCACAGGATTCCCTACAACTGACAGCTCAATCAGGGAGGGAAGGACTTCTAGCTTGTCCAGCTCTGAGATGTCCTACAGGGAATAGAAAGGAGAGATAAGACATACAGTGGGGAAAAAAAGTATTTAGTCAGCCACCAATTGTGCAAGTTCTCCCACTTAAAAAGATTAGAGAGGCCTGTAATTTTCATCATAGGTACACGTCAGCTATGACAGACAAAATGAGGGAAAAAAATCCAGAAAATCACATTGTAGGATTTTTAATGAATTTATTTGCAAATTATGGTGGAAAATAAGTATTTGGTCACCTACAAACAAGCAAGATTTCTGGCTCTCACAGACCTGTAACTTCTTCTTTAAGAGGCTCCTCTGTCCTCCACTCGTTACCTATATTAATGGCACCTGTTTGAACTTGTTATCAGTATAAAAGACACCTGTCCACAACCTCAAACAGTCACACTCCAAACTCCACTATGGCCAAGACCAAAGAGCTGTCAAAGGACACCAGAAACAAAATTGTAGACCTGCACCAGGCTGGGAAGACTGAATCTGCAATAGGTAAGCAGCTTGGTTTGAAGAAATCAACTGTGGGAGCAATTATTAGGAAATGGAAGACATACAAGACCACTGATAATCTCCCTCGATCTGGGGCTCCACGCAAGATCTCACCCCGTGGTGTCAAAATGATCACAAGAACGGTGAGCAAAAATCCCAGAACCACACGGGGGGACCTAGTGAATGACCTGCAGAGAGCTGGGACCAAAGTAACAAAGCCTACCATCAGTAACACACTACGCCGCCAGGGACTCAAATCCTGCAGTGCCAGACGTGTCCCCCTGCTTAAGCCAGTACATGTCCAGGCCCGTCTGAAGTTTGCTAGAGTGCATTTGGATGATCCAGAAGAGGATTGGGAGAATGTAATATGGTCAGATGAAACCAAAATAGAACTTTTTGGTAAAAACTCAACTCGTCGTGTTTGGAGGACAAAGAATGCTGAGTTGCATCCAAAGAACACCATACCTACTGTGAAGCATGGGGGTGGAAACATCATGCTTTGGGACTGTTTTTCTGCAAAGGGACCAGGACGACTGATCCGTGTAAAGGAAAGAATGAATGGGGCCATGTATCGTGAGATTTTGAGTGAAAACCTCCTTCCATCAGCAAGGGCATTGAAGATGAAACGTGGCTGGGTCTTTCAGCATGACAATGATCCCAAACACACCGCCCGGGCAACGAAGGAGTGGCTTCGTAAGAAGCATTTCAAGGTCCTGGAGTGGCCTAGCCAGTCTCCAGATCTCAACCCCATAGAAAATCTTTGGAGGGAGTTGAAAGTCTGTGTTGCCCAGCGACAGCCCCAAAACATCACTGCTCTAGAGGAGATCTGCATGGAGGAATGGGCCAAAATACCAGCAACAGTGTGTGAGAACCTTGTGAAGACTTACAGAAAACGTTTGACCTGTGTCATTGCCAACAAAGGGTATATAACAAAGTATTGAGAAACTTTTGTTATTGACCAAATACTTATTTTCCACCATAATTTGCTAATAAATTCATTAAAAATCCTACAATGTGATTTTCAGGATTTTTTTTCCTCATTTTGTCTGTCATAGTTGACGTGTACCTATGATGAAAATTACAGGCCTCTCTCATCTTTTTAAGTGGGAGAACTTGCACAATTGGTGGCTGACTAAATACTTTTTTTCCCTCACTGTATTATACTGTATGTCCTACCTACTTCAAACCCCCCCAATCCATTAGGGCCAAACCTCATCCAAATTTTGAAGGGGGGGGCAGCTCATGGGAGAGATTACATGTGTGATCTCTCATTAATCTCATGAGAGTTTGGGCATGCTAAAGGGGAGCGGGGGCGTCTCTCTCCCCCACGGAATGTGACTGAGCCGGGCTGTGACTCACACAGACCTCCATTGTGAAGGGTGGTTTGTTGGGGATGATTGCTGCGTTTTCATGTCTTAATTGAAAACATGAAAAGATTAAGGAAGAAAAAGAAGCAAAGTGGAAAAAACTAGGGACAAAGCGCAAATCACCCGCCTGGGGTGAGAATGAGATGTAGGCTGAGAACCTGATTACACGTTGCCTTGATTGTTCCTCTCTGTCCTCATACGTATAACCCTGACCTTCAATCAATGTCGATTCTCCTTAATACTAGCTACCCCACACACACACACGCCACAGTGGGGTGGTAACGATCTATAATTATGGCACTATATTTCCACCCCCTTGTTTGCATACACTGTAGATCAAAATAAAACACATTTTACACGCCAAATGCTTTGCACGTTATGAGTGCATCACCATAATTCAGTAACTGCAGTACAGACTTTGAACTTGGTGGACATTTCCACACTGTGAATGAATGAATTCCTCATTAGAGTATATGAATGCATATGAATGGCTCAGTATTGCCAGAAAGGGTAATGACTTGCAGTTGCAGGACACTGGAGGACTGCTGGAGGAGGAGTACCTGTAGTTTGTTCATGCCCAGGAACAGCCTCCTCAGCTCAGTAAGGGGTTGGAGGTGGTTAAGTTCCCGGAGGCGGTTCTCTGCCAGGTGCAGCTCCAGCAGGAAAACCTGACCAAAAAAGGAGTTCTCCCCCAGGGCCTTGATCCGGTTCCGGTCCAAGACCAGCTCCCGGAGCCGGTGCAGCCCCTCCAAGCCCTCCACCTGGCTGATCTCATTACCTGAGAGGAGGTAAGATATGAAATCAGTAGGTAATTACATGACTACAGCTACCCCTGTTACTGATATGATTTGACCGGGCTGCATCATTGCAAATTACAACTGTGTGAATTTCAATCATACACTCTGAAATACACTCAGATACTTAAAGGGGAAATCTGCAGTTGAAACAACAACACAGCGGCTACCCGCCACTGTTTTTGGTAAACAGCTGAGGGATGGGGCTTGAGAAATGTAACCACTCTCAAATTCTTAGACAGAGCTATCGATGGGACTGACCATCCATGAGATCAAAATAATAGTTTTAAACATATTTTGAGGCTATACAGTGTTTGTTTACAATTTCATTGTTTACAAACAATGGAATAAAACAAGCTTATATTGTGGGTTCTGATGGGTAACAACAGTTGAACCAAGCTCATGAGGCATTTATAAGTTATATTCTTCAAGAATCAATGGGCATATATATAAAAGTACAAAAATGTATGTAGCAACTACAGATTGCCACTTTAAAGTGGAACTGGAAAAGGTGCATCTTCTGCTCTGAATCCGTGTGTATAGTGGTGCGTACAAAGCTGTCTCGACAGGTTTATAAACCGACACCCAAGGTGGGATTAGGGTCAGACAGTCACCCAACTGAAGAAAACAATAATCAAATGCAAACAATGGCAGACAGAAAAAGGCACTGTTTTCCCGTGACTCATTGCCATTCCCATTTAGTTTCTATTCTTGTTGCCTCATCTCCACCTGGACAGGTCTGAGAGAGCCTTGTCTGTGACTGAGCTGTGCTTTTCGTCAGCTTTGAAACCTGAAGGAAGCTGTTACTGTACCTTGGAGGAAGAGTGCTTTGAGATTGGTGAGCCTGCTGAGCTGCAGATTGGCCATATTGGAGATGCCATTGTGGCTTAAATGCAGCACCTCCAGGCTGCCCATTAGTGGCTCCAGGCTGTCTGCAGGGCCCACTTCCCTGAAAGAGAGGGACAGAATGGGAACTCTGAGCGTTAGCTGCCTCTCTGACTGAATGCACCTTCTCTCCCCAGTGCCTCATTTAGAAGGCCAGACCTCACAGGTGCACAACAACTCAAGGCAAACACAGTCAGGCAGACCACACAAAAGCCTGACCCCCCCCCACCCCCCCCAACCCCCTTCACATTTGAAACCTTTTACTTTATGTAAACTCTCCTCTGGTCTTTTTCAATAGTAACAGTGAAAAGGGAGATTTGTGATTTTCTAAGAGCAGCTAATAAAAGCCTAAAAGCTTTGTCACGTCAACAGGTTCGTGCTGCCCCCAAGTGGCTGAAAGTAGAACAATATTCTCTATTGCAACAAAGACATGAAATGAGTCCTTTGCCAACCACACCGTACACTGAGAAGACAGAAAGGTTTAAAGCTATTCATGAATTGTACATTTCCATCTCACAAACTAGGTTTAAAAAGTAATACATTTTAATATCATGTTAAAATAATAGACTTTTATCTGTACTGCTGGTACCTGCTGCCTTTTGATGAGCCCTGCTGGCCGTAGCCACTGGAGTTCACCTTGTGGTAGAGAATCTGTCTGTTAGTCAGGGGGGCCTGGGCCTTCTGCCTGGGCAGGATGGATTCTATGTGGTTATAGTTCAGACATAATGCCTACATGGAAGAAAATAAGAAAATGTTTATTGTTGATGGTTTAAAAAACCTGACAGTGCAACTGATAAATAGAAAATATATGACACAGATTACATTTTAGAATGGTCGGAAAAGTCTGTCCGGTTGGTAACAATCACTTGGCAGGCCCACCTTGATGTTGGGCAGGTAGACAAGGCCACTGAAGGAGGTGAGGTTGTTGTGCTCCAGGTTGACACTGCGCATGTTCTGGAACAGGTCTGCTGGGGCCAGGTCCACCATACTGGGGAGAGAGGGAACAGTTTATACACACTCACTCTTTCTTTTACCGTCTCTTCTACTCATCTAAAAGGTGACTGAAATACTGTGATGTACTCCTACACAGTACACTATGGTCAATGACCTGATGGCACTGGATTGCAGGTTGAGATCAACGATGTCGGAGTAGTTGGAGTGTCCCAGTTTCTCTGCCACCATGTCAGGGGTCAGGCGTCCACCAAACACATCCTTGGCATTCTCACACTCCGTCATTTCCTGTGGATCACAATGACGTCACTTCTGTTTCATCTCAATTCAGCAAACGTTTATGTATCTCTAAAACGAATAGCTCTATTTGATTATGACGTAAACATACCACTGCAACCCCATCCAGTGCCTTTAGAGAGGGTAAGTGGAACACCACATAAATCCTGTAGTTTTCCACTTTCTCCACTAAAGGATTACCATACAGATCCAGAATGATTAAGTTTGTCAAAGCCTAGAAATAAAAGGTCAAAAACAATAATCATACTTTATTTTAATTTCCACATTGACTATTAGTAACAGTGTATAAAAAACAGCTTTTCATGCTTGGCTGTGTGAGGTCAGCTCACCTTCAGGTGGTAGATGTCTCGTGTGGTGGTGATGATGTTGTTGCCTATGTACAGCTCGAATAGTGAGCGGGCCCTATGCACCCCGTACAGGGAGCCAATGCAGTTGTTCTCCACAGACAGGAAGTGGAGGTTGGGCAGCCGGTCCAGGACAGTGCCGTCCAGACAGGACAGCTGGTTCCCATTCACACTGAGCTTAGTGAGCTGGTGCAGTTTGGACACACCTGAGAAGACAAAGATGTGGAGGGATATCTCATACATCTTTGATGGACATGATTCCCTTGTCAATGCCAAATTATTTTCTTTTCCTTGAATAGACCTGGTGCATTCTGAACCAAGAGTGCCAAGGGTTTTCTATTGTGTTAAAAGATATATGACAACACTTCATCATTTGTCATGTGGCGACCATTGAGATTAGGACTGACCGTCTAGCCTAGAGATGCAGTTGTCATTGAGGGACAGCTCCTCTAGATGCTGGCAGTTGTCCAGACCCTCCACTTTAGAGATGTCGTTGTCATTGAAGGAGGCCCAGCGCAGGTTGACCAGTTTGTCCAGGTTGGTGAGCCTGGAGAGCCTCTGGCTGTCAAGGTTAAGGGCTGTGATCTGCTCAGAGTTCAGAGTTCACTGTTAAGTAAACAGACTGCACTTGTACCGCAGATGAAGCACCTGGAGAGAACCCATAAACTACAAGCTGAAACGCATACATCTTTATTGTTCCTGGACTCCAGTATTGTGTATGTTATTATTTGTTTCACCTTGGTGGTCCAGCCTGGCTCTAGGTCTCCAGTGATGTCCCAGGGCAAGGGGCTGAGTTGATCCAGGAGCTGGGCTGCAGAAAGCAGGCTGAGACTGCGGGGACGCTCACTGTCCGTCCGGGAGTGGGCCAGTAGAGATGCCTGTAGCCAAAGTGTGAATCAGACTGAGGAATTACTACTCTCAACACAGAAGGTAGACCAAACTTTCTCACGCAGCATGCAACAGCAAAGGTAGCCCGCTTACATTAAAGTATTCAACCTAATCTGGCAAATCATGAACTAACTCTTACCTGGTTGATTCTGGAACCTGCAGCCATCTGAACAGCAGCGCCTGCCTCTTCCTCTGTCACCAGCATGTCATCCAGGTGTGTAAGGTTAATCAGACGTCCCAGAACAGTCATCCTTACCGCCTCGGGCTGGGACAAACACATCACCTTCATCAGCAGTGTCTTATGGTCTTACTATATGGACACTAGACTAGACCCATGTTAAAGCTGGTGTTAGTGTGTGTGGTTTTACCCTATGCCAGGGGTTGTGGCGGGTGTCCAGTCTCAGCAGGTTGGGGGCATGTTTCCGGAGCACAGCCGTCTCCTCCCTAGCGCGGGTCAGCTGGTTCCAGCGCAGGTCCAGCTGATTGAGCCGCCCCAGCCCCCTCAGCCCCTCCAGGGTCAGCAGGTGGTTGTAGCTGGCGTCCACAAACTCCAGGTTGGGCTGGAGGAAGACAGAGAAACATATTTACTGTATGTAGGACTCCAAGTTGATAATGATTCATGAAGATTGGTTGACCTAAACGCCCCACCCGTCAGAACGCACCATGTGGGAGATGTCGTCTAGTTGTGTGAACTCGTTGAAGCTGATAGTCAGGCGGCGCAGGGCTGTCAGTCGAGAGATCTCCTTCAACTTACTCAGGCTGTTGCCATGGAGATTCAACACCTTTGACCAGGGAAGAATAAATTAGAAGGTGGGGCACCGGCACAGTACAGAGGGGAGATCAGTGCTAAACCTAGTGGGGCTAAGGTAACATTATCTGTTAGTCCCTCACTCAGAGGCCTGAACCCTTACTGTAATCTGACTGAGGACGTTGGCCCTGGCTACATTGAGTAAAGTCTTCTCGTCCAGGCTCAGCATCTTGGGCCGCGGTTTGAGCAAGGGCTCCATGTTTAGAGTCTCCTTGTCCAGGTTGATATCGTTGGGAGTGGGGTCGTCTGTGCCTCTGCTGCTGGGCTCTGGGAACACAGGCTGGACTCGGTCCTGAGAGGAGGGAACATCATAGTGGAGAGGACAAACAGTTGGTGAATATCAACACCTGGTTTTGTGGGTTTACAAAAATTGGAACATCGAAAGACAAACAGGGTATACTTTTTCCTACCTGCGTGATATACTCAAAGTCGATGAGGTACTCCGGCAGGACAAGCTCATGGTCAAATACAAACCACTGACTCTGTCTCAGACTGCAGTCACAGCCGCTGTGGATCTTGGAGGAGCAAGGCCTCTCTATATGGATAGAAGTCTCAGGTTGTTCAACAGGAGGATGGAATAGAAGAATGTTGACTTTTGCTGGTTGTTTCCATTCCACTGTCACCAGTAAAAAACAGGTTGTTCTGAAAAGTAACAGTTGTGATATTTCACATGACATTACCTGCATTTGTCTTATGGACCTGCTCTGGGCTCACATTGCAGTAAACAGAGTGAGCTTTGGGGTAGTTGAGGGCATCCACTGAATCCCCTTCACGGATGGGGAAGCTGCGGCCCAGGAACACTTTGGACACAATGACCTGACCTTGAAACAGGAGGACAGTTAGAATAATTTCAGTTTCTCTGACACAGGTTCATTAAAAGCAAACAAATATAATTTGTACATTTACATTTTTATACTGGTTTTATCCTCAAGGTTTCATTAGCAATACAAAGTAATTGAAGTGTGCGAAAGGATGAAATAGGACCATATAGAGCGTGTCTGAAAAGGAGAGGGTCTATGCTCTGCTTGGAGGTGCTTTGGTTGGCCTGTCTCTGTGTGTACTCAATCCTAGGCCTGTCCGTCACACTCAGGCTGTTAGACAAGGGTACAGCTCTCTCTCTGCCCAGGGCCTAACACAGACACAAGACACATGACAGTGTCAAGAACTACAACAATGACACAATCTCAGGCATAGTGTACAGCCTAAATAAGCAATATGTGTACCTTATACATATCTGCTGTTTTAAAGCCGTCCTCTGGAATGTGCAACATCTCATTCTTGTCACTGGTTCTTTCAGGATCAGACACATAGAACAGGTACTCCAGCCAGCGTTTGTAATTCCTGCACAGATGGAACTGCAGTCAGACATATGTAAATACAGTCAAAATATTGCAGTTTACATGGTCTGTTACCAAAAAACATAAATGTTCAACTATTTCTGTGTAATATTAGACATAGGCATAATACTGAGGAGCGGAGGTGAATATCACAGAGAAAAGGAACGCTGCGTGTAGAAGAGAGAGGTGCCATTTTAAGATTTCACAGTCTCATCATGGACACTCACTGTGAGAACATCGTCGACTCCTCGCTGGCCAACAGGGTATGAAGCTTGTCCTCGAAGCGAAGCCGTAGCGCACGGTTATGGATGCGGATGATACTGTTGATCTTGATGCCAGTGATGCCCTGAGCCTTGTAGTCCCACGCACAGAACCGGGACAGCAGGAGGTCATAACAGGAAGTGAACCTTTTGGGAGGAGAGCGAAAACAGTGGACTCAGTAGCTAAATGCTGCAAATCACCTACACAAATCACCTGCACAAATCACCTACACAAATCACCTACACAAATCACCTGCACAAATCACCTACACAAATCACCTACACAAATCACCTACACAAATCACCTACACAAATCACCTACACAAATCACCTACACAAATCACCTACACAAATCACCTACACAAATCACCTGCACAAATCACCTTCACAAATCACCTACACAAATCACCTACACAAATCACCTACACAAATCCCCTACACAAACGAGGTAAACTCAGTCCGCAGAAAACTGGGATAACACATATCATTACATTATCTAATACTATATGACCACACAAGTCATTTCCCTGCAGTTACCCTGGCTAATGTCACTGTTATATAAAAGGAGATCATTTGTACCAGGGGTCTGTGGAGCAGCCCTCTTCAAACCGAATATTCCCCACTGTCTCAAGCTCCATTAGCAGAAAGTGGACCATCATCTCGTTCCTGTTGGTGGCTTGGGCCAAGTCCCGCTGGTACCAGGACTCAATCCTGCAAAAACAATATAAAAACACTCTACTTTTCACACTTCATCATCTTAGTGCCAATAGAAAGCTTACATATAAACAACAATGCCAAATGAGATTGTATTAAGCCCCTCTAAACTCAAAGAATCTCTCTTGGAGGTCTAATCCATTATTCATGTATATGAACTCACTCCTCCAACCTCCTGTTCCACAATTGCAACCTTTCCTTCAGGGTGTCCAGCTTGGAGAGGATCTTGTGTTCCAGGCCGGGGTCGCGGGTGATGTCAGCAGGGGTGTCACTGCGGTCCCCTGAGCCCTCACTCAGCGGTGACAGTCCATCCTCCCAGGTACGGGCCGACTTCCTGCACAGGGCCTGCACCTCCGACAGCTCACACTCCAGCTGCTCAAGACACCAACACAACAGTCATATTAAGCACCACTGTAAATGTATGACATATGCATCAAAAGTCCATTGTTGAGGGCATAGTGTTGTACTGACGTTTTTGAGGGCATAATTGAGAGCTCTGATGCGGTCCTCTGGCAGCTGTAAGAGATTCCTCTTGTTCTCCAGCAGATTGGCCTGGGTCTCTGCCAGGTTCCTCTGGGCTGTCCGCACACGCATGTTGTAGTACATCATCTTCTTCATCACAGTGGACTGGAATGAACAGATGTTACAATGTACTGTATGCAATGGAACCCCTTTATTTATATAGCATAGTTCATTAGACTGTAATTACAAGATTAGAAAAATAGCAGCACTGGAAAAATACATCCATCATCAGAGTTCAGGGATGACTCATTAAACAAATGCTGGTATCTCTCAGGAGTAGAGAGTATCAGACATAGAGATCCTATTAAATTATTAGAATGACTATGTCATCAACCCTCAAAGTTCCAGAATCTTATGATAATGGCAGCCATTTTAGTCAAGGAGAAATCTAACTTCTTTACCAAAATGGCTGATCTTTTATACTGTCATAAGATAATTAATGTCCATTCTAGTATTCTAATTGCTAATTCTATGCTATCAGAGCCCTGGAGATCGCACAGTGACAGCAGTTACGAAAGCTGACCCTTGGGACTGTTGACCTGTACCTCAGCAGCGTCCTTCAAATGCTTGCTGGAGACGTCGTAGGTGTCAAGCCGCTGGAGGCCTGGCATGTGGTAGAGCACGTGGGTGGCATAGTTACACAGCAGACATACTGGGGTGGGACTTGACTGGGGGTCCTTCAGTCCCAACTCTCTCAGAGAGGGCAATGGGGCCAGGAGGGTCAGCTCCTGTTATACACCACGATAACATGATGTTGATGCTTAAGAGGGACAATTGAAGCATGCACAACCCTGATTGGCTTCAACCCCACTAATGGTTTGGATACTGTATACAGTGCCTTCGGGAAGTATTCAGACCTCTTGACTTTTTCCACATTTTAAATACCCTATGATGACAAAGTGAAAACAGGTTGTTGCAAATGTATTAAAAATAAAATACAGTATTCAGACCCTTTGCTACGAGACACGAAGTTGAACTCAGGTGCATTCTGTTTCCATTGATCATCCTTGAGATGTTTCTACAACTTAATTGGGAGTCCACCTGTGGTAAAAAAAAAAAAATTGATTGGACATGATTTGGAAAGGCACACACCTGTCTATATAAGGTCCCACAGTTGACAGTGCATGTCAGAGCAAAAACCAAGCCATGGGGTCGAAGGAATTGTCCGTAGAGCTCCGAGACAGGATTGTGTCGAGGCACAGATCTGGGGAAGGGTACGAAATAATTTCTGCAGCATTGAAGGTCCCCAAGAACACAGTGGCCTCCATCATTCTTAAATGGAAGAAGTTTGGGACCACCAAGACTCTTCCTAGAGCTGGCCGCCCGGCCAAACTGAGCAATCGGGGGAGAAGGGCCTTGGTCAGGGAGGTGACCAAGAACCTGATGGTCACTCTGACAGAGCTCTAGAGTTCCTCTGTGGAGATGGGAGAACCTCCCAGAAGGACAACCATCTCTGCAGCACTCCACCAATCAGGCCTTTATGGTAGAGTGGCCAGACGGAAGCCACTCTTCAGTAAAAGGCACATGACAGCCCGCTTGGAGTTTGCCAAAAGGCACCTAAAGACTCTCAGACCATGAGAAAGAAGATTCTCTGGTCTGATGAAACCAAGATTGAACTCTTTGGCCTGAATGCCAAGCGTCACGTCTGGAGGAAACCTGCCACCATCCCTACGGTGAAGCATGGTGGTGGCAGCATCATGCTGTGAGGATGTTTTTCAGCAGCAGGGACAGTGAGACTAGTCAGGATCGAGGGAAAGATCCTTGATGAAAACCTTCTCCAGAGCGCTCAGGACCTCAAACTGGGGTGAAGGTTCACTTTACAACAGGACAACGACCCTAAGCACACAGCCAAGACTACGCAGGAGTGGCTTCGGGACAAGTCTCTGAATGTCCTTGAGTGGCCCAGCCAGAGCCCAGGACTTGAACCCGACCTAACATCTCTGGAGAGACCTGAAAATAGCTGTGTAGCGACGCTCCCCATCCAACCTGACAGAGCTTGAGAGGGTCTTCAGAGAAGAATGGGAGAAACTCCCCAAATACAGGTGTGCCAAGCTTTTAGCATCATACTCAAGAAGAATCAAGGCTGTAATCACTGCCAAAGGTGCTTCAACAAAGTACTGAGTAAAGGGTCTGAATACTTATGTAAATGTGATATTTCCGTTGTTTTATTTTTAATACATTTGCAGAAATGTCTAAAAATCTGTTTTTGCTTTGTCATTATGGGGTATTGTGTATAGATTGATGAGGGGGAAAAACAATTTAATCCATTTTAGAATAAGGCTGTAACGTAACAAAATGTGGAAAAAGCCAAGGGGTCTGAATACTTTCCGAGTGCACTGTATACAGAATCTACTATAGATTAGGCTGTCAAGATATTTGACTGAGAAGTAAGCCTGTAAATGACCATATGCAAAGGTAGTAGTCAGATATCAGATTGAGAAGGTGCAGAATTAAAACCTTTCATTATTTGAAAAGTTAATGGGGTTTTTTCTTACCTTAAAAGAGCTGATCTTGTTCCCAGATAAATTCAGATTTTCAATGCTGATATTAGGATCAAGACTGTGTCCTGTGAAACAAATTGAATAATTATCATTATAAGTAAATCAAAGATGTAATCTGTCAAGTTTATAGCGTTGGAGATGAACCTTCAACCCACCTATCTTTTCAATGTTATTGTCAGCTAGATTCAGCTCTCTCAGCTTTTGAAGCGTGTTCAATCCCTTTAAACAGGTATGAAGAAAGGATGAGACAAAAAGGTGATTTAAAAAAGAACAATCTATACAGATTATGAGGTACTTTACACGACACAGAAAAGCATCCATACCTCTATGTGAGTGATGAAGTTGTTGTTAAGCCACAGCACCTGTAGATTGACAAGTGACTCCAAATTCTCAATCTTACTGATCTGATTGTCATAGATGTACAGCTTCTGTAACTGATGGCAATTCTGAAGTCCAGAAATGTCCTACAATAATGAAAATAAATACCCCACAAAATATTATTGTTGGTATTAAAGATAATAATGCAAATCATAGCTTGATGACAGTTATTTTGCAGACATTTTGCAGTCTATTCTGAATCGAGAAATCAAAGATAGTCAATATAATTCTGTTTTAGATACTCTTTAGATGAAAACTCTACACACACATCTCCAAGATGTCAGCACGAAGAGAAACCTGGATCTTACTGTCAGCTGACATTCCACCACCCAGAGCTCCCGAAGCAGGGGGCATGACTCAAGGCCCTTGATGTGACTGATACTCTGGCCTACCAATGTGAGCTGGCACAGCCTTGGGAAAAGGGAGAGCCCAACCATACGCGGATAACCCGAGAAAAACACCTCCAGGGCTGTGATGCTGCTACCTTCCTGGGGTATCTTCTCATAAGACACCCCATTGGCAATGCACTGTTGAGGTACAAAAAAAGGTTGTCTCCACAAGCCAAACAGAAAATGATACTATTTTTAATCATAAGTATCTGGTTGACACAAGACATTTATGACAAAATTACACTCACCAGTTCTTTGACAACCTCCTCGTCACCATTATGTCTTTGCTTTTCACTCTGTATCATGTTTTTCTGTGCTGAAATATAAGCAATTGTTGATCATGTCATGTATAACAAAAAATTAAATGCTCAAATAAGGAACATTGCTAAACTTAGCTTGTCTTGGGGGCTGGAGGGTGTTGTCTGGGGGTAATGTTAGCTATCAGTAACAAGCATCTGAAAAAAGTCATTAAATCTAACGTTTGCTAAAATTTGAGGACAGATACGAGATTAAAAAAAAACATTTAATATAAGTATAAATAGCAAGAAAACGTGATTTGTGTCACTCAATAATTATTTTACTAGTTAGCTCTAGCTAAGCTAACGTCGTTAGCCTGCTAGCTAACTGTAACGTCAGCTAATGCACATTTACTTACATTCGAAGTTGCAGCCTGCACAAGAGTTCACTGTCACTGACACTGTCTGCTCAGACCACTAAGTTAACGTCATACCAGTTTTGGACATCTGATATTGCTGCTATTGTCTTCATGAAAACAAAAATATAATTTTAGGGTGTTTATATGATAGACATTGTGCACCTGTAGCTAGCATGCCCCAGCAGGGTTTGTCATCAACCCGTATCCAGGGAAGTGCTTCCCCGTTGCTCAGGAGTCATCTTAACTTTTTCTTTGTACTTTTGATCATCACCACACGAGGACGCTACAATGCAATTCATTTGAGAACAAACTGGCATGAACAGAACAAAGAAATGGTCCTCAACTGGATATTTGCACGAGTGAAATTACTTGCATCTACTAACGTGAAATGTTTTAACAAAAATAAAAATACAACAGTGTCGTATGTTGAAACATAACATGGTACAGCAATATTACAATTTGCGTTATTATTGTGATATGGTCTTAAGCATTTCAAACATGACACGCTTCAAAGATGCTTCAATATGCTGAAGTTTATTTTATTTATGGCGTACTCTTGGAAACATACTGCATTGACTTCAACTGTATATTCAAACACTTTTATATTAGTTATGCTGAAACAGTTAACAGAATGTTACTCTGCCCTAAATAAGTACCAACATAGCTAATGCCATGACGTCAGCTTTGAAGCGCTGAACTAAAACAATCAACCTCGCTCACTTGTGCTCTCGGACTGGACCGCGCAGCCATTAGAATTTTACAATTTAAGTATATCTTTGTAAAGGCAGTCGGCCTTCATAGCATATTTTCCTGTTTTATTCGTTTGACCAACCCACTATCCATTGTGTAGCCTGCCTTATAGCTTGTGCCTGTATCTCTCGCGCAACCTCTCCCTAAAAGCATGTCTTCGAAGCCCAGTGACGAACTAGGTTCGGAAGGGAAATGGTTTGGGGACGATTATGAAAGAAATGGCCTGTTTGGAAGCACCCCACCCCGGTTTGGTGAGCTACGTGAAGATTTTAAACCGAAAACCAGGGAGGAGACGAGTGACCTGGATCAATTCCATCAATTTGAGGACGATGGGAAAAGGCCTCCCGTTGCTATGGAAACTGTATCTACAGGTAAAGCGGTTTATCAATAACATTTATCTTATCATTTATAGACAACACTTGTTTTTATATAGATATACAACGTACGTAATTTAAATTAGTCTGTTTACACTTCTCATAGCAGACGATGCTATCACAAATACCTATTTCTTGGGGTGTAACATGTCTGAGATGAAACCTTCGTCATCGCAGTGTACCAGACATTCTGTACTTTCTCACGAAGTGAGTGAAAAGTTTAGCAGATCGAATCTACACCAATCATGGGTTTGGCTGGGAAATGTACTTAAGTTCAAATAATGGAATTGGTTTCCTATTAGTGGGTAACTACAGAATAGAACAGAATTTGAACTTGGGTAGAATACAATTCAAAACCTTATTTATGGACTATGAAATCTAGGTCTACATAAAATTGAAATGTCTTAGAGAAACAGACCAACAGAACAGACCATGAGAAGACAGCAAACAACAGGCCAGCTGTGAACTAGCCATGGGCCTAGCCCTTGATCATGACTCAGTTCCATTACATTCAGATGAATTGGGGAAGGCGAGTTTTAAGAGCCCCAGTGCTCTGAACATTAACACGCATTGCTTGCTTATGGGTTTGGAAGCATAAAAACCTTATCTTCCATATCAGTGAGAAACAATTCTCAAAAAACAAAACATTAAATTGATACACCATATACAGTGCATTCTGAAAGTATTCAGAACCCTTGACTTTTTCCACATTTTGTTATGTTACAGCCTTATTCTAAAATGGATTACATAGTTTTTTCCCCTCATCGATCTACACACAATACCCCATAATGACAAAGCAAAAACTGGTTTTTAGACATTTTTGCTAATTTATTAAAAGTAAAAAAACGTAAATATCACATTTACATAAGTATTCAGACCCTTTACTCAGTACTTTGTTGAAGCACCTTTGACAGCGAATACAGCCTCCAGTCTTCTTGGGTATGACCCTACAAGCTTGACACACCTGTATTTGTGGAGTTTCTCCCATTCTTCTCTGTAGATCCTCTCAAGCTCTGTCAGGTTGGATGGGGAGCGTCACTGCACAGCTATTTTCAGGTCTCTCCAGAGATGTTAGATCGGGTTCAAGTCTGGGCTCTGGCTGGGCCACTCAAGGACATTCAGAGACTTGTCCCGAAGCCACTCCTGCGTAGTCTTGGCTGTGTGCTTAGGGTCGTTCTCCTGTTGGAAGGTGAACCTTCGCCCCAGTCTGAGGTCCTGAGGTCTCTAGAGCAGGTTTTCATCAAGGATCGCTCTGTACTTTGCTCCGTTCATCTTTCCCTCGATCCTGACTAGTCTCCCAGGCCCTGCCGCTGAAAAACATCCCCACAGCATGATGCTGCCACCACCATGCTTCACCGTAGGGATGGTGCCAGGTTTCCTCCAGATGTGACACTTGGCATTCAGGCCAAATAATTCAATCTTGGTTTCATCAGACCAGAGAATCTTGTTTTTCATAGTCTGAGAGTCCTTTAGGTGCCTTTTGGCAAACTCCAAGCGTGCTGTCATGTGCCTTTTACTCAGGAGTGGCTTCCGTCTGGCCACTACCATAAAGGCCTGATTGGTGGAGTGCTGCAGAGATGGTTGTCCTTCTGCAAGGTTCTCCCATCTCCACAGAGGAACTCTGGAGCTCTGTCAGAGTGACCATCGGGTTCTTGGTCACCTCCCTGACCAAGGCCCTTCTCCCCGGATTGATCAGTTTGGCCGGGCGGCCAGCTCTAGGAAGAGTCTTGGTGGTTCAAAACTTCATCCATTTAAGAATGACGGAGGCCACTGTAGTCTTGGGGACCTTCAATGTTGCAGAAATTTTTTGGTACCCTTCCCCAGATCTGTGCCTTTACACAATCCTGTCTCTGAGCTCTACGGACAATTCCTTCGACCTCATGGCTTGGTTTTTGCTCTGACATGCACTGTCAACTGTGGGACCTTATATAGACAGATGTGTGCCTTTCCAAATCATGTCCAATCAATTGAATAGAAACATCTCAAGGATGATCAATGGAAACAGGATGCACCTGAGCTCAATTTCGAGTCTCATAGCAAAGGGTCTGAATACTAATGTAAATAAATTATTTATGTTTTTTATTTTTAATACATGTGCAAAAATGTCTGAAAACCGGTTTTCACTTTGTCATTATGGGGTATTGTGTGTAGATTGATGAGGATTTTTATGTATTCAATCCATTTTAGAATAAGGCTGTAACGTAACAAAATGTGGTAAAAGTCAAGGGGTCTGAATACTTTGTATGGGGTTGGTGTTCCCACATGGCCATATCTCCATGTTACTGCATGTGTTTACGGAAGACAGAGGGACCACTTGTGCTAATTAGCTATCTAGCATGCTCCGAACACCTGTGTGTAACGGAAGAAGGCCGGCAGAAAAGTTGTAGCTGAACAATACTGTTGTCTGCAACTGTGATAAAGCCGGTTGAAACAGTGTACAGTAAGTGTGTATTTTGCATTTGTGAAATTATGTTAATGAAAGTAAAGGGCTTTATGTTTTTAGAACCGTATCGCAATTGAGAATCGTTTCACGTTTAAATAAGAGTATTTGAGTCTACCTCTGAAAATATCATAATAAGGTCCTTGGACCTTAAGGAGTAACGGTAACGTTGGCTAGCCATGGGCCTAGTAGGCTACAAACATTGGTAGGTTACAGTCCTTTTACTAAATTTTTGTAATTAAAGCTGGGGACAACACACTGCATAGCTATATCACTAGAATGTTAAACTATATCCCTTTCTGTTGTGTATGCATAACAGGTTTTTACTGAAAATGTTAGCTCCCCTGAAGATAAACAGGTCCAGGTATTAGGCCTGCATTTCCAAAATAGCTCTAATTGTTTGTTTACAAATGCAGTATGGCTGGGATACAATCTGTCACTCACATCCTAAGCAGGGTTGGGTAGGTTACTTTCTAAATGTAATCTGTTACCGTTATTAGTTACCTGTCCAAAATTGCAATCAGTAACATAACTTTTGGATTACCCAAACTCAGTAATGTAATCTGATTACTTTCAGTTACATATGGATTACTTTCCCCTTTTAAGGGGCATTAGTAGAAGACAAAAAGGATCCAGCTAGATAGCTAGCTTCTAGTCCAGTGGCTAGTACGGAACTCTAACTTCATCGGACTACTACGAAACCACAGTGACAGACGGCGTGGATGGCGAGACAATGCGATGGCAACATGCTGTCTGCCTGTTCCCGGCTCTCCCCTTTGACCACCTCCTCCATCCGCTGACCTCAATCAAGCCATTAACTTTTTCAACCTTTCAATCTCTTGACCGTCGATCTACTCATGATGATTAATTATGTTGTTTTTAAATTGCTTGTTTTTTGTTGTTGCTTTACAGCGCTTTGAGTATTCTTTATGTAATGAATAGCGCTATAAAAGTTGAATAAATTATTATTATTATTAAACACATTTTGTGTGTCATCATAGTGGTCTCTGGCTTGTGGTCAGATTTGCTTAGTTGGAACAAACTTAAATTTGCACCTTTTTTCAGTGCTGATTTATTTGTATGTAATTGAGAAAGAAATGTGTCAAACATCCTTTCTAAATGTAAAAGTAATCCAAGAAGGAATAATCTAGTTTTTCAAAAGTATCTGTAATCAGATGACAATATTTTTGCTGGTAATGTAACTGATTAGTTAGTTTTTTTGTAATCAGATGACATGTAATCAGTTACTCCCCAACCTTGAACCTAAGCTTATCACAGCCTAAACTTGTGATACTGGGCAGGAGAGATTTCCTGAGCTGATTTCTATGAGAAAAGAGATTTCCTCTTTCTCATCTGCGTTGCGGAACAATCACCTTACATTTGCTTACCATAGCCTAGTCCCTAAACATAAACTTAATTGTGAGTTGATTTAAAGTTTAGGCTGTTTGTAGCCATGGAATTTCACACGTAAGCCAGCCATGTTAGTGAGGTTGGGTAGCATTGATTAAGCAGTGTTTTTGAGGGAGCATCATTCACGCTTCAGCTCTAAGTCCATCACCCTCTTCAGCAGAGCTCAGCCCATGCTGCTATTTTTAATCCTGGAGAAACAGGGCTCACCATCCGCTTGGAGAGTACGGAACTGGAGCCCTGCGCTTTCATTTTGATTCACAGTTCCTCTGAAATATTCATAAGATGGTGTTTCAAATCCCGGCTCTCTTCTTAACCCAGGCCTTTTCCTTAGCTCTTTCAGCATTGTCATTTTGTTTTTTGAGATTGCAAGCACATTTCTGCTACATAAACAGAGAGGCATCTAGACATACACACACACACATTCATACACACACAGTGCACGCATGCAGTCACACACGCACTCACGCGTACGCGTGCACATACACAAACACAAAGCAGCCATTTCAAAATCATCAAAAGGGAAACATACAGTGAGGGGAAAAAAGTATTTGATCCCCTGCTGATTTTGTACATTTGCCCACTGACAAAGACATGATCAGTCTATAATTTTAATGGTAGGTTTATTTGAACAGTGAGAGACAGAATAACAACAAAAAAATCCAGAATAACGCATGTCAAAAATGTTATAAATTGATTTGCATTTTAATGAAGGAAATAAGTATTTGACCCCTCTGCAAAACATGATTTACTACTTGGTGGCAAAACCCTTGTTGGCAATCACAGAGGTCAGATGTTTCTTGTAGTTGGCCAACAGGTTTGCACACATCTCAGGAGGGATTTTGTCCCACTCCTCTTTGCAGATCTTCTCCAAGTCATTAAGGTTTCGAGGCTGACGTTTGGCAACTCGAACCTTCAGCTCCCTCCACAGATTTTCTATGGGATTAAGGTCTGGACACTGGCTAGGCCCTCCAGGACCTTAATGTGCTTCTTCTTGAACCACTCCTTTGTTGCCTTGGCCGTGTGTTTTGGGTCATTGTCTGGATGCTTATAAGAAATCCCACTATGCCCTAAAATGAACCATCAAACAGGCAAAGCGTCAATACAGGACTAAGATTGAATCCTACTACACCGTCTCTGACGCTCATCGGATGTGGCAGGACTTGCAAACTATTACGGACTACAAAGGGAAACCCAGCCACGAGCTGCCCAGTAACGCGAGCCTACCAGATGGGCTAAATGCCTTTTATGCTCGATTTGAGGCAAGCAACACTAAAGCATGCATGAGAGCACCAGCTGTTCCAGATGACTGCGTGATCACGCTCTCCATAACCGATGTGAGCAAGACCTTTAAACAGGTCAACATTCACAAGGCCGCGGGGCCAGACAGATTACCAGGACGTGTACTCAGAGCATGCGCGGACCAACTGGCAAGTGTCTTCACTGACATTTTCAACCTCTCCCTGACCAAGTCTGTAATACCTACATGTTTGAAGCAGACCACCATAGTCCCTGTGCCCAAGAGAGCGAAGGTAACCTGCCTAAATGACTACCGCCCCGTAGCACTCACGTCGGTAGCCATGAAGTGCTTTGAAAGGCTGGTCTTGGCTCACATCAACACCATTATCCCGGAAACCCTAGACCCACTCCAATTCGCATATCGCCCCAACAGATCCACAGATGACGCAATCTCCACACTGCCCTGGGACTAAACACCTCCCTCTGCAACTGGATCCTGGACTTCCTGATGGGCCGCTCCCAGGTGGTAAGGGTAGGCAACAACACATCTGCCACGCTGATCCTCAACATGGGGGACCCTCAGGGGTGCGTGCTTAGTCCCCTCCTGTACTCCCTGTTCACCCACGACTGCTTGGCCAAGCACGAATCCAACACCATTATTACGTTTGCTGACGACACAACAGTGGTAGGCCTGATCACCGACAACGATGAGACTGCCTATAGGGAGGAGGTCAGAGACTTGGCAGTGTGGTGCCAGGACAACAACCTCTCCCTCAACGTGAGCAAGACAAAGGAGATGATCGTGGACTACAGGAAAAGGAGGGCTGAACACGCCCCCATTCACATCAACAGGGTTGTAGTGGAGCGAGTCAAGAGTTTCAAGTTCCTTGGTGTCCACATCACCAACAAACTATCATGGACCAAACACACCAAGTAAGTTGTGAAGAGGGCACGACAACGCCTTTTCCCCCTCAGGAGATTTGGCATGGGTCCCCAGATCCTCAAAAAGTTCTACAGCTGCACCATCGAGAGCATCCTGACCGGTTGCATGACCACTTGGTATTTTATTTATTTTATTTTGTTTTATTTCACCTTTATTTAACCAGGTAAGCCAGTTGAGAACAAGTTCTCATTTACAACTGCGACCTGGCCAAGATAAAGCAAAGCAGTGCGATAAAAACAACAACACAGAGTTACATATGGGGTAAACAAAACATAAAGTCAAAAATACAAACAGAAAATATATATACAGTGTGTGCTTATGTAGTAAGTTATGGAGGTAAGGCAATAAATAGGCCATAGTGCAAAATAGTTACAATTTCGTATTAACACTGGAATGATAGATGTGCAAAAGATGATGTGCAAATAGAGATACTGGGGTGCAAATTAGCAAAATCAATAACAATGTATGGTATGGCAACTGCTCGGCATCCGACCGTAAGTCCCTACAGAAGGTAGTGCGTACAGCCCAGTACATCACTGGGGCCAAGCTTCCTGCCATCCAGGACCTACATTATATACTAGGCGGTGTCAGAGGAAGGCCCAAAAAATTGTCCAAGACTCCAGTCACCCAAGTCACAGACTGTTCTCTCTGCTACCGCACGGCAAGCTGTACTGGAGCACCAAGTCTAGTTCCAAAAGGCTCCTTGACAGCTTCTACCCCCAAGCCATAAGACTGCTGAACAATTAATCAAATGGCCACCCAGACTATTTGCATTGACCCCCTCCCTTTGTTTTTACACTGCTGACCCCCTGTATATAGCCTCATTAGTGTTATTTTATTGTGTTACTTATTTTTATGTTTTTTTTTTTTTTTTTACTTTAGTTTATTAAGTAAATATTTTCTTAAAACTGCATTGTTGGTTAAGGGCTTGTAAGTAAGTATTTCACGGTAAGGTCTACACCTGTTGTATTCGGCGCATGTGACAAATACAATTTGATTTGATTTGAACTCTGTCCACATTGGTTGGTAGTTTGATGCAGAGGGCTATTGGCAGTCAGTGGACTCCAACCACTGTCCTCAGCATTTAGTCCAAATTTAATAGACTGGGGACAAAAAAAAGACACTCATTTGTGCATGTTATCCTATGTGTCCTTTGTGTGTGTGCTCGTGTGTGTCCTTGAGTGCATGGCGTGTGTGTCTTGGCTATAGATGGCTAAAAATGATGGTGAAGCGAGGCAATAGAGACAGTTGATTGACAGCTGGGCTACAAAGCTTCAAATAATCTACCCTCACCATTCCACTCAGGCAAGGACTTCGCCAGGATCGACAAATGACAGGTGGCACTGGCAACCAAAGCTTCCATTGACTTCACAACTTGAATGCAATAGGGCTTCTTGTGTGTAGGCTGTTTTTATAGATTTTTCTCATCCCAGTTGACAATAACAATTTTCTGCCTTTCTAGCCATCATGGGAGTTTAAGAATATGGTGGATAAACAGAATATTTTCGACAGTTATTGTATGCCATGGATCAATCTTAATGCCCTGATATCAATAGTTAATGTGCAACTATATACCCTGACTTCCCGCTCAGCTGCCTACCTATCGACCTCCTTCTGTAGTCACTTTTGAGCAACTTATATTTGCTGCGTTTGTGATAGCCTCTTGCTTACTTACTTCCCTCAATTGAACACCTTTGTTTCTTTCTTCCCCATTCTCATTGTCATCCTCTTATCTGCCTGAGGTTTCAATTTGAAGAACCCTATATGTTAATGTAAGGCCCCTCTCGCCCTCTGTTTGTCTGGTTTGCTGGACTCTTGAGGACTCTTGAAAAGAGACACCACACTGGTTGAACATGGAAAAACACTGAACATGGAAAAACACTGAACAGTAATACGTATACTGTTCAGTGTTTATCCAGGTTTGCATACAGTATAAACACTGGCTGTACAGTGTAAGCCTACATTCACTTTTCAGTTGCTTTCATTCAACGAGACGTCAATCTAGTAATTATAGCATTGTACAGTAAAGTTGAATATCAGTTAATTTGAAAGTCAATACAACAAGTAGAGGAAGAGGCTTGATGGAGGTTTATTAAAGGCCTTCCTGCTCCAGAGCTCTGCTGATGCAACACAGCATCTCATATGTCCACCTCAGAGCCAGAAGGCTGCATGGAGGTGGGAGTGGAGAGGTTTAGGGAGTGGGGCTCCTGGAAGCTAGAGGGGAACTGACAGTTCTGCAAGGCATTAGGAAAACAAACCTTGATTCTCTTTGATTTCAAATCCCCTCAATAGTTGTTCAGCTTTGCCTTCATTTTAGAAATATCAAATTAGCGCAGCCAAACACAATAGAGAAAGATCGTTAACATTGAAGCTCACTATCATTATCATGAGATCAATGGCAGAGTCTTGTGGAATGAATGCATCGGGCTGAGGCCGCCTACATGCAGTTAATTGAACCTCTGCTTCCAAGCCTATATATGTAATAGCCAATACTTTAGATGTCATCTGTTATCACATGTTTTTGTCTCCAGCCACATATTAGTGCAGCCTAGCGTAGCAGCTATTGCCAGGGGTGCATTAGGCGAATAGCTGCGTTGCCTAGGGGGCATTTCCATCTAAAAGGAGCCATGAGTATCCAACAAGTGAAGTTCGTAGGAGCATGTCAAATGAAAGCTAAGAGTTTTTAAAAAATGAAATTAAGGCATGTATACATTTTTCAACCATTTTCTATCCTACAAATGTGGAATATGTAAAGGCTTTGATTTCTGGTCAAACAGATGGAAAAGGGGTCGTAGACAACATTTACCAGCAAAAGTCTTAGAAATACATCAAAACACAGTAATGTTGAATTAAAGACCCCTGTCAACTAACATCAACACTATATTTATTTTTGGATAAATGATTTGCCTTCTGTAAGTTTAAGAAACATAGCCTTGTGCCTTGTAATTCCGTTACCAAAAACCCACATATCTTTGAGATATTTTCAGATTTCTCTCCCTCATGATGAGGGAGGATAATGAAAGTTCACAGAAGTAACAAGTAAAGGTAGACCTACCAATTAGTTATAGTGTTTTTAATAATATCAAGTTTGTTTATGAATTATTGAGTGATTAAAACTCGTAATTCTGTTACCAAATCGGTAACGGAATTACTGCAATTGCATACGTATTTTTTCTCTTTATGTCTTCTGGTGGTCAAAAGCATGACTGTGAAAACAGTCTGGATATCCTCTCACTCTCCCTCTCTCTCTCTCCCTCTCTCACTCTCCCTCTCTCTCCCCCTCTCTTCCACTCTCACTCTCTCTCTCACTCTCCCTCTCTCTCTCAATCTCCCTCTCTCTCACTCTCCCTCTCTCTCCCTCTCCCTCTCGCTGTCTCTCACTCTTCTCTCTTGTTACAGTTACAGTTTTTCTGAATTGCTAAAACACTAAACCCCATTCTCTGAACCAAATGCTCAGTGGCCTAAACCCATTTGTCGAATCAATCACTCTTTTTGCAAAACACTAAAACACATTTCGCACTGTGATGCACTTGTGTTACAAAATGGTAAACATAGGCAGCAAAAGTTAAACACAACTACAACACAGTTGTCATCGTTTACACACAACGACTCCAAATTGTTCACACTTGTTTCTAATGATGTGATCAAACCAATTGTACAGAATATAAGCCAGTTCAGAGTGCACAGGTGGCACAGGTGCGTTGAATGTTGATACCAACAATGGATGGAAACAATCTGAGAGGCAGAGGAGGAAGAGTATGTGTAAGAGGTGGTGGACGAGGAGGAAGAGTACGAGGACGCGGAAGAGCAAGACCAAGAACAGTAATTTCAGAAGAAATTCAAGCAACTGTGATAGACCATGTTGTTGTTCATGGAAGGGAAGCAGGACAAAGAGTACAACCCAATTTGAGCAGATTCTCTGTGGCCACCATAATCAGGACATTCAGAGAAGACAACAGGTAATTGTTTCTTTTTATTTTGGTCATTGAAAGTTTACTGTATATTTGATTCAGTACATCACTTTGTCAATAGAAAGGGGACTGGGGAAAAAATAAATAATTTTCTTACCATACAATATTTTACGTATAGAAGTAATGTCCATTACTATTTTTACTGTATGTATACGTTTGTAAGTGCATTTTCCCTTTTTGTAGAATTGCAAGACTACCACATGAGGGTGGAAGGCCTGCTACAGTGAGGGAAAAAAGTATTTGATCCCCTGCTGATTATGTACGTTTGCCCACTGACAAAGACATGATCAGTCTATAATTTTAATGGTAGGTTTATTTGAACAGTGAGAGACAGAATAACAACAACAAAATCCAGAATAACGCATGTCAAAAATGTTACAACTTGATTTGCATTTTTTAATGAGGGAAATAAGTATTTGACCCCCTCTGCAAAACATGACTTAGTACTTGGTGGCAAAACCCTTGTTGGCAATCACAGAGGTCAGACGTTTCTTGTAGTTGGCGACCAGGTTTGCACACATCTCAGGAGGGATTTTATCCCACTCCTCTTTGCAGATCTTCTCCAAGTCATTAAGGTTTCGAGCCTGACGTTTGGCAACTCGAACCTTCAGCTCCCTCCACAGATTTTCTATGGGATTAAGGTCTGGACACTGGCTAGACCACTCCAGGACCTTAATGTGCTTCTTCTTGAGCCACTCCTTTGTTGCCTTGGCCGTGTGTTTTGGGTCATTGTCATGTTGGAATACCCATCCACGACCCATTTTCAATGCCCTGGCTGAGGGAAAGGGTTCTCACCCAAGATTTGACGGTACATGGCGCCGTCCATCGTCCCTTTGATGCGGTGAAGTTGTCCTGTCCCCTTAGCAGAAAAACACCCCCAAAGCATAATGTTTCCACCTCCATGTTTGACGGTGGGGATGGTGTTCTTGGGGTCATAGGCAGCATTCTTCCTCCTCCAAACACGGCGAGTTGAGTTGATGCCAAAGAGCTTGATTTTGGTCTCATCTGACCACAACACTTTCTCCCAGTTCTCCTCTGAATCATTCAGATGTTCACTGACAAACTTCAGACGGCTTGTATATGTGCTTTCTTGAGCAGGGGGACCTTGCGGGCGCTGCAGGATTTCAGTCCTTCAAGGCGTAGTGTGTTACCAATTGTTTTCTTGGTGACTATGGTCCCAGCTGCCTTGAGATCATTGACAAGATCCTCCTGTGTAGTTCTGGGCTGATTCCTCACTGTTCTCATGATCATTGCAACTCCACGAGGTGAGATCTTGCATGGAGCCCCAGGCCGAGGGAGATTCACTGTTCTTTTGTGTTTCTTCCATTTGCGAATAATCGCACCAACTGTTGTCACCTTCTCACCAAACTGCTTGATGATGGTCTTGTAGCCCATTCCAGCCTTGTGTAGGTCTACAATCTTGTCCCTGACATCATTGGAGAGCTCTTTGGTCTTGGCCACGGTGGAGAGTTTGGAATCTGATTGATTGATTGGTTCTGTGGACAGGTGTCTTTTATATAGGTAACAAGCTGAGATTAGGAGCACTCCCTTTAATAGTGTGCTCCTAATCTCAGCTCATTACCTGTATAAAAGACACCTGGGAGCCAGAAATCTTTCTGATTGAGAGGGGGTCAAATACTTATTTCCCTAATTAAAATGCAAATCAATTTCTAACATTTTTGACATGCGTTTTTCTGGATTTTTTTGTTGTTATTCTGTCTCTCACTGTTCAAATAAACCTACCATTGAAATTATAGACTGATCATTTCTTTGTCAGTGGGCAAACGTACAAAATCAGCAGGGGATCAAATACTTTTTTCCCTCACTGTATGTTTTCCCAACAGCAAGAGCCTCTCATTGTTGATATCATCCTTCAAAACAATGCCATCCGACTGCAT